>NC_048302.1:99830593-100142234 GCF_013100865.1 Trachemys scripta elegans | reverse complement strand
AGCAACAGAAGGTCCTGTGGCACCTTTGAGACTAACAGAAGTATTGGGAGCATAAGCTTTCGTGGGTAAGAACCTCACTTCTTCAGTCTGAAGAAGCGAGGTTCTTGCCCATGAAAGCTTATGCTCCCAATACTTCTGTTAGTCTCAAAGGTGCCACAGGACCTTCTGTTGCTAATTTTCCCTAGGCACTTAACATTTTAGTCCTTGCCAGTGCAGCTATTGGAAAAGTCTGTTAACATGTCTGGGGATAGAGTAGAAATCCTCCTGGAACATCTCCACGAAGCTCTCCTGGAGGTAATGTGAAAGCCTTTGCATGAGGTTCCTGGGCAGAGCGGCCTTATTGCCTCCTCCATAGTAGGAAACTTTTCCATGCCAGGCTAGCAGCAGGTACTCCAGTATCATTGCCTGGTAAAACATGGCGGCATACGGCCCTGGTGTTTGCTGGCATTCACACAGCATGCGGTCTTTCTCTGTCTCCGTAATCCTCATCAGAGTGGTATCACTCATGGTGACCTGCTTTGAATTAGGGGAATTTTAGTATGGGGACTGATTGCCTGTTCCTTTAAATAACTGTAACCGGCAGTTTACAGCCACGCGACGGGGGCGGAGAGGCGAACCGTTCATGCTGAGCGGTTCACCGGCAGCATGCAGGGATGTTTCCTGGGGACAGCCGCGACAGGTGTGGGACAGGGGCAGAGTTCATGCTGGCCAGATCACCAGCAGCAGGAACTGGCCAATGCTAGGAGCACTGCTTGGAACGTGAAAGGAGGGCACTGCGGTAAATTAAGCTTTAAGCAGCCAAAAGTCTACGGCTTACCATGGCCGCCTGCTAGCAGAATTCCATTGTCTGGCACCGCTTGTGTGATCTGTACAGCAAGACCCCAGGCACTCAATGTGAAGACAGAAAATTCGACCTTGTACTGAGTACACATGTGATAGGTACTGTGCATGGTCTTGTTCAGAGAAAGACTATATTCATTGTTTGCAAAAATGTATCTTTTTGAGGAATTCACTCACTTTTTCCCATCCCACAGCTGCGAGTGTCTCCCGAGCTACCTCGGCATCCCCCTCCCAGAGGCTGGTGCAGATCAGGTGGCGAAAGAAAAGGACACAGGACGAGATGTTCTCAGAACTTATGGTCTGTTCCCGAGCCGAGGTGGCACAGCAGACCCAGTGGAGGGAGAACATGTCGCAATACCAGCGATCACACAGCGAACGGGAGGACACGTGGCGGCAGGAAGACCAGCAGGCAACTCAAACGCTGCTTGGACTAATGAGGGAGCAAACAGACACGCGCCGGTGCCTTGTAAATGTTCTGCATGACCGGTGGCAGGAGGACAGAGCCCCACTGCAATCTATCGCTAACCGCCCTCCCCCGCCACAAACTCCCATCCCCCCCTCACCCAAAGTCCCAAGAAGGAGGGGCGGCAGGGGCTGTGAAAACAGTCACTCCACCCCCGCAGACTGCTCAAGTAACAGAAGGCTCTCATTCCCAAAGATTTGATACATCCTTTCCTTCCCTCTAAATGCTCCTCACCCAAGCCCCCATCCCAGATTCATCCCCTAACTGTGTAGTTCTTAATAAAAAATATGCTTCTGTTAATTACTATTTCCGACATGTTCTTTTAGAGGACAGTGTGTTTGAAGAGGGGGAAGGGGGTTGGTAATTGGTGAGGACAGTCACCTTTACCAGTGTACAGATATGGGGGCAGGTTCAGCAGAAGGTCACACACACATTGCAGTAACTAGGCACACTGGTCAGTCTGGGAGGTGGTTTTCATGTTCTGTGTGGGGGGAGAGGGGCTATGTGAGTTTGTGGCGGGGGAGGGCGGTTATAGATCTTACGCAGCAGTCCTTAGCCTGGATGACAGAGGCACGCAGCAGGGGATCTGTAACCGCCCTCCCCCGCCACAAACTCACATAGCCCCCACACACAGAGTCCCGAAAAGGAGGGGTGGCAGGCTCTGTTGAAACAACCAGTCCAACACTGCGGACCGCTCTAGAAGCAGGGACCTGTCATTCCTCGAGTTTAGAAACGTCCTTTCCATCACTACATCCGCTCCCCACCACAGTCTGCATCCCAGTTTCAACCCTATACCGTGAAATTCTTAATAAAGAAAATGGTGTTAATGAACAAAGTTTCATTTATTTTATTTTTAAAGGTGTGTTGGAAGGGAGGGAAGGGGGTTGGTAACTGGAGAGGATAGTCAACATTAACTGGGTAAAGAAACAGGGGCAGGTTCAGCTTCTGTTTAAAAAACGTAATAGTCACCCTGGTCACTCTGGAACCTAGCTTTCAAAGCTTCCCGGATACACAGCGCATCCCGCTGGGCTCTTCTAATTGCCTGTGTGTCTGGTTGGGCGTAATCAGCAGCCAGGCGATTTGCCTCAACCTCCCACCCCGCCATAAACGTCTCCCCCTTGCTCTCTCAGAGATTGTGGAGCGCACAGCAAGCTGCAATAACAATGGGGATATTGGTTTTGCTGAGATCAGAGTGAGTCAGTAAGCTTCTCCATCTCCCCTTGAGACGTCCAAAAGCACACTCCACCACCATTCTGCACTTGCTCAGCCGGTAGTTGAAGAGTTCTTTTTCACTGTCCAGGATGCCTGTATAGGGCTTCATAAGCCAGGGCATTAGTAGGTAGGCTGTGTCCCCGAGGATCACTATAGGCATCTCCACATCCCCAACAGTTATTTTGTGGTCCGGGAAGTAAATACCTTCCTGCAGCTGTCTAAACAAACCAGAGTTCCTGAAAACGCGAGCATCATGAACCTTGCCCGGGATTCCGACGTTGATGTTGGTAAAATGTCCCCTCTGGTCCACCAGTGCTTGCAGCACCATTGAAAAGTAGCCCTTTCGGTTAATGTACTGGCTGGCCTGGTGGTCCGGTCCCAGCATAGGGATGTGAGTTCCACCTATAGCCCCACTGTAGTTTGGGAATCCCATCGCAGCGAAGCCATCTATGATCACCTGCACGTTTCCCAGGGTCACTACCTTTGAGAGCAGTAGCTCAACGATTGCGTTGGCTACTTGCATCACAGCAACCCCCACGGTAGATTTGCCAATGCCAAAGTGATTCGTGACTGACCGGTAGCTGTCTGGCGTTGCAAGCTTCCAGAGGGCTATGGCCATTCACTTCTGGACAGTCAGGGCTGCTTGCATCCAGGTGTCCTTGTGTTTCAGGGCAGGGGACAGCAACTCACAAAGTTCCAGGAAAGTTCCCTTCCGCGTACGAAAGTTTTGCAGCCACTGTGATTCATCCCAGACCTGCAGCACTATGCGGTCCCACCAGTCCGTGCTTGTTTCCCAGGCCCAGAATCGCCATTCCACAGCATCAACATGACCCATTGCCACCATGATGTTCATGGCACGGGGTCCCGTGCTTTGTGAAAGGTCTGTGCCCCTCTCAGACTTAATGTCCTCACCGCGCTGCCGTAGCCTTCTCGCCCAATTTCTCAGCATCTGCCTCTGAAAAAGGTGGATGATAAGGAGCGAGGTGTTGACAACGGCCATAACTGCAGCGATGATCACAGCGGGCTCCATGCTCACGATGCTGTGGCGTCCACGCTGTCAATCACCAGAAAAGTGCGCAAACTGATTGTCCGCCGGCGCTTTCAGGGAGGGAGGGCGGGAGTGAGGGTTGAATGACGACAGTACCCAAAACCACCCTCGACACATTTTTTGCCCCAGCAGGCATTGGGGGCTCGACCCAGAATTCCAATGGGCAGCGGGGACTGTGGGAACTGTGGGATAGCTACTCACAGTGCACCGCTTCCAATGTCGATGCTTGCCCCATTAATGTGGACTCAGAAAGTCGAATTATTGTTCTTAGTGTGGATACACACGTTCGACTTTGTAATATCGGTTCCACAAATTCGCTTTAAGTAAAATCAATCTACTCTCGTAGTGTAGACATACCCTTAGAGGTGCCAAGGGGATAGTGTGTCATTGTCCCAGGTCACTGGGTGGGGGCTTGAGCCGGTTTTGTGTTTTATTGTTGAAAAAGAACCCCTAGATACTAAATCCGGCCCTTGTTGCTATAGGCTTCACCTGGCAGAAGGGTTACAATAACAACAATTTTCATCTTTGTTTTTGTTTGAGGTGCCATGAGGTTAGATCCTCAGCTGTAGTAATAGGTATATATAAACTATGCAGATTTATGCCAGCAGAGGATTGGCCCTATATATTATTCTGTCTCTCTCTCACTCACACACACAAATATATTTTATTTTATTTTTTGCTTTTCTTACTCATGGTATTGTAGCACAGCATGGCTAACACATTTCAGAAAATTACATTAGCTGGACTTCAGAAAGTCTCAAAGATAAAACTTGTGGCAATTTACAGTCAGGTTTACCATAAGAATTGCATTCTCCCATTTGATTATTTATTATCATAGCCCCTTTTCCTGCTAATAACAACAAGAGAAAGGGGTTCTCTATGATTAGGAATCTACAATTACATTTAAACACTCAAGATTTTCAAATTCAGCTGATCGGAAACAAACCCCAACTTTAATTATAAAACGACAATCTTATATCCTCTGGCTTATGATACAAGCTCCATTTTACTTTAAATAAACCAGCAATGCTGCATCTTTTGAAACAAGTAAACTACATTGGAAGCACACCCTGAGGAATATGGAAATGATAAAATTAGAAAAGAGACTAGTTTATTCATAGAATTTTTTTCCTCGCTGTCTTTTTTGGTTCTTTACTGGATCAGTGCCAAGACACTGCTCTGAGCATTCTGCAAATGACAGTTGCAAGTACTTTTTACAGAGCATTCTTAAATGTTATGCTTAAATATAAAACAAAAGGTAATCATAATTGAATTTCCTTTTGTGAAACCTGCATACAGTCTTCAGAAAGCTAGAAACTACTATCATCCATTTGTGTGCTACCTTGCTTTTCTTTACATTTGTCAAGTGTTCCCCCCCCCCAAAAGGTTGATCAGCAGCTTTTCCATTTCAAATTAGCATGTCTGCTCATAAAGAGAAATTAATGTAAGTAAGCAAATACTTCTGTAACATATCCACATTGGTTGGTTTAACAATGCAAGTTTAGTAATTTCTTTCCACCCTGTTACTTGCAAGCTTTATAATTAAGATTTTTCTCATTAATCAGCAGTAATGGAAACTGATAGATATTTGTTTCTTGTCATAATACGCATATGTAGGCCTTGTCTACACTATAGAGTTTTGTCAATGCAAGTTAAGCCTACAATCAAAAAACAGTATAATTATGTCACTTGTGCATGTTGAAACCATGTTCCTTCTGTTGGCAGACCATGTCTACACTTATTGTTCTAACATTGACAGAGAGAGCAGTGCTCTGTGGGTAGCTATCCCACTGTGCTACTTGTCACCTTCTGCAGCTAAGAATTGTGGGAATGTAGAGTGGATATCAGTACAACATGAGGGTGGGCTCAACATCCCATGATGCTGACCCAGCATTCCATGGTCTTCTGACCACGTTTCACAGCATTTTTCAATTACCCCTGTTTACTGTGTGTCTACCATCTCTGTCTGAAAGGATGGATTCCACACTGCTCTCTTTATTCACTGTTATGAACATATCATGGGTTGCCATGCAGTATATCATGAGCTCCCAATCTGAACAGGAATCAGAGTTGTTTGACCTGCTGTGTGCCATGGAAAGAAACAACACCAGATTTCTTTTGACATTCATGGAGCAGCTGAAAGTGATGTACCGTCACTTTTGGGCTTGGGAAACAAGCACTGAGCGGTGGGATTGCATCTTTATGCAGGTCTGTGATGATGAGCAGTGGGTTCAGAACTTTTGGATGCGGAAAGTCACCTTCCTGGAACTGTGTGCGGTGCTTACCCTACCACTACGGCACAAGAATTCCAAAATGAGACTGTCCTGTTAGTGGAGAAGCACATGGCAATTGCTGTGTGGAAGCTGATGACTCCAGACTGTTACCATTTGATCGCAAATCAGTTTGGAGTTGGGAAGTCACCATTGCAGCTTCATTAACGCAAGTGTGCAGGGCCATTAATCACACCCTGCTACAAAGGACTGTGACTCTTGGCAATGTGCATAAAATAGTGGATGGCTTTGTGGCATCGGGATTCCCTAACAGCGGAGCGGCAATAGATGGCACACATATTCCAATTTTGGCCTTGAACCATCTTGCAATGGAGCACATCAAGAGAAAGGGGTTCTCTATGGTATTGCAGGTGCTTGTGGATCACCATGGTCATTTCACTAACATCAATGCGGGTTGGTCCAGGAAGGTACATGTTGCATGCATCTTCAGGAGCACTGGCTTATATAGCAATCTCTAAGCAGGGACTTTCTTTCTAGACCAGAAGATTCTAGTGGGGAATGCTGAAATGCCCATAATGATCCTGGGAGACCCAGCATACCCCTTACTCCCATGGCTCATGAAGCCTTACACAGGAAACCTGGACAGCTGCAAGGAGTGCCTCAACAATAGGCTGAACAAGTGCAGAATGACCATGGAATGTGCCTTTGGCAGATTAAAAGCTCGCTGGTGCTGCCTTTATGGCAGGTGAAACCTAAGTGAGGAAAACATTCCCCTGGTCATAACAGCCTGCTGAGTGCTCCATAATATTTGTGAGGCTAAGGGTCAAAAGTTTTCGCCAGGGTGGAGCACGGAGGCGAATCACCTGGCAGCTGAATTTGAGCAGCAAGAGACCAGTGCTATTAGAGGGGCACAATGAGAGGGTTGGTGGGGGGTGGGGTAGGTTGCACCGGGGAAGGTGGAGCACACTCAAACACAGCTAGTCTTGTACATGTCTATCCTTTCAGTCACTTCTAGAATATACAAAGCAAAGGACACCTCTACCTCATATAATGGAGCAGCATCAACTCAATGGATCACATACCAGGCCCCTCCTCTCCTATATCATGTGCACCAGAGACAGACTCCAGAGACTGGCTAGGCCCCTCTGGAGTGGAGAAGAGGTCCTGCTTGCCATACCACTGGACAACCCTGCCATGTGCTCCACATCGTCATCCAACTCAACCTCCTTGTCCGCAACTTGATTCTCTGAGTTAGGTCCACTATCCTTGCCTCCAGCCCTGCCGAAGTATCCATGGGTTTTTTGTTGGTGGAGGCATGGTCACCACTAAAGATGGTGTCCAGCTCATTATAGAAGCAGCAGGTCTTTGGCGCAGCACCAGAGCAACAGTTTGCCTCCTTTGCCTTCTGGTATTCCTCCCTCAGCTCCTTTGTCTTCAGACGGCATTGCTGCATGTCCCATTCGTAGCCCTTATCCAACAAGCCATGAGAAATCTGCCCAAATGTATCGACGTTCCTACAGCCAGAGTGGAGCTTGGACTGCACAGCCTCCTCTCCCCATGGTGCCAATAGATCCAACAACTCAGATGTTCTCCAGGTAGGAGTGCATTTGCTGCATGGAGCTGCCGTGGTCACCTGGGACCATTGTGGGACACCTCCTGGAGGCCATTTACAGTCAGGTAACCAAGTACAGTGTCGATACTGACACTTTGTCAATATAACTGTGCCACAAAAAAAAAAAACACTATGCCTCTCAGTAAGGTAGTTTTATTTTGTTGGCGAAACAGGAGAGTTTTGTCGGCAGAAGGAGCACTGTAGTGTGTACATCTCCACTGTTTTGTTGACAATACCTGACTTTTGTCAACAAAACTGTGTAGTGTAGACAAGGCCTTAATTTCACTTTTGTGTTCAGTAGCAGTAAAGGGCAACTGTCCATTGCTGTGGTCTAATGGTGTGCCTCCCTGTTTCCAAGCTGAGTTATCAATCAGTCCTTCTGAAAGACAAAACATCATCGCTAGTAGGACACTAGCATTTTCTGCTCATTATCAGTTTAATATGTATTTATTTTCTGAATAATATAGAGTATTGTGAAAAGGAAGGGAAGCAAGATGGAGAGAGAAGCAGAGAGGAAGGGTGAGGAAGATGGGAAGCGAGATAATGGTAGCAGAGGAAGGGGAAGAAGGAAGAGAAGTGATGATGGAGATTGGGAAGAGAAAGCAGGAAGGAAAATGGATGATTGTGAATGCAAAGAGAAAAAAACAAAATATGTGAAATATTAAATTAAAGAAAAGGTAGTAGGGGACTATGAATAAAATCATTGAGGACAACATATGCAGACTGTATTGTCATACTGCTAAATATCCCTGATACCAATTCTTCAGGGAACAGAAGGCAACATACTCTAATGAGAAAGAGATATTCAGTGTCACATGTGAAATGTGAGAAGAAACAACCATGTAAAGAAAGAGAAGCTGTGCACATAGGACCTAACCCAAAGCCCATTACAAACAATTAAAAGACTCCCATTGATTTCAGTGGGCTTTGGATCAGGCCCATAGTGAATGTCACATTTAGACCTAGATTGACCTAGAAGTTCTATGTCTGGACTGGAACAAAGCAAAACATGGGCCAGATTCCAATACCTTTACTAAAAACAAATAACATTTTAGTCCTCCAGACCACCCATGAATCCCTAGCCTCGGCTGCTGTAAATCATCATAGCTGCCCTGACTTAAATGGAGCTATGCTGATTTATACCAGCTGAGGATCAGGCCCTTTGAGTTCAATGGAATTTCTTGTGAAGGTATCCAAACATGGCTGTATGTGACTGACTGTTTTGGATAAATAAATCATTTTTGGTAGGCAGGAGTGATCTATTGAAACTGCAGTTCAGTGCAGTGTCCATGGCTCTTTGCAGATGGTCCAGAGACCCATTTTAAGAAAGACATCCACCTTCTTATATTTTCGTGACAGCATGTGCATTGAGTTCTGAAAAGGTGGTAAGCAATCACTGAACTGCTAAAGAAAACATTTAAATATGTATATTGTACCACCAGAGAAGGTCATCGCCATTATAAACAACATATTCAGTGTGCCCTTTGAATGATATACAAAAAAAGTTTTATGTAGTTACCACAAAGCATTAAGCGGTATCTTCAATCAGCAACTGACTTTTCACACAATATCTAAATACCAGATCAAAACAAAAAGATTTGCATTAATATTATTATTCAGAAGTTTAAAACTGGTATCAAAGAACTCAGTGGCTATGCTATGTTTCTTATGAAAGACAATTACTGTGACAGAAGAAATTCTTTCAAGAATTTTTGTATTTTCTCTATTTCCATCAGTTCATACTTCTCTTTTTTGCACATGCCCTTGTCACGTATATAAAAGAGAATGATTTGATATCAACTTGCCTCCGCAGTTTCTGAATACTCCATGTACGTATATTCATTGTACATTCATTCTTGTTTATTAATTTCAAAGGGCCCATTTTTGAGCACATAGGGTAGGATTTTCAAAAAACAATACTATTCATAGCATTAAATAGTTGGGAGCATATTAGAATTAACTTTTATTAAGAAATGTGGCTCCGAAAAGAGATTTCAGGTTCACTAGCAGTTGCAGTCCTTCCCTTATTGTGCACTACAATCCTAATCCAAATTCAATTGAAGTCAATGGAAGACTTTCCACTGAGTTCAGCTGATGTTGCCAAGAGATTTATTGGTAAGCACAATAAGCAAACAAAATACATTAAAAAAAACAAAACCCTCATTATGTTGAGTAACTTACCCACTGCTTGGAAACATCTGTGTTTCAGACGTCATATACTTTCGAAAGTCTGGAAAAGACCAATTTAACAAAGTAAGAAGAAAAATAGAGAATGAGTGTATGTATTATTTTTCTTTTCTACTGTAAATTGTTTTAAGATGACACGTGAACTGCAAAGAGTGTTATTGTTGTACCAACAAAAGGAAAAGGAAACCTTGCTGAATACTGATTTATAGGATGACTATGAGCCTCCAATGTGATATGGCCGTGAAAAAAGCAAATGTGGTATTGGGATGCATCGGGCGAGGTATTTCCATTAGAGATAAGGAGGTGTTAGTACCGTTATACAAGGCACTGGTGAGACCTCATCTGGAATACTGTGTGCAGTTCTGGTCTTCCATGTTTAAGAAGGATGAGTTCAAACTGGAACAGGTACAGAGAAGGGCTACTAGGATGATCCAAGGAATGGAAAACCTGTCTTATGAAAGGAGACTCAAAGAGTTTGGCTTGTTTAGTTTAACCAAAAGAAGGCTGAGGGGAGATATGATTGCCCTCTATAAATACATCAGAGGAATAAATACCAGGGAGGGAGAGGAATTATTTAAGCTCAGTACCAATGTGAACACGAGAACAAATGGATATAAACTGACCATCAGGAAGTTTAGACTTGAAATTAGACGAAGGTTTCTAACCATCAGAGGAGTGAAGTTCTGGAACAGCCTTCCAAGGGGAGTAGTGGGGGCAAAAGACATATCTGGCTTCAAGACTAAGCTCGATAAGTTTATGGATGGGGATGGTATAATGGGATAGCCTAATTTTGGCAATTAATTGGTCTTTGACTATTAGTGGTAAATATGCCCATTGGCTTGTGATGGGATATTAGATGGGGTGGGATCTGAGTTATTACAGAGAATTCCTTCCTGGGTGTCTGGCTGGTGAGTCTTGCCCACATGCTCAGGGTTTAGCTGATCACCATATTTGGGGTCGGGAAGGAATTTTCCTCTGGGGCAGATTGGCAGGGGCCCTGGGGTTTTTTCGCCTTCCTCTGCAGCATTGGGCATGGGTCATTTGCTGGAAGATTCTTTGCATCTTGAAGTCTTTAAACCATGATTTGAGGACTTGAATGGCTCAGACACAGGTTTGATACAGGAGTGGGTGGGTGCGATTCTGTGGCCTGCATTGTGCAGAAGGTCAGACTAGATGATCATAATGGTCCCTTCTGATCTTAAAGTCTATGATTCTATGATTGAGGGTGTTTAAAAACACAGAGAGAGAGAGAGAAAAGGACAGACAATCAAGCTTCTATATTATTGTTTCATGTGTTATTCCTATTTCAGTATCACTTGACTGCAGTATTAAATTGTGTGTAGTATTCAGAAAGTGTGTGTGCATGAGCGTGCACACATACATACACACTTTCTTATTATATTACAAGATAACACAATCGTGCTGGCTGCTATAAGTTTTTTTTTTAATGCTTTTGGCCTTTATCTGAAAAGATTTTTTAAAAGCAAAAACATGATTAGTAGTAATGCTCAGGAGAGTGATCTTAACATTGTACAAAGAGAGTGATCTTAATATTGTACAAAGAGAAATAGATATTGAACATAATAGGAGGATTTTTCAAATGTTATGCACATGCACCCTCCCCAGTATACATCCCCCTCTCCTCCTGTAAAAGAGAAGAAGATAAAATGGAAGAAAGAAAATTCAGAAGGCAGGTTACACTGCTATACATGTACATTTGGTGTGAAATCTGTCTGGGATATAGGGAACGCATTTAGATGGGAAGGCACCGTTAGACGGAACTCTGACAACAAAGCAGTCCCGATGAAAGAAGAAAACCTCCAACAAGCAAGTTAAATCGATTATGCCTGATGAGAGGATTGAACTTGGAAGCTCATTGGAGAACTTTAAAGAGGTCTCTGTAGGACTTAAATAAATGGGAGAAGAACTACAGCCACAGCTCCCTGTGGGACAAATCCTCTTTGCAAGTGGAAGCAAATTCCTGGGGGGGGGAAGGGGGAGAGAGATCTGACATTAGCTTCTTCTGAACCCAGTAAGCTAGTAAGCATAAGCATTTCAAATCAAAGGAAGAAATTGCAATGCATTACGAGGAAAGAGTGAATCTTACAACGCATTACTTTGTATTGCAGACAAAATAAATAAAAGGAGGGCAGTTGGAATATTGTATAAAATCGGGGATTTAACATTAAAACACTGCAATGGTAGATGTGCAGGTGAACGAGCCCCTGATGGTATGGCTGATGTGATTAGGTCCTATGATGATGTCACTTGAATAGATATGTGGACAGAGTTGGCATCGGGGTTTGTTACAAGGATAGGTTCCTGGGTTAGTGGTTTTGTTCAGTGATGTGTGGTTGCTGGTGAGTATTTGCTATCTACCAATGTGATATATGCCATCATGTGCCAGAAATGCCCCTCTGCCATGTACATTGGCCAAACCGGACAGTCTCTACGCAAAAGAATTAATGGACACAAATCTGACATCAGGAATCAAAATACTCAAAAACCAGTGGGAGAACACTTTAACCTGTCTGGTCATTCAGTGACAGACCTGCGGGTGGCTATATTACAACAGAAAAACTTCAAAAACAGACTCCAAAGAGAGACTGCAGAGCTAGAATTGATATGCAAACTAGACACAATCAACTCCGGTTTGAATAAGGACTGGGAATGGCTGAGCCATTACAAACATTGACTCTATCTCCCCGTGTAAGTACTCTCACACCTATTATCAAACTGTCTGTACTGGCCTAGCTTGATTATCACTTCAAAAGTTTTTTTTTCTCTTAATTAATTGGCCTCTCAGAGTTGGTAAGACAACTCCCACCTGTTTATGCTCTCTGTATGTGTGTATATATATCTCCTCAATATATGTTCCATTCTATATGCATCCGAAGAAGTGGGCTGTAGTCCACGAAAGCTTATGCTCTAATAAATTTGTTAGTCTCTAAGGTGCCACAAGTACTCCTGTTCTTCTTTCTCCAGAGTCTTCCCCTTCCTTATGTGCCCTGACAACCACACAAGGGGTGCTAGTTGGAGAAGCCTCTGGCTGAACTTTTGAAAAGAAGGAGTTGGCCATCAATAAGTTTAAGTTTGAAATTAGATGAAGGTTTCTAATCATCAGAGGAGTGATGTTCTGGAACAGTCTTCCAAGGGGATCAAAAAACCTAATTGGCTTCAAGACTGATCTTGGTAAGTTTATGGAGGGGACGGTATGATGAGACTGCCTAAAATGGCATGTAGCCAATTTGTGACTGCTAGTAGCAAATATCTCCAATGGCTAGTGATGGGACCCTAGATAAGGAGGGCTCTGAGTTACATAGAATTATTTCCCAGGTGTCTGGAGCTACTCAGTCTTGTGCACATGCTCAGAGTCTAGCTGATCACCATATTTGGAGTCAGAAAGGAATTTTCTCCCAGATCAGATTGACAGAGACCATGAGGGGTTTTCATTTTCCTCTGCAGCATGAGGCACAGTTCACTTGCAGATTTAAACTAGTATAAATGGTGGATGCTCTGTAACTGGAAGTCTTTAAATTATGATTTGAGGACTTCAGTAATTCATCCCAAAGTTAGGGGTCTATTACAGGAGTGGGTGGATGAGGTTCTGTGGCCTGCAATCTGCAGTAGTTCAGACTAGATGATCATGATGCTCTGTTCTGTCCTTCAAGTCCTTAACTCTTGAGTTTGGGAGTCTCATGTTAACCTGTAAAGCTGTTCATTCTGGAGCTCGAAGTGGGGCCACTGCTTAAATTATCAAGATTCACCCTCCTTCCCCTTGGAGAAGACTATCTGCTCCCATGCCTGGCTCAGAGTTTTGTCTTCCCATTATTCCCACACTAAATCTTCATCCTCAGGAAGCCATTTGAGATTTACATCTTCAGATACCCCAAGCTAGCAGGCAGCAGGGCACATCCAGAGTCTACCAGGCCTGTTACTCCAGACCCAGACCCACACCGGGATTAGCATTTTGGCCATACTCTATGAGCCTGATGCATGAAGTCCATGCTTGTCAGTAGCCACAGTCCATAAAGGGGAATTCCTGCCAAAAATGCCTTTGCTGGCCAAACATGAAACATCTCCCCTTTGGGGTCATGGTTGGCTGTCCCTCCTCCAGGGTCGTGGAGATTCCTAGGGGTTCATGCCACTTTTCTTGGAGACCTCTCTGAGATCCATCTTGGTGGCTGGGCTCCAGTCCCTGGGCAGGAGCGACTTGAAGACAAGACATTGTTTCAGCAACTCTTGGCTTCCCCTCACAGTCTGGCCTTCAATAGGGTTTCATGTCCTGAATTTTGGTGCCCTGGTCCTAGGTGTCAGAAAGGCCATACATGCAGCTGCCATTAGTTCTCCATCAGGGTTATGCCTCCACCAGTGTTGCTGGTTGATGGCAGCTCATCTATTCTCTTCCACCAGCCTGGAAGACCTGGACAAACTACTCCAGTATGATGGCCTCCACTACTTATACTTCTGTTTGCTTCTAAGGGTCCAGAGAGTGTCACCACTATTCTTTCAGGCTTTGTGCCACAACTCGTGGCCAGACACCAGGTGTGTATTTTTCCTTCCGGACTCATTTTTGGAACGTCACGGGGCTGATATCCATGTTGTTTGAAATGTTTGAAATGGTTACTTTTACTTTAACATAATCCAGCATCTCTACAGAATCTATGGTCCTATAGGCAGCTTGGGTAGATCCCATCCAGTATGGGGCTATAAAGATGGCCTAGTGTTCCTGCAGTCAGCACGCTATGGCAGCCACACGCTCAAAGGTGAAGGCTTCTAGCTCATTCCCAGGGCCCATTTTTGTTGAGCCTGACAGTAAGCACAATACCACCTGTGGGTCCTGGTGCCATAGCATTACCTGCCCCCTGAGACTCAGGAATGTTGTTATCGGCTTAACTGGGCATTGCTCTTGCTCCTGATGCTGTGCTGCCAGTTCTTGGAGTAGCTGCTGTTGCTGTTGGGCTGTTTGCTGTTGCTGCTTGGCTGCTATCTGTTGTGGTAGCTGATCCTGTTGTTGCTGGGATGCCTGCTATTGTTCGCTCCCTATCATCCATTTCTGTGTCCATGGTCTCCCTTGGGACAGTTTTGTTGGTATGTCTGCTGTTCTCCTTACAGGACTGAGTCAATGTATTCTCCAGAAGTTATCAGGAGGCGGGGTCATCCAAGTCTATAGCCATGTTACCTTCTGGCAAAAGTCTTGGGGCCACTGGTACAGGAATCAAGGCCCTCCCTGCTCCACCAGGTCCAACCCAGGGCTCTGTGACTAGTGTTGGGATAGTGCCAAATTACTGTGAATTACTGTGGCTGTTATGAATAAGTGTGGTAAGCATGAGCTTGGTATGGCTTGGTACATCTGAATTTGCTAGAGGATTTTGGAAGCAGGATTCTCTTAGCATTAAATAAATGATGTGGAAAATTACTGGAAGTGCTGAAACTGCACTTCAATGGTTAATAAAGGCTTGATTTGCATGTACGTTTCAACACCGAAGTTTGGAATATATCACCCAGGGGAACCAGCTCACAAAGTAAAGAAGATGTAAAAACATGCAATCGCTGGGCTTGGTAAAGGCTGACCTGGGTCAAAATGACCCCTCTGGATGGCATCATGCTAAGAGATCAAGTGAACGATTGATGAGAGGGTAAACATTGATTGAGCTTTGGTCTGTGCCTATTTTGCAGCCCTCCTTCTAAAATATTAGTTAGAGAAAACCCAGTAATGAATGCATATTTCTGAGACATGTGACTCCTTTAAGAGCAAAAGGTATAAATGCTAAGCAAAGTAAATTAGTTAGTTAGTTTCCCAATTAACATCTGAAGAAGTCTGTGACACTGTGAGACAGAAGGCCTCGGGGTAATCAAGACTTTACTGCGAGGGACTTTTGTGGGACTTTTGAACCAGAAGTCCTTAGGGTAACCTAGACCCTGTTTTGGGGGACATTTGACAGATCAAGTACCTGAGAGGGGAAAGAAGAGAAGAAATGATGTCTTCATCTAGAATTTGTAGATATACCTGCTTTATTTGCCAATCAGGATACTGTGTGAGGCCAGCATAGTTACTGAGGGTTTATGCTTGGGGAATTGAGGCTTATTAAGGAGATGTGTAATATATAATCTTTATTGCTTGTGTGATTCTTTCTCAAATAAATTATTATGCATTAAGCCAGGGGTTGGCAACCTTCAGCCCGTGACCCATCCGGATATTCCACTGGTGGGCCCTGAGACATTTTGTTTATATTGACCGTCTGCAGGCACAGCCCCCTGCAGCTCCCAGTGGCCACGATTTGCTGTTCCTGGCCAATGGGAAGTGGCAGCCAGCACGTCCCTGAGGCCTGCGCCACTTCCTGCAGCTCTCATTAGCTGTCTCATAGCCTGCCAGCGAATTACCCTGATGGGCTGCGTGCCGAAGGTTGCCGACCCCTGCATTAAGCATATTGTTTTCTGAATTTTCACTGGTACCGGTAACAATTTGTCCAGCTGTGGGCCATTAAAGATCCCTTTCAACAACTAGCCAGCCAGCTATCTGGCCTGGGGCAGATGCCCCCAAACCTGCTCCTGGGGTCACTTCCTATCGCAGCTTCTGCCCCTCCAAAGTCATCAGTTCGTTGCTTATGGACTCACAAAAGTGATGGTGGGGAGAAGGGTTTTCCCTGACCATGATCTGGAAGTTCTCCTTCAGTCACAGCTTACCACACCCAAGGGTAGGGGCCTTCTACGGCTTGGGTCTGCTCTGTCCACCCTGACTAAACTGGGCTGCTCCCTTTTGAACTCTACTTCCATTGCAAATAAGCAAGCAGATGCAGCTGGGCAGGGCCTTCTGGATCCAGAGTTGCTTGTTAAAGCTTGGTTGCCTGGTGTGGGGTTTATAGATCCCATCACAGTCAGACTGTGCCTAGGGCAATTCCAGGCTGCAGAACTCCAGGCAAAGCTCTGAGAAGAATTATGCCAAATTGGGCATCGTGCTTAGTAAGGGATTCTGCCTTCTGCAGCTCCCTAGTGCATGGCAGCAGACAGAGGAGCAAATGGATTTGTGTTACCCATCCTCTAGGATGGGTCCAAGCCAGAATAACTGGTATGGAGGATGGATGGGTCCATAGTCCTGCCTCCTTGCTGTTCTCTTTCATATATCTTTTAATACCAAGGAGCAATAGGAGGAAATAGACCTTAGGGACAGGATCATAGAATCATAGATGATTTGGGTTAGAAGAGACCTCAGGAGGTCATCTAGTCCCAAGGAAGGGAAATGTTCCTTGTGCTCTTCCCCACAATCCCTCACCTCTGCACATTCAGGCAAGGACTAGATCAGGGGTTCTCAAACTTCATTGCACTGCGAGCCCCTTCTGACAACAAAAATTACTGCATGACCCCAGGAGGGGGACTGAAGTCTGAGCCTGTCTGAGCCCCACCACCCTGGGTGGGGGAGCCAAAGCTCGAGCCCCACTTCCCTGGTCAGGGGGACGAAGCCCAAAGGCTTCAGCCCCATGCAGGGGGCCTGTAACCTGAGCCCTGTTGCTCAGGGCTGAAGCCCTCGTGCTTCAGCTTTGGCCCTGGTAGGTGGGGCTCAGGCTTTGGTTTCAGCCCCAGGCCCCAGCAAGTCTAAGCCAGCCCCAATAAAACAGGGTTGCAACCCACTTTGGGGTCCAGCCCGCAGTTTGACAACTGCTGGGTTAGACATAACCTGTAACAAAGATTAGATTGCCTATAGAGCCAGTTGAAGAGCTTAAGGTGGAGTAAGTTATATATAAAATGTCAGCAGAACATAGCATATTAAGGGTGGGGGCAAAGCAGAGATTGACTGGGGCTTTGAAGAAACCTTTAATCTCTGTTTCAGGTCATTTAGTAAACAAGTTACCAGATGGAACTGACATTGTTTTTCTGAGATCCATAATGGTAGCTGATTAATGTTATTGCCAGATAAATACCTGATGACTGGGGGAATATACTGTCACACAGCCTCACATGAAAATTGGTAGTTAATGAATTATTAAAGGTGAAATAACAGGCATGGAGGAGATTTAGCTAGCAAAAATACAGATATTATCTGACACTTTTCACCAGCAATAATCACAAGTAACTCCCAGACTGGAGATTTGTGGATTCAGGTGAGTGCCCGGAGAGGTGGGGGAAGACAAAAAAGGCCAGAGGAGAGGCAAGAACTATTCCAATAGTAAACTAACATGACCAACTCAACCATAATAATCCCAGTCATTTATTTATTCATTGTTAACTTATTATGTATTTAATTAAGACCAAACAGTGAGATATAAAGGGCTGGTCCACACTAACCCCCCACTTCAGACTTAGGTACGCAAATTCAGCTACGTTAATAATGTAGCTGAATTTGAAGTACCTTAGTCCGAACTTACCGCGGGTCCAGACGCGACAGGGAGGCTCCCCCGTCGATGCCGCGTACTCCTCTCGCCGAGCTGGAGTACCGGCGTCGACGGCGAGCACTTCTGGGATCGATCCCAGAACATCGATTGCCTGCCGCCGGACCTGGAGGTAAGTGTAGACGTACCCAAAGTGTCAGACACACACAAGAGAAAGGAAAGGAATGATGTATGCAATATGGAACAGGTGTCTTGGAACTTTGGCAAAAAAGAAAGGTGGGTAGCAAGGGAACTTGTCACACACACACACACACACACACTGCATTAGTTGTCAGTAAGACAAATACATAAAGTTCTTAATAGTCTAAAAGTAATGTGCTTGCAGCACCATATTTTGCTCTATATTCTGCCAAGGCAAATTGTGTTAGCACCTCATATTATGCCCATGTATTGTTATGCCTGGGCTACACTGTGGGGGAATCGATCTAAGTTACGCAACTTCAGCTACGTGAATAACGTGAATAACGTAGCTGAAGTTGACATACTTAGATCGTCTTCACCACACTGAGTCAACTGCTGCTGCTCCACCATTGACTCCGCCTGTGCCTCTCGCGGCGGTGGAGTACAGGAGTCGATGGGAGAGCGCTCAGGGATCGATTTATCGCGTCTAGACTAGATGTGATAAATCTACCCCCGCTGGATCGATCGCTGCCTGCTGATCTGGCGGGTAGTGTAGACATACCCTTAGGCCTGGTCTACACGTGCGGGGAGGGGGATCAATCTAAGTTACGCAACTTCAGCTATGTGAATAACATAGCTGAAGTTGACGTACTCAGATCGACTTACCGTGGTATCTTCAGCATGGTGAGTCAACTGCTGCTGCTCCCCCATCGACTCTGCCTATGCCTCTCACGGCAATGAAGTACAGGAGTGACAGGAGAGTGCTCGGGGGTTGATTGATCACATCTAGAATAGATGCAATAATCAATCCCCGCTGGATCGATCGCTGCCCGCTGATCCGGCGGGTAGTGTAGGCATATCCTTAGTGTAGTAAACTCTATGCCATAAGCAGGATCAACTCTATTGAATGGAATTGTGCCTGGTTCCTGTAGTTGTGTGAATACAGGGTCTTGATGAAATATAATAGATTATTACAAGTATTTCAATGCAGACAATGTCTTTGATACTCTTTCCCCTGTGACAGAGCAATCATGCTTGATCTAGGTGTCATGTTTCCAATTGCTCTTTCAAAAATGAATAGTCTACCATGATGGATTAAAAAAAACAAAAACGTTTAAAGTATTTTTTTAAATATCTCTTACAGGCTTGTCTGTTACTGGTTGCAGACACTCAGTGTAAACCAACATCTTTTAAAGTGGAAGAAAATTTTCAAGTGTGAAAGCACTGTATGCCTTGGGATTCCATGTAGTATATTTTGGAAATAATGAATGCTTAGTAATTTACTATAATTCACTATAGAATATTGCACGTGTTTGCTGAGAAGTGGAATAGTACTGATTTTTATTTAATTATTTATCTATGTGTGTCCACAATTTATAAAGGGCCATCACTTAGGAAGATGAAGCATACTTTCCCCTCTACACAAGATATGGAGGGTTTGGGCGATGGCCCTATTTCTTCCCCACAACTCCAATGATCCCAGAACCATGACAAACACTTAGAGAGACAAGTAGATATAATTTATAGCACTGGATGGTACTCTTTACATAATTTGATAGTCCTGTCTGGCCTTCACATATTTATTCCTGCAGGAATTCTGCTTCACTGCACACATGAAGAATTAATATCCCCAGCAGATCCCCCCCCCCCACATGTCCCAAAGAAAATATATTCTGCCAAGGAGGCACTGCAATTATACTTTTGCACACTACGGATTACTGTGGCACCAGAAGAGAGGGCAGCTGGCCAGGGCTGGAGCAGCCAACCGTGGAGAAGGAGGGGAATAGGTTGCCTTCCTCACAGCACTTTGCCAGTTGAAAGATAGAGTAAGAAACTGGGGGGTGCTGGGGGGGGGGTACATAGACTGGGGTTCTGAAGGGCTAGCGGGGGGAAAGACTGGGGTGGGGGTACAGGAGCTAGTGGGGTGACAGCATTGTGCCGAGGGCTTAATGGGAGTGGGGGTGCAGGGACAGATGAGCCTCACTGAATGGGAGAGGTTAGGGGTCAGCCAGCTCCCCAACTTCCTAAAAATCTCTCCCATTCCAACCCTCTCAAAACTGTTCCATACATCTCCCACCCACACCCAAACAACCCTTCAGGTTCAGTCCCAATCTTCTTCCCAGCAATTGCTTACCTCTTCCTCAGTTCCTCTGTTACCTGACTCCCCCAATCCTTTGCCCTGCTTCTGAGGGTTCTGGGAAATACATTACTGTACTGTTGTTTAAATATTTTTTGACAAATAGATTCCTTACTAGGCATATTAATACTTAATTAATTAATTAAAATCATTTCCTGAACTTTTGTGTTGTTTGCTTTGTTACAGATATACTTGATGACAAGTATTTTAAAATAAATTACCAAAATTATTAGGGTTGTCAAGCGATTAAAAAATAATTGCTATTAATAAAAAAATAATTGTTATGAATCAGGCAATTAATCACTTTGTTAATAATAGACTACCATTGATTTAAATATTTTTGGATATTTTCTACATTTTCAAATATATTGATTTCACCTACAACACAGAATATGAAGTGTAGAGTGCTCACTTCATGTTTATTTTTACTATAAATATTGCACTGTAAAAAGAAAAAAGAAATAGTATTTTTTCAATTCACCTAATACAAGTACTGTAGTGCAATCTCTCTATCATGAAAGTTGAATTTACAAATGCAGAATTATGAAGAAAAAATACCTGCACTCACAAATAAAACAACATAAAATTTAAAGCCTACAAGTCCACTCAGTCCTACTTCTTGTTAAACGAATCACTCAGACAAAGAAGTTTCTTTACATCTGCAGGAGGTAATGCTGCCTGCTTGTTTACAACATCACTTGAAAGTGAGAACAGGCATTCTCATGGCACTGATTTAGCCAGCATCACAAGATATTTACCTGCCAAAAGCAGTAAAGATTCATATGTCCTTTCATGCATCACCCACCATTTCAGAATCCATACTGATGACAGGTTCTGCTCAATAACAATCCAAAGCAGTGGAGACCTATGCACATTCATTTTCATCATCTGAGTCAGATGCCACCACCAAAAGGTTGATTTACTTTTTTGGTGGTTCAGGTTCTGTATTTTCCGCATCAGACTGTTGCTCTTTTAAGACTTCTGAAAACATGCTTCACACCTCGTCCCTCTCAGATTTTGGAAAGCACTTCAGATTCTTAAACCTTGAGTCAACTGCTGTAGCTATATTTATCAATCTCACATTGGTACCTTCTCTGCATTTTGTCAAATTTGCAGTGAAAGTGTTCTTAAATCGAACAACATATGCTGGGTCTTTATCCAAAACTGCCATAAGACAAAATATATGGCAGAATGCAGGTAAAACAGATCAGGAGACATAAAATTCTCTCCCAAAGAGTTCAGTCACAAAATTAATTAATGCATTCTTTTTTTAATGAGCATCATCCTCAGGGATGTCCTCTGGAATGGTAGCCAAAGCATCAAGGTATATACGGATGTTTATCTTATCTGGCACGTAAATCCCTAGCATTGCTGGCTACAGCAGTGTCATGCGTACACCTGTTCTCATTTTCAGGTGACATTGTAAATAAGAGGCGGGCAGCATTATCTCCTATAAATGTAAACAAACATGTTTGTCTTAGTGACTGGCTGAACAAGAAGTAGGACAGAGTGGACTTGTAGGCTCTAAAGTTTTATATTGTTTTGTTTTTGAGTGCAGTTATATACAAAAAAATCTACATGTGTAAGTTGCACTTTCACAATAGAGAAATTGCACTACAGTTCTTGTATCAGCTGAATTGAAACATACTATTTCAATACTATAATAGTGCAAATATTTGCAATAAAAATAGTATAAAGTGAGCCCTATATATATTATACTCTGTGTTGTAAATTGAAATAAAATATTTGAAAATGAAGAAAAACATCCACAATATTTAATAATTTTCCATTGGTATTCTATTGTTTAACAGTGTGATTAATTGCGATTAATTTTTTTTAATCACAATTACTTTTTTGAGTTAATTGCATGAGTTAACTGTGATTAATTGACAACTCTAAAAAGAATTGAAACTGGTGTGATTATGTTGTGTTATTTTGACAAATAAAATATGGAGAATTTTGCAGAATTTTTAACTATTGTGTGTAGATTTTTTATTTTGGGGGGACAGAATTCCCCAGGAGTAACATATTTCAGATGTCAACAGAACCCTGAAAGATCAGCCGTGTTTATATGTAGCTAGGCCTTGCATGTTGTACATTACTAGTGAACTTAGCTCTTTGGACACCACTGTGTCCGACTGTTTTTTTCATGCTCAGGTCATGCCTATCAGTAAAGGAGGGAGTAGCATGGAAATCATATAGGAACTCCACCAACAACTCCCAGGTGGCTAGATTAGCCAACTTTATGACTCCTTTGTGCTGGCATCAAAAATAATAATCTTTAGCACTTGTGTCTGTCTCTTAGGTGTCTTCTTTCCTTCAGTTTAAGCTTCTAGAAAAAAAAAACAAAACAGAAGTTACCTTCTAGCTTCCCAACTTTACTTTCTATTACAAGGCAGAAAAAATATTCAGCCTGTCTGCTCTCTATCAGTTACTCTCCTGCCCCCTAGCAGAAAATTTAAAAGGGCTATCTATTTTCAGAAACTGTAGGCCCAGTTGGATAATGCTAACAAAGGTAGGTGCAAATTCTGCCATCCTCAGACAGCTTATCATCATGCACTCCTGTAAAAGGTGAGACTTTTAATGGAGTTTTCCCCTGGAGAATGAGTTTAACTTGACCAGGGCTCAGTGCAAGATCTGCCAGCTGGAGATATGGAGGATGGGAACTAAATCAATGTAACCCCAAGTCTCAACCACTTTTTAGGTTGTGTTGGTCACTTTCTTCTTCACCAATGTAAATTAGTTTGTGGCCACTTTTGTTACCACAATCTTGGCTCAGGCTTTCCATGGTGCCAGAGCTTGCAACAGCACATAGTGTTGAAAGCACTACATGAAACTAGCCCTGTAACAGTTATGCTGACTTGAAAGGAAATTTCCTTTAGGCAACACCTGAGCAAAGTTATATTTTTTTTACTTTTAAAAGGTTTCCTACTAGGCATAATCATACCTGTAAAGAAGAAGAGAAAACGTGAATACAATTATGTGATGGTACCGTAATCCATTGTTCCTATGGTAAGTATACAGCTACTATAGGTTTCTTTTCCAGCCAATATTCACTCATAGATTCGACTTTAGCACTCTGTGCTCTAAAAAAAGAAAATGTAATGTATCCTCAGGAATAACAGGAATGTGTGTAGAATATAAATGTCATATTGTGAGCTGTTTCCCAGGAAAAGGCTAAATTTAATTTTCTTACAAGCTGTCTCTTTATATACTTCTTTGATAATCATATACTTTCCCTAGTTTACATGCACAGCTACATCTAATATCAGTGCATTATATATTTTAAAATAGTACACATTGAGTGTGTTCCAGTCTCCCTGTGGGTATGTTTGTAGATGTATATATAAATCAGATGTATATGCACACAAATTGAAATATTCATTTTGTGTTACAAATATGAGTGCATGGCTCTAGATTGAATACTTGGGTTGTAATTCAATCTCAAAATTTGCTGCTATTTATAAACTGCCTAAGCTCTGATTTTATAGTTTGTATCACTTTCAGAATGTAGAGATTGAATTATTGGCTTAGATTCAATATGGTACCTTGAAATATTCTAAATGTATGTTCCTTCCATTGACAGAAGACTACTGCAGTAAGTCAAACAGGGAAGTATGATTAAACTGAAATCAGTTGACATCTGTACTGTTAAGTGACATCAGAGACAGAGATGCATTGAGTCAGCCATCATTTAGCCAAAATGTTTGGGGCCAGATATTCTGGGTTGGGGAAAAAGTGCACAGAAGGGGCACAGAAAATAGCACCAGAAGAGAGGTTCATAGGTAGCACATAGTCATCCTCAGAAAACACGTCCAGAGTGATGTACACAGAAAGGAAGAGCTATGTTCACAAGTGTTCACCATTTCTGTATTAGAAAAGGCAGTAGCTAAAGTGGCAATTTAGCTTCTATTATTAAATCCCTCTGTTTCAAAAGTGACTCATTAGTACTGCTTCACATATTTCCTATAGATAAATCTCCTTAGATTCAGGTGCTGGAAATATTTGAAAAAAAAAAAGGTTATACTTTATTTCTCAACTCCTTTTCCCATTGATAAAGGGGTGGACGTACCCACAATTCTTCACCACTTCTTCCCATCCATGGCACAGATTTGTACGTCTTGGATTTCCAGTCCTTTTTTCTTCACACTTTGCAGAGTCATTCCACTATATTTTCAGCTTCCATGTGTTTTTTTGCTGTCCTCTTCTCTTCTTCGCTGAGCATTCTTTTCCCATTTTTATGATGTCTAGAATACCTCATATATGCTCCCTGTAGCACATTTATCTCTGAGAGTCCCAAGCTCATCTTACCCCTAATTTGTTCCATGCACATTCTGCCCTCCATTTGTCTGCCAATCTCCTCAGTATATTATTTTCTACTGCCTGTATCTTCTTTTTTCTTATTTTCTACTACTTGTATCTTCCATCTCTGTAAATCAAACCATTTCCAAGCAACTGAGCAGGCACGGACAAACACATGCAGCATATACATTTCCTTTCAGTTTGCTATTTAATTGCCAGTTCCATGGTACTCCTGCCACTTTTTTCACTGCTGCCTATGCAGACTGGGTTCTTCTTTCAGGTCTCCAGATCTGTCTCTGATGGCATTAAGTGTGCTTCCCAAGTACCCACATTCTTTCTTCTCCTTCAGCTTCTCTCCTGAAACTTCAATCAGAAGCTCTTCTTCCACCTTCCCTATTTCAGTTTTCTTTGTGTTTATCTTCACATCAGAGCCTTGAACACAGATTCCCACTTTGATACCATATTTACCCATTCCTCTTTGTTGTCAGCCAAAAGGGCCAGATTGTCAGCATACATTAGTTTTATCTGTCTCCACTGGCTTGGTTCTCCTACTAAATAATTTTGTTGTGGATAAATTTAGGGCCCAATCCTGCCCTAATGAGAGGAATTGGAGTTATAGGTCCAATCCTACTCTTGTTGAAGGCAGCAGGAAATTTTTTGTCATTGACTTCAGTGGGAGCAGGGTAAGGCACTGTGTGAAAGACAGCACGCTGCCCTCTAGTGACTAGTTGCAATTGAGAAAGAACAAGAGTCCTTCTATAGCTAACAGAGACCTTTGTGTTTGGAGCTATAGGACCAGGATTCCATCCCAGTTCAGCAGGGACAATATCTATTAAGAAGAGATGGTAATGCACCACGTTAAGGATTATTTTGATGCTCCTGTAATATCAAATAAAATCAATTCATTTTTTTCCAAACATTTAGGAATGTCACTGATAAATGCATTCTGAAAATATTAAATAAAATATGAAGATTAAAAACATTCTCCATTTACAAATGTTTGTCAAACATCTAAAATTGCTTTATGACTCACATTTGATCATAAAATGCAAAGCTAGTACATTTAACAGACAGTCTTACTCCATTTCATGTACTGTACAATGCTAAGATACAGCACGAGGGTAAATAAGTACCTAAATAAATGTAAATTGATTAGTCTTGACACAGGCTCATGTAATGGGCAGTTTTCAAATGTAAGAATTAGTCTTATTTATTTATTATACATATTGTACAATATTTAGGATCAGGGTTTCATTACACTGCACATTGTGCAAGTGCTGAAGAGTAAAATGTTTAAAATTATTGCTGTTTCTTGAAACATAGCCACAATTCTCTGTCATTAAAGCAGACAGCGAAAAGAAAAAGATGAAAGGGAATGGTTTATACTAAAACAAAGGTCCCACTGTGATGTCTCATTTGTATATAAGACACTCTCATTGATGAGTGCTTTCATGACCCTTAAAAACATACAGGGGTGAGGTATATTGCATGAGGACTGCAATTTCTCTGACATTCTTTACAAAACAAATTACTAAGGGAGAAGAGGTACTGGTTTTACTTCTCAGTCATCATTAGCTTGTCCAACTCCATTCATTCCTTTAATTTCATAATCTGGTGATTGTCTCCGTTACATTTATTTATGCCAATTCCATCAGAGGAGCTCCCATACCTCAGGGAAGCAAAGCAAGTATATCCAGCAGTAATGATGGAGACCAGAAAAAAAATAGAGAGGGAGAACCAGCAATAGCCTTATACACTTAGGAATAATATGTAGAATACAGTGGTCAGAAGTGAGAGGCACAAAAAGGAAATATGATAAGCATGCCCATATTTTTCACATCCTCCACAACAGATACACTCAACAATAACACAGATGTCAAAATGTTCGCAAAAGGCAAAACATTTGGATGCAAAATAGCTCATTCACACTTAATTCAGGCAAAACTATGCTAGAATTGGTGGGGAAGAGAAACATTTCAAAAGACCTAGTTAATCCATTAATATTATTCTCTAATGAGAGCATCTGTCTTCTGTTTAACACAATAGGGAAAGATCTTGGTGGCTTACTGGGCTCCTAACTCCTCATGTATGCTCTGATAACAGTGGCAAGCTGTATCCATTCCTCTCAGATAGGGACCCAGCTATTGTGATCCATGAATATTAAATATGAGATAGGACTACCTTGATTCACCCTACATTAAGCTGAAGATGAAAGCAATATGGAAATCCCAGCTTGTGCAACTTTCAGTTACCCAAATCTAAAACAATAAAATATTCTCAGAACATATCACACCAGCCCTCCATTGGCTCCCCATCCAATTGCAGATCCAGTGTGATGTTATGGGCCTTACTAGACCTCATTGAAAAATGAAGAAGTTATTTTACAAAAGAATTCAAAGTTGTTTCCATTTCACAGGATTTAAAATGGACCTATTTTCAAAGGGAAATGTTAACAATGTTGATGGGTTTGGGGATTTTTTAAAAAGTAATTTTTCTGCCCAAAAAATAAACAATTTTTTTTAAGCAAAAATTTCTATCAACTGCAGTCCTGACCGTTAAGACAGCCAATGGCCTTGTGATCTGAGAGATGTTTCTCCATTTGTGACTTGACGAGAGAGCTGCAAGACAGTCGACATTTTGGATTCTGTAGTAACTTCTGGGACTTCCTTAATGGCAGGGATTAGAATGAGCACAAATGCAACTGTTTTGTGAACGTGATTAAAGTGCACCTTTCCTCAGAGACTTTCCATAACAGTTGCCGGGAAACCAGCAAATAGAAATGTAACAAAACGACAGACTCATAACCACACACAAACACACACCTCCAAATAAAAGCAGCGCAATCTAGGAGTAGCAAACAGCAAAGGCCATTACATGAAATTTCATGCATTTCTTAATGATATGTTTTGGCACCTACATATTACAGCACTGGGCACATTAGAATCATCAAAGATAAATGAGAACATAAAATGGCTAATAGATGCTCATACACAGAATAATAAGATTTTTCCTCCCAGCGGTTATGAAGTTAAATGTGACTCAGGAAATACAGCCTAGGAATAAACTTCCATAAAAGCCTCTTTTTCTCATAACAAAATACAGCAAGTGATTAAAACAGGATCATTCTATAAATGTGAAGGATTAACATTCATAGACTTGGATTTGTTGGCTAAAGGCAGCCTTTGTTCAACTTGGTATGCCATAAATGTCAAAAGCAGTGTCATTCAACAGTTTTTCATTAGCAAAGCTCAGTACAACTGAAATAACATCTGTAATAGCTGCTAACAATAGCTGGCCTTTTAAGAACAGTAGAAAAACAGAAGAAAGGAAATGCATGCCCAGTATATCTTAGAGTCCTAGAAATAAACAAAAGTATAACACAAATAACAGGAACACATTAACTATTTTCTAAAATTGAAAGTAAGGGCGCAGGCGAGGTCTTTACCATTGCAAAGGCACTTGACTATATGCCCTCCAGAAAGACATTTTCCTATAGTGTATTAGGTCAAAAATGAATGTGAAAGAAAATGAAATAGATTTCAGTCTTTTTCTTTTTTAAGCCGATGACAGTCTACAGCTCTATGTGCTCGCCTCAGGCTTGATGAGCTGACAAGAAAGTTTGCCATGCTTGCCTAGTTTAGCAAGGTCTCGGAACACGCATGCTTTTAAAAGAGTTGGTGAAAAAAATGTGTAAGGTTTAAATTCCAAACCTCCCGTCATACAAATATGTGGATGCAGATTAAAACAATTAAAATGAAGATAAGAAAGTCTTACTTTGCTACCTACAGTTTCCTTATGTATTATCAGATCTCATAGAATAATTTGTATTTATGTGTGTGTGAGTGCACTTCAGATTTCATTAAGCAATTAAATAAATTTATTACTCAATTCACTGGCCTCATAGCAGATTAAACTGCTTGTTCTTGCCTATTTCCCATAACACCCGAGTTACATTGTGCTCCTTTCACTTGACTTCATGCCTCTTTTGTGTCTTCTCCACGTGCCTGTAAATCCCATTAGTACCCCCTTGATCCTGTAGGCTATTTTACCTTCCTCTCCCCTTCAAATACCTCCTCATGTACCACTTTCTGCAATCCCTGTAGTAATAATGCTTTCCCTTGCCAATCTTCTAGCTAACATAAGACCAGAAACTCATGACTTGACTTTAAAGGAGCTATGCCAATTTACACCAGCTGAGGATCTTACCACGAAGGGTATCCTGCAAAATCAAGTAATCCCTCCCCTCCTTATCTCTAAACCCTCTCTCCTTGCCTAATGACATTTCTCCCTGCATCATGTCATATCAAGCCTTGCCTGTATAAGCTACTCCTGAGGGAATTCAGCACCATAAAAACTAAAAATTCTGTGCACAATATTTAAAACCCTGGTTTCAGTTATTTTGCTAATTTATTTAAACTACAGAACAATGGATGAAGATTGGGAGTGGGGAGCACTTGAGGAAATCCCCAAATCCCCTCTGTCTAATAGTAATGTAGCTTGTATTGACCCTTTATTTCTAGTTATTAGTCAACAAATATATGCAGCCATATGCTCAGTGTTATGTCATAGGAAACTGAAGAGCAAGTGAGAGCTGGGGACTCAAACTCACAATTTACATTGGCTATTGACCATCTTCAGAAAAGTCAGTAGGAAACAGTTCATGGAGCACATTTTGATAGGAAATTTTTTCAGTCCAAAAATTTAGAACAATTCTAATCACTAAAGTACTATAAGCATTTGTAAGGCCACACTGTCCTTTACAATAAGGTTCTTTTACACCACTCTGTAAAGGAGCCTTACAATTTTACACCTGTTTTATACTCCTGGGGGAATTCACAAGGACAATGGAAACAATTCACTAAGCAGGCAGGCTGGTACATTCTGCTTTGCCTGAGGGGACAGAGCCTGCCCCATGCCTACCTCCCCAGAAACACCCCAGAGCCCTGTCCCTCTGTGTTGAGCATGCTGCAATAGCGAGCAAGAGGGACAGAGTGTCTCTCTCACATGGACGACTGCCCAGCCCTCCCACCCTGGCGGTGATTTACCTCTCTACCGGCTGCTCCAGGTGCTCAAAGTGACCTGCCTGCACTGCCGGGGAGGGGTGCGTGAAAACTCTTGCAGCTTCCCCATCAGAAGTCATTTTTCTTCAGGGAAGCAAAGAAATCTTTGGGGGCCATGAATTTTGTGCACGCATAGTGACGTAGAATTCCACCAGGAGTATGTAAGCACCATAAATCATGGTTAAACATAAAAGAATTCCAACCATGTTGAACTAGAGAAATGCACAGGGCACTTGTACAGCTTTAATTCTGCACTGTAGTGACATCATGCAATAACCATGTGATTATAGTTATGGTATTTTAGCATGTGTGGTCCCAGATTAGATTAAACTGATTTCAAAGATATGCTGTATTTTTCATATCAAATAGAAGTTTGAATTCCTGCGTCAAGTGCAAAGGTCAGCCTTAACAAGCAGGACTTCTGTAATATACTTCTTTATGGTGGGGATGATCTTTGGGGTGTTGCAACATTTCCTATTCTGTTAACCTCTGTTTGGAAGCTAATGAAAATGGGTTACACTAGCATCATGGGGTACTGGTCCATAACTGGGGCACTTAGAGGATGTTGTAATACAAATAAATAATAAATAACCTTCCATTGCTACAACTGTCAGAAGAATGTTTCATGAGGCCTGAAATGTTCTGTACTCTGAACAATGTTATACTGCTTTGAACTCTTGGTAGCTGGACTCACTGACCATTGATTCCTCTTCTCCCTGTTTATAGATTAACTGACCTCTAAGAAGAGGTGACATTAAAGCCAACAATTCTAATACTCAGTGTTAAAGTGATGAAAAGGACTGTAGCATGTGACTGTCTTCCACAGAATCATGAGACAGTACAAGCTTCATTTCATTATTGAACAAAGAAAGAAAGTGAGACAACATGAATCCTTTCTTAATATAAATTAAATGAAAATTGGAAATGGAAGAAAACTCAGTGTTCTTAGTACAATCCGTAAATGGACATTTCTTGGCCTGTTAAATCATTTGGGCCAGCTAACATATTATTCAAGTTAACATTTTCTTCCACATCCAGCAGCTTAAATAAAAGAAATCAGTGTTAGGTAAAACACAGTGTTCTTCATCAAGTTTCAGCAAGAGACAATTGTACACAACCCAAAAGTATTCATTACACTAAGGCAACTAGGTAGAAGAAGCCAGAAATGAAGCATGGTGCTTACAGAACTAGCCAGGGTACTAGCTGGAGCCCTGGGTCCATTTCCTGGCTCTCACAAACATTCTGTGTGATCTTGGGTAAATCACTTAGTGTGTCTGTGCCTCTGTTCCCCATCTTGAAAAGAAAGATAATTATGTAACAGCACTTCCTTGTCTCACGCTGATATTGTGAGTATAAATACTTTACAAATTGTAAGTTGCTCAGATAGTGACTGAGACCATATGAGCAGCTAAGATAGATGTAATTCATAAACAGTAAAGATCGGTGATATTGTAATCTACTTTTCAAATGTATAGTTTGGTGTTCTGAGTAGGGTAAAGAGGGGAGTTTAATAGCTGAAGAATAAGGAAGTAACTGTTATACTGCAACTGATACTAATAGAAAATCTTTACAATAATATCAAGATTTTTTTCAAATACTCATTTTCAGATTTTTACCTTCAGTTGACTCAGGCCATTTCCTTGTATTCTATAACAACCAGTTATGCTTAGTGAGGTAATAGGTTGAGCTGAGCAATTGAATACCACATATGGTGTGTTTCTTTCTAACAGCATGAATTCTTGGCTTGGGGGCATTGATATAGTAAGCCACATGTTATGATCAAAATGGTGCACACTTGCAGTCATGTTGGGATCTGTGTGTATACACTCCCAGCTCTGTGCAGACCTCAAATAGGTCAAAACTAATTAAAAGATTTGCTACCAATAAAAGGTTATCTTTCAAGGCCTACTTAAATAAAGCTACACCCGCAGCTTTACTCTGCTTTTAAGCAAGGGCCCGGAGTCACTGTGTTCTGAGTAACAGACTGGAACGGAAGTTGTATGAACTATGAAATGTTCCACTTAGTGTAAAAGTTCAGCAATACTTGTAACACCAGCAAGTTCTTGGAGGCTTATGCCAGGTGAATATGAAAAGGTTGTTGTGAGTGTCTGTTTGGATAAGGAACTAAAACTTCGGATGTTTCTCTTAAGCTCATCTAAACTTCTTAGGTCCAAAAAAGTAGAGCTGAACTCTTACAAGATGTGGCTTTTGTGCAAGCTTGATTGCATTCTGTTTCGTTGGAGACTAAAACATCTTGAAACAGTTTTCCTTGCAATATTGCAGTGATGCTAGTCCTAGTAAATGCCAACAAGAAATGAAAAAAAAAATGAATATTCTTAAGTTAACCTAACATTTTAAACATTGTAAAAGATTTGGTATAGGTTTGGGGTCAATTCTCATTATACTCAAACTGTTTGTCCATCCCTACTTGGGATGAAATGGCTACAGTTGTGTTCCCAGCTGCGCATATTATCACACACATGGGTACAATGAATCTGGTGACTGGTTTATCTGGTGGGATCATGGGCTTGTGACAATTTTTATTATTAGCTACATTAAGCAGTTGTTACTAGATAGACATTTATATTAGGGTATGATAGCTCAGTGGTTTGAGCATTGGTCTGCTCAGCTCAGGCTTGTAAGTTCAATCCTTGAGGGGGCCATTTAGGGATCTGGCGCAAAAAAAAAAAAAAAAAAAGCTGTTTGGGAATTGGTCCTGCTTTGAGCAGAGGGTTGGACCAGATGGTCCTGAGGTCCCTTCTAACCCTCATATTCTATGAAATCCAATTTCCCCACCAGGATTTGAATCCTGTTGTGCTTGGTCCGGAACTAACATAGAAGTGGGTATATTCCCTTCACTGAAGAGTTTACAATCTAAGGACAATAACATACCAAGCCTAGGACACAGGGAAAACAATGAAATGTGTACAGTGGGCTGTTGTAATCAGAGTAAATTTATTGAAGAGAGGGGAGCTTTGCAGATATACATCAGCTAGAGGTCTGGGCCTGTGTATGATTGTACACTGTCTGTTTACCTTTATTAATTTTGAAATTGAATATAGCACCTCAGGCTAGACTGGAAATGTTGGCTGATTTCTTGTAGGCATCTTGGCAGCAGTGTGTCTTATGGAGGAATTTGGAGCAGGAGAAGGTAGTGGCCATACAGGTCAGTTCAGAAGCGGGTATTCCATTTGTGTGAAAGCATTAATGAGAGGAGATGACAAGTGGACAGTTCAGGGTAGTGTCATTGATGGAATGGAAGGAGACTCAGGGGTGAGGGGAACCACATAAGAAATGAGTGGAGAACTGTGAGAGAAAACCTAACACATTCATTCCTTTTCTGGGTTTTGACACCCTCCCTTATTCTGAAAGGCTGTAAGATCCATTACCTTACATTTCAAAATCTACTCTACAATTGAAAAAAATGTTTTGTGACATGCAGCGATAACCTGCAGCATATGTATTATGTGATGCAAGATGGCACAAGAACTACAGATGCCAACTGCTATCTACTCATGATAAATTATTCTATTACACACATAAAAACACCTCCAACTTGTAAGAGAATACAAATGCACTTTTTTGCCTCAGGTTATGCATGAAACCAGCAGGACTCGCGTTGTGAGAGCTTGAGAACCTATCATCCTCCCACCCCCATCCCCTGGCAAGGAAAAAACCTCACTTAAAAAAAAAAAAGTAAGCTGCCATATTTAGGGAATGGGAAAAATAATAAATAATAATGGAAGAGAGAAATAGAGGAAAATAAATAGAGCACAAAATAATGGGGAAAGAAGGGGGGAACCAGAGAATAAAAGAAAAGAAGATACATGGAAATCAATGAGTAGAAAATCATGTTTCCTATTTGTGCTATGGATGTTCTCCTCCAGTCTTATTTGTTCCAAACAGAACATGGAGTATTTTATAGGAAGAAGGTCTTGATATGGGCTTTCAATTGTATTCTGTATATGCTAACGTAGCTGTGTATAAAGAGAGTTCAGAAACAAAAATCTCACATTTCACAGAGTGTTGGGTACAGAGCTATGGATAGATCCTCAGTGCATACAAATCTCTTAGTGGTTTAAAAACTCAATCAGATCATGTTCTTTTAATAGTTTTTTTTTCTTTCTCTCTTTTTCCTTAGGCTTTTACAATGTTATAGGGTCATTATTAGGCAAAGCTTTTCTCCAGTGCTCTCACACAGTAACTGGGCTGGACATGAAGAATTTCAGAAGAGAAGGGAAAGGAATCACTCTTATTTTGTTTTTGCTGGTGTGTGCTTTCTGCCGTGTACATGACACCTACTGGTGGTTCATGAATGCTGAGCTCCTCCTATTTTTTTTTTTTATGGGTACTTGGAGCCCCGGAGCACCGATGAAGTCAGCGTCTATGAAAGGAATCCTTCTCCAGATTGCGGTGGGGAAGCAGTGACACTCTGCTGAGGGTAGCCCCTTCTTGTGCATGGCTGGAGTAAACTCCATGAGGATGATCCACCACTAATACTCCTGATTTGCACCAGTGGTGAATCAGACTCCATGATCCTAACAGTCCCACCAGGGTTTGAAGTAAGAGGAGCATAAAATAGCAGAATTACCCTTCCTTTCTCTATTTGGATGAGCAGTATTTCCCCATAGTTCCCCATCCTCCTTGGCAGTTGAGGTGAGAATTTCCCCCTTTCTTTCAATCTACTTTAACCCTTGATTCCACTCAATGTGTGAGGAAAGCCATTAAATCTACATAGCAAAAAATACTCTGGACTCACCCTGTCCTATGCCCAGATTCTATCTGTGTGGAATCAAGTGATGAATTAGGCTACATAGAAAATAGGGATGGGCTCTCCCCGAGCATCCTCCGAAAATCTGCTCTCACCTTGCTCAATTAAATGAACCATATTCTATTGCCCTCCACACCACCCACAAATGATGGGCAAGATTTGCTCTGAAATGCTTGAAATGTCCGCCCCAGGGCTCTAGCCATTTACCCTCCCTCCACTGGAAAATGCCCACCATAGCATTTATGCCAAGGAGGCTGAAAGAGTGTGGATCAGAGCTGGTATAACTGACTTTCCTATGCTCGGGAAATGCTCAGCTGCCAACTTCCAGCAGCTTTAAATCCACTTTGCATCGCCAGAGCATTTAGGGGCAGATTCTTGGCTCATGTAAACTGTCACAGCTCAAAGTCATAGGAGCAACACTGATTAACATCCACTCAGGGTCTTCCCTGAAAAATCTAAAGAGATATTCAATTAAGAAAGAAGCCTAAGAGATAAAATATGGAGAAATTTTAAAATATAAACAAATCTTTGGTAAAACCTTAACTTAATTAACCTGAAACTCATTTAAGTAATCAGGTGAGCCATCGATTTTAATGGGAGTTTCCTAATTCCTTGGATTATCCAGATATTCAGTGTAATGAATCTGTTACATCTGGACTTTCCTGCTTGTTAGCTGTAGTTTTGCTCAGCAAATCTATTTAAAAGAACAATATATTTACTGTTCTCATATATATAACTACACTTTTAGTTGAACATGCTGAACGGAGAACAAATAGCAAAAAAACAACAACCAACCAACTAAACAAAAACCTTTAGTGAGCAAGAAATAGCACTGGCAGCATGCTTCATCATACTTCTGGTTTAACAAATAACGAAGATCCTGTGACTACTAAAGCTGCTAAAGCTGAAAGAAGGATTTTAATAGGCTTGCAAGCTAAAGCTCCTACATATATTTCTTTATTATCTTTTTTTCTGCTTTGCCAGCTAACTGAATGTGAAAAATTGGCCCAAACACCCAACTTGGGTGTGGAGGCCTAATTATTAAAGTTGTACTGTTGGAAAAAAGTCATCTTCACTCTAGAAATGAAAAGTTCACACTCACTATGGGAATTAGTTAAGCCCTTGTAATTGCAAATTCAATGTTATTTTCTAAAGGGAAAGACTATTCACTGTCAAATTTGAAATGAAGTAACTCTTGTCAAAAATACATGTCAAAATCTGAAATTCTGTATCACCAAAAGGGCTAGTCTTAATTATTAGAACTACCATGTTGTAAATCGTGCTTTGACACTGACTCACATTTTAACCTTGAGCAATTCACTTAATTTATGAACTAATTAGTCTGAGCCAGTGGTACTTCCACTGAAGTCAAAGTTTGCCCTTCACTTCAGCAGGATTAGACTCCTAGGCCCAACTCTTCTGCCCATCATCCAGTACCCATATGGATACTGAGTAACTCACAGGGAGAAGGATGAAAGTATTGCTCTTTGAGCAGCTGAGTGGCATTGGGAGAAAAGCTACTTGGTTGTTGTTGCTATTCCATTTTAAGGACTGAAGAAGCTTCTGTGCCCTTCATCCCCAAAACCATAACAGAGGAACATAATACAGGACTCATATAACAGCAGATTTGTGTCCCTACCCCCACTCTTCACCCCCGAACAATAGTTTTATACGAATATTTCAAGGACACCAATGGAGCATAGGACGTGCACACTCTTGTTCAGGCGCAAGGAATCCTGTCTTTGTTGTGCAACACTGTCATATGGGCAGAAAGAGAGAGCAATCTGCTATTAGATCTACATGACTTGACCTCTTCTCTCCACATGCACAGAAATCCTATTGATATTTCATGGAATACTATCTATAATGAGTAATATCAACATCAATATCAGCTGTTTTAACCTTTTAAATTGATAAGTGTCAAACATTTAAATTGATAAGTGTCAAACACCTACGCCTTTTTGTAGGGCATCAGAGAAAATAGTACATAATGTACTCTAGGAACTTTATACTGCCATTTTTCCAGATGATTCTAAATTTGCATCTACAATTATTCCATTTTCTTTATCTTCAAACTGGTATTTTTTGTTCTCAAACACTATCGATTTTCAAAATCAACATATAATATTAATGCATAACAACAAATTAGTTTTCTTGTAGTGTACTTGCTTCATTCAGAATTACATGCAGACATAGGTTTCATATTTGTCATTATTCATATTTGGTAAGTGTCCCCTGTCTCTGTCTCTTCTCCCCCCCTCCCCAAACATTTTGTAAGCTATGTCTGTTTGCTGGACAGGTGGAGAAATGAGACAGAGAGGGGGGAAATAGAAAAAGAGAGGTTAATTAACTATGTACCTAGAAGCTGAGTGTTATTCAGGCATTTCACTTGACCATACCACTATTTCACTGTAATTAGTTCACAGACTAAAGGCTTCTGAGAGATTATGCAGCTTTCTAAAGAGCTGTGACAGCACAACACTATTGTAGCATATACATAGAGCTGAGTTCAGATGTGGTTCAGACAGTGTAACTTTGTTGAATCCAGTGGTATTGCATCCACTTACAGTAGGCATAAATTTACACCAAAATGGATACAGTTCTTAAGAAAAGGTTGTATAGAACCCTCCACCTGAGAATGAATTTAGAGGAGCATTTTCCATAAACCTGTTGCCAGTTGAAGAACAGCTAAAGGATTGTTATGCTGATTAAAGTTCTTGAACTTGTTACCTTTAGTTAGCATATTGGATTTTTGCCACAGATCAACAGTAAGGCTTAAAAGAAATCTGCTGCTGTGGAAGAGGTAAAGTTAACATGGCAGGCATATAGGTCCCCTAAACAAAACTTGAGCACAAGGATCCCACAATGAAGAACAGTCAACAGATGAAGCTTATTCATGGCTTTGTGTATATACATGCAGATGGCCATTCCCTTCAGCTTTTTTAAACTCTTGTGAATTGTTATTATGTACTCTGTTGCTGAAAATTGCTTGCTTTTGTAATTATAATTGCACCATTGATGTGATTTCACACTGCTTTATGTTAAACATAACTGTCTCGTGAAAACAGACAAAATGTCAGGCATCATTGGACTATCGTGGCATGAATGTTGTATAATGGAACCTTAAGATTTACTTCTTTAATTAAAATATAAACAGAACACTATCTTATGAGCTACCAAATCATTAAAAGCTTCTTTATGAACTGATGCTCATTGATTTTGGAGGTTTACTTTGTACTAATGCATGTAGAACTAAGATTAACAATGGTATGTGTGATGTTGCACTCTATATGATTTTATGGAAATATGCTAATGAGTGTGAATATAATGTAACTGGAATATGCTTCACGCAAAAGGTCTCTTGTAAGGTATCATTACAAAGCTTATAATCTACTGAGTGTGTTAATCCTATTTGTATGAATGTATCATTCTTGTGTCTGAAACTAGAAATATGAAATGTTTGCATGTTTTATTTTATTTTGCTTGGTAATTCACTTTATTCTGTCTGCTATTTCTTGGAACCACATACATCCTCCTTTTTGTATTTAATAAAATCACTTTTTACTTATTAATTAAACCAGAGTATGTATTAATACCTGGGGGTTGGGGGGGGGGAGGAACAGGTGTGCATATCATTCTATCAGTGTTATAGAGAGTGAACAATTTATGAGTAAAACGTATTTATTTGGGGTTTGGACCCCATTGGGAGTTGGGCATCTGAGTGTTAAAGACAGGAACACTTCTTAAGTTGCTTTCAGTTAAGTCTGCAGCTTTGGGGCACATAGTTCAGACCCTGGGTCTGTGTTGGAGCAGACTGGCATGTCTGGCTCAACAAGACAGGGTGCTGGAGTCCTACGCTGGCAGGGAAAGCAGGGGCAAAAATAGTCTTGGCACATCAGTTGGCAGCCCCAAGGGTGTTTCTGTGATCCAACCCGTCACAGTATGTGTCTAATGAAAAATTAGATGAATTACTGGAATTCTCATAATTAAGGCTTTTCTCCCCACAACAAGGTCATCTTTGTCTACTACTCAATGTGACTTAATTTAATAGAAGACAACAGGTCATATATTCAGCTGCTGTAAATCAACGTAGCTCCACTGACCTTAATGGATCTATGCCAATTTACATTAGACGAGGATCCAATCCATTAGTGCTCTTGGTCTGATGACGTTGATGTATCCTAAAAGATATGGATTATAATATGAAATACTCTAAACAGGGAACCAAAGAGTATGCTGCAAATATAGGTTTACATGAATAGTAGATATAATAGGTAATCAATTTCCAAAGTAGAAAAAGATAAAAGAGAGGTAAAGTGATAACAGTAATAACTCACCAGCAGAGATGCCGAGCACAGTATTTTGTTACTCAAGGACCATTTAAATGGAGGTAAAGTGAGGAGACTACAGGGTGGTGGGCTTGTAGGAACACTGTGACACTATTTCTCAGGGGGCACTGAGCAGCTAGCTGTCAGAGATATTGCCTTCTGAGAACCTTCAGACACTGGCTGGCCACCAAAGCCTAACCTTCTCTGAGCTCTTAAGCATACTTGAATGGGCCAGTAAAAGTAAATGAAAATAGCAAATATCACACACAGCAGACCCAGACCTGAATCAATGAAAGTCAATAGCAAAAATCTCATTTGTTGCAGTAGGTGTAGGGTCAAGGCCATCATGTTCTGTCACTGATTGTAATGATTTTAGCAAGCTTTCTCTCTCTACCCTCATCCTGACTGTTTACCAGTTCTCAGTTCACTGTAAGAGTAGAGGTTTGTTCACATTATTGAGCACTATAAATGTTTCTCAGCACTATCCAGAAGCATCTTTGCAGAGCTGCTGAGTCAGAAAGGACAACTCTGGTTCTCCTCAGGTCTTCCAGCAGCCAGCTGGATCAACGACTAAATGTTTTCACTTAGCCCACAGAAGTAACTTGCAACTATTGCATGAATACAGAGAGCATTGTCATACCACAAAAATGGTCTCAGCTGTACCCAAAATGGAATCCCTTCCATTGTAGTCACTTTATTCTGATGTAGTCCCTTCTCCTGCTTCATGTTCAAATAGTTCAGTTTATGCTTCATGAGCTTCATAGCTGACTAGTCTCTTGGTTGAACAGGGTATTTATCAGGGTATGAAGCAAAGAAAATGCTTAGTGTTGCTGCGGGATTTGGATCACAAAAATGAAAGCTAAAATTGCTGAGCTAGGAATTGTCTTGTTAAGTTTATAATTGGTCACTGAGCTGAACACTCCTGGATTTCTATGTAGGTACCAGTGAAAATAACTTTAGTTGCAAAGGAAGTATTGAGAAAAAAACAACCTTAAAGAAGAAAAATACATAGCAGCAGTAGGAAAGCAGAACATCTGCTTAAATAAAACTTCAACAACAGCATGTGTTTTCAATATAAAATTTCTGATAATTCATCGTATCATATTCTTCTTATATCCTCATCTTTTCCTGTTTATTAGATTTTTAAAATATTTTGTTAGTTTTCTTTATTCATTATTATTGCAACCTATTTTCAGCACTTCAGATTGAGTTGAATATTCCTGCACATAATTTTGTCTCAAAGTTAATCCAACATGACCAATTTTCCTATGATTTATTTTTTTTAGTAAAAAGTTAAACTGTGGTTTAAATTGTATTAGGCTTAGCAGAATTCAGTTTTTATTTTATTATAATGTTGATGGATCATATCAATATTTATTTGTAAGCATTTTTCTTATTTCAATTTTCACAGTTGCAGGAAATATTTTTGGAGGAGGAGGATCAGACAATAAGAGGTGGTGGGGTGGGTCAGACAATAGTATTTATTTGACCCCACACTATTTAACATTGTTATCAATGGGCTAGAAGAAAACATAAAATCATCACTGGTAAAGCTTGCAGATGACATAAATATTAGTAAATCTTGGTAAATAACAAAAAGGACAAGTATCTTACACAGAGTGATCTGGATATGTGTTTTAAATCAAGCGTAAATGTATACATATAGGAATAAAGAATGTATGATATACTTACAATATGAAGGGGTCTCTCTATAGGGAACCCATGACTTGGAAAAAGATATAGGGAGTCACGGTAGCTATTCAGCTGAACATGAGCTTCCAGTTCAATACTGTGGCCAAATGGGTTAGTCTGATCCTTTGATGCATAAATAGGGGAATCTCCAGTAGGAGAATTTGGCACTGGTGTGACCACTGCTGTAATTCAGTGCCCTGATCTGGTGTCCATAATTCAAGAAGGATGTTGATAAACTGGAGAATGTTCAAAGAAGAGCCATGACAATGATTAAAGGGTTAGAAAACATGCATTAAACCTGGTTTACACTACAGAGTTAGGCCGACACAAGGCAGCTTACATCGACCTAACTGTACGCACCTGTACTAAAATATTGGTCCCACCAATGTAAGTCTCCTGCTACACTGACTTAATAACTACACCACCACGAGAGGCATAGTGCTTAGGTCGACGTTGTTAAGTCAATACAGTGTCAGTACAGACACTGTGTTACTTATGTTGACTTTAGTGGCCTCCACAATACCTCACCATGACCGCTCTGATCACCGTTTTGAACTCCACTACCCAGTGGTCATGTACACAGGTATGTGTCTCTCCCCTCTAAAGCCCTGCACATTTTTTAAATTCCATTTCCTGTTTGTTTGGTATGGAGAGCTCACTTAGCAACTGTCCAGATGACCGTGCCAACTCCACGCAGCAAACATGGTCCTGTCTGGAGGAGGTGGTGGATCTCTTGGGTCTGTGGGAAAAGAGGCTGTGCAGACACAGCTCTGATCCAGTCATAGAAACATCAGTGTCTACAAGCAGATTGCTTGGGGGAGGGAGACAAGGGCTACAAAAGGGACCTGCAGCAGTGCCATGTGAAAGCCAAGGAGCTACGGCAGGCATACCAGAAGGCAAGGGAGCCTAACAGTTGCTCTGGTGGAAAGCAGCATGCCATCCTCAGCGATGACCCCACGACCAACCCAAGAATTCCATGGATACTTCAGAGGAGCCAGAGTCACAGGTCCCCAGAGTGAACAGTGAGGAAGAGAAGTAGGAGGATGGGTTACTGGGGGATCCTGTGGTGCAATGAGCCAGGACCTGTTTTTGACCCCAGAGCAGTTGAGCCAGTCCCTACAGTCCAGAACGGGTGAGCCTGATTCAGGGGAAGAAACATCTGGTAAGTATACAGTTTGTTTTGATATTGGAGTGACACGTCTTCTCATTTACTCTTTTTAAATCACAGGTAGTGAAATAACCAATATAGATAGAGTTGAAATGCTTCTAATTTCCTTGTACAGTTAGGCAGAGGGGCCTGCAGAGCTGTTTGTTTATATGCACTGGAATGTCCTGTGAATCCTCCATAGAGATCTTAAGGAAACTTTCCTGAAGGTAGCTTGCAATCCTCTGCTGAATGTTTCTGGGGAGGGCTGCCTTATTTCTTGTGCCGCGGTAGGAACTTTCCCACACCACTCAGAAATTACGGCAGGAGATACCATAGCAGCACACAGCCTAGCAGCATATGGCCATGGTATGCAGCCAGAAACATGCAGGAGCTGTCCCCTTTCAGCCTCTGCTACCCTTAAGAGTGAAATAACAGCTAAAATCACCACCACCTGGGGAAAACAGTGCTAGTATTCACTTCAATTGCCCTATCCACATATACTCATGCCTCTCATGCTTCGGATACCAAGCACAGGGTTGGAGGATCACCCTCATGGACAGAAAGGACAGGGACAGAGTGGAGAGGAGAAAAGCAGAGGAAAAGGAGAGAGACACGCCGCAGGAGATGCTAGTGCTTCTCAAGCGGCAAACAGACATGCTGGAGAGTCTTGTTGACCTTCAGGTTCAATAGGCCCGTGCTCACTTCCCTCTGCAGCCCATAGAGAGCTGCTTTCCAGGACCTTCCCCCCCCACACACACACGACATTCCATTTGACATCTGGGGTGCTGCACTACCCCTACCACTCCACCCTGCGGGAGAGTATAGACAATCACAGCCACACATAACTGACTTGTGAGAGACATGGTTGGTGTATGTGTCTGTGAAATGGAAATGACTGTTTTTTCCACTTCAAAGATTCTTTCCCCTGGATTTATAAAGTTTCATTCAGTTATAAATATGTCTGTTTGCATGGGTTTGGAATAAAAGTCTATTTATGGAAACTTAATTCATCTTTATTAGTTCACAACATTTGTTGGCTGGGCCTGACATCATTCATAGATAATAGTAATAGGTGTATTTGCAACATTAAATTACTACACAGACAGCACTTATTACAAGGTTCATACTGGGGTGCAAAAAAGCAATGCCAGGCAGAGCACACTACAGCAACACACAATACTATTATGGCTCACGATTAAAATGGTCTTTGAAAGCCTCCCTGAGCTGTATAGGGCCTGATTGAGCTCTTCTTATAGCCCTGGTATCTGGCTGCTCAAAATCAGCTGACAGCCATTCCACCTCCACCCTCCACCCTGACAAAAATATTTCCCACTTTGCTTCACAGATATTATGAAGCACACAGCAAGCAGCTATAACCATTCAGATATTTTTTTTCACTGAAGTTCTAATCTCAGGAGTAGATGCCAGCAGCCTTTCAAATGTCCAAAGGCACATTCAACTGTCATTCTGCACCTGCTGAGCCTGTAGTTGATGCACTTTTTGGTTCTGTCAATGTGGCCTGGGTATGGCTTCATGAGCAACAGGAGTAAGGGGAGACTGGGTCTCCCAGGATCACTATTGGCATTTCAACATACCCAGTGGTAATCCTGTGGTCTGGAAAGAAAGTCCCTGCTTGCAGCTTTCTGAACAGGCCTGTGTTCATAAAGATGAATACGTCATGCAGCTTCCTTAACCATCCTGTGTTGATGTAGGTAAAATGTTCCCGGTGATCCATCAGCACTTGCAACACCATAGAAAAGTAGCCCTTTCTGTTGATGTACTCTGTGGCAAGGTGGTCTGGTGCCAAAATAGGGATATGCATCCTATCTATTGCCCCACTGCAGTTCGGGAACTCCACTGCTGCAAAACCATCCACTATGTCCTGCACATTAGCCAGAGTCACAGGCCTTCATAGCAGGATGTGATTATTGGCCCTATACATTTGCATCACAGCAACCCCCATAGTGGATATCCCAACTCCAAATTGATTCCTGTCTGATCGGTAGCAAGCGTTGCCAGTTTTCACACAGCGATCACTATTTGCTTCTCCACTGTCAGTGCTGCTCTCATTTTGGTGTCCCTGTGCTGGAGGCTGGGGTGAGCTTTGCACAACATCCAGGAATGTGTCTTTGTGCATCCAAAAGTTCTGCAGTCATTGCTCTTCATTCCATACCTTCATAATAATGCAATCCCACCAGTCAGTTCTTGTTTCTTGGGGCCAGACCCAGCGCTCCACCATCTGCACCTGCTCTGTGAATGTCAATGACAAGCTTGAATTGTTTCTATGTCCCACAGCAAGCCATCCTTCAAGAAAGCTCCTGTGGCAGCTGTGCAAATATTGCATTATCAGGCACCCTGTGCTTGTAACACTCATCACAGTAGTGCAGATATGTGCAGGATCCATGCTTCTCACAGAGATGGTGAACACATAGGTTTTTTGAGGGACTTTTGAAAGGATGCACAAAACATTATGGGATACAGATACAATTATAGGATGAAAATACTGCATCATGGGACATTGAAACAACATTCCCAGTCACTCCTGCATGGTTTGTTTTCCCCCAGGAAGCATTGCAACCCTTCCTGAAACACCCTGTGCTAGATGGTGTCAAGCTGCACAGTGGAATAGCTACCCACAGTGCACTGCTCTCTGCATCAATGCAAGCTCTGGTAGTGAGGATGCACACTGCTGACACAAGGGGAGTAGTGTGGACATGTAAAAGCGAGTTAATTATGGCATTGGCTGTATGTTGACATAACTTAGGTTGATTTAATTTTGTAGTGTAGACTTGCCCTTATAGTGAGAGTCTCCGGGAGCTTAAAAAAGCTATATGGGAAAGAAATATTTGATAATAGGCTTTTCAGTCTACCAGACAAAGGTATAACAAGACCCAACGGGGAAACTGAAGCTAGACAAATTCAGATTGGAAATAACGTGTAAATTTTTAACAGTGAGAATAATCAACCATTGAAACAATTTAGCAAGGGTTCTGGATGATTCTTTAACTCCCACAATTTTTATATCAAGATTGGATGTTTTTTTTGAAAGAGATGCTCTAGTTCAACTTTTGGAAAATTATTTTGGGAAAGTTCTATGTCCTGTGTTATATAGGAGATCAAACTACATTATCACAGTGGTACATTCTGGCCTTGGAAACTATGAACCTATGAAGCAATATTAATCTTATTTTTTTCAGAGGAGGAACTGATGCAGATAGATTGAGGTCAAAATTCTACTTAATTTTGAGTGCCCAATTTCAGACACCTATGACCTGACTACTCAGAGAATTAAGCTTTATATAACACTTAACATTAAACCTGGGTGAATAGTGGATTTTTTGGTCTCCGGCAATAAAAAAAAAGGTGGTTGGTTTTTTTTCCAAAATTTGCAGCAAATCAAAAGGTAAAAAAAAATCAAGTTGGGTTGAAATGAATTTTTTTTTTTCATTTCAATGTTAGGCATTTAGACAAAGGCAAAGGTGTACTGGATTCACACAGTGTGTATTTGAGTGGGAAGTAGGAGACCCAGCTTTAATTTCCCTCCCTGCCTAATGTGGCAAAGAGATCTGAAATTGGGTCTCTAAATTTGCAGGAAAGGATTCTAGCCACTGAGCTATGGGATATCATCATATAGGTCTTTATCTCTCCTGTAGAAGCAATTCAACTTTTATAAATAGCTAAATAGTCAATGGAGGAGGGACATTAAAACTTGAATCTATCACAACTAACTACTTGGTATTTTCACTCTTTCCCAGAGACCATACATTGACACTGGTAGTGAATTTCATATAGGCAGATTCTTGCAGAAATCAAGAGCTCATTAAAGTAATGGGGCCATTAATGCACTGACTTACATCCTAGGCAACCTCACTGTCATAGAACAGGATTGTAAATCGGACTGAATTTGACCCACTTTTTTAAAAAGTGTTTGTAGAAGTCACACTTCCTTTTTAAATAGAACATAAACTATCATTAAAGTTATGAAGCAAAGTAATTGACTTTAGGAAAGTCTATCAAGCTCCTAAAGGAATAAACTTGCTGAGTGAATGAACTTTCTGTGCACTATGAATATATTTCAAAAAGTATCCACCAAAACTTTAAATATTAGTTCTATGTTTCAGAGGCTGTACATGGGTTAAAAATGCCCTTTTATATAATCATCCTATGCTACTATTGATTTTTCTGCCTTTTATTTAGTGGAATCACACAATGTTCTTTTTCATTTGTTTCTACGTTGTCCATTCCTTCTGTTCGTGGAACAATAAATTGCAATCTGGTAATCAAATAATCCCATAACATTTAAGTATCTAAAACACACTTTTTGGGGGAAGCCTAATAAACAGAGTGCATTGAGCAAAAGGTTTGGAGCTGCTCAGAAAGAGAATGGCTAGATATATTCAAAACAATCTGTTTGGAAACCACAATACACTCTGTATTCACAAAGTGGGAAATTTAAAGTACTAAAGACTACGTCTAAAGATCCATGAGGGTGGGGTGAGGTATGAGTTCCTCACCTTTTGTTGTTATATATGTAAACTCAGCGTAAAGCACTCGTCTTGATCTTCTATTTTTGCCTTTTTATATTTTTATTTCTTACAGGAACATTTCTTACTTTTAATCTCCATGCAATTTTTGACTGATTCTGTGATTGTTTGATTATTTTTCTTATATGCATTGATTTTGTTATCTTTATTTCAATATCCAAATATTTTCTTTTAAAAAGATACAATTAGATGGAAAATATCTTTATTAAATATATATATATATATATATCAATTGAGAGTTAATTTTTAAGTACAATACTTAAAATTGCTATTTCTTAAGAATAATATGTAGTTTAATAGGAATGTGTCTAAGTTATTAGTGATTCCTGGTAAAACTCTGTATGTGTACGGACATTTGTTTAAGGGTGATAAATGTCACTAATATACACTTATTTGTTAGACTTTCTTTTTCAAATGGGTTGTATCTTGTGTTTACATTTTAAGATTTTTTGTTAAAGAATTATATAAATATATATATGGTTTGGGACTGAGGTAAGAATGTCGTGTTGTGATGGAATATACCATCGTTGGTACTTGATCAGAATATATTTGCTTAGTACAAGGCCAGTATAAAATTTATAATGTACATAATTATTCATTATTTTCAATTCTTTGATTTTGTACATTATATGCCACTTAGTTGCATTACTGTTACTTAGCAACCTTAACTGATTTTGAAACTAAGTTTTATGATTTGGGAATTTAAAAAAAAAAAAAAAACACTTTCCCCCCACTTATTCAGATAACTGAAGGCACCGTTTTTTGAAATGTTAAATAAATTGGATAAGTCAGTCATCAGATTATTGCAGTAAGGATATGGTGCTAGCCCAGCTAATATAGGACCCTGACATATTCCCTGCATGCCTGACAAGAGATGAACATTCCTTAGCTAGCTAAGGACCCAACACGTAAATGACTTTACTCACATGGATAATTCAGTTAAAGTCAATGGAATGGTTCATCTTCACAAAGGTTTGCAGGACTGGGGGTCTAAATTAGATATGAATGCATATGGTCAGCAAAGTCGGGTACATTAAGAAGGAGGGGCTTTTAAGTAGGAACAAAAAGAATCCTAACAATGGTATTAGTCCATAGATGCCAACTCCGTGGTTGCTCTGGGGCTGGAGCACCCACGGGGGGGGGGGGAAACGGTAAACCCTGTAAACAACTGTAAACCCTGAGAAGTGTTATGAGCTTCAAAGGACTATTTGAAACAATGTGACAGATAAGAAGGAACTTTTGGAACAAAGTTGACTGGCTTCTTAGAAAATACTTGGGAGGAGGTGAATGCAAATTCCAATCCCCGACCTTTTGAATTTAAGCCCCGAAGAGAAAAACACTGTCTGCTGATTAACTGTTCCCAGAATCTGAAGATCGATGCTCTGAGCTGCATAAAGAAGGGACTCACAGATTTATGTTTGATCTTGTTCTGGTCAAAAGCTGTTATGATCTTCTAACCACAGAAAATCCCTCTGGTGGGGTTTGAAGGACTGTATCCTACCACAGACCTTGTTAGAGACAGGGTGATCTCTGATAAACTTATTAACATGTGTGTCGGTTCTTATATTGTTTTGTTTTCTCTGTAATGCTTTCATCTTAAAAGAAAATGTGCTTGCTTAGAAAGGCCTATGTGGTAACTTAACTGTGAGTAATTACACTGAGGAGAAAGCAAAAAACAGGTCAGTTTAGGCAGTCTGACTTGCTGGGGAAATCACAGTGTAGAGGCAAGGAAATGTACAGCCTGGAAAAACCCATCAGGAGGGAAAGAGCCCTAAAATACCACCCAAGAGAGGTGATGGCTGAGGAGCACAAGGAGGAAATATAGGTGTAGTTGCCCTGAACTGTGATAATGTATATTAAGAGGGTTGCAAACAGAGCAAGAATATATTGAAGTCATTAGGGAAAATTGTCAATAACTCACTGAGAATTTGTTTCTGCATATTATAACATATTAATGTGTCTATTTTATTCTTTAATTTTCTTATAAATTAACATTTTTGTAGAAGTTCTCACTAGGAACTATTTGTTATTTTTAACTTATCTGGTACTACCAGCCCATTGCTATAAAATGCTCACTCTCAGGATGTGTCAATTGGTATACAGGCTACTTGAGTCATAAGAGTTATGAAACAGTGAGTGTTTTGAAGTTTAAATTGTGTTTATTTAGAATGACTTCAAAATCAGGGAACAAGATAACATTTTTTGCCACAAGCAATGGTATGAAATTTACTACCATGCACTTCACCCATTTTGCTGGTGTCTATTAAGCCTTAATTGTTTTTGTTATTGGTTACAAAATGTGTTGAAAATGGATTTTTTCCTGTTCAAGAAAGTCAGCAAATCTGTATAGCTTATTCTCTCAGAAGAAAGTAATTCACCATAATAGCAGTTAAAACAAAGTATGTGTTAGCAAAAGATACATCTGGATGAAAAAACAAGTTATTCCAAAAATAATTGTTCTTCTATTACAAGAAAAATGGAAGAACTATGCCTATAGGTAGAAGTCATCAGCTTCTCTTGGGTATTTCTACCTGCTTATTACTGGTAGCATTTGTGATAAGAAAATTAAAACAGATTTATAAATTACCAGATTTAAATGTCTTAAATTGAAATTGAGGCTGAGTAGCTGATATACTGAAAGCTTTCCCAGATGTGCAATCACTGTATTAGTTATTTCTGTAAACAAACCACAGCTACATAATCATGGTTCAACATGGTCTAAGTGAGTTGGCCCCCATCAGTGAGTGCCTACATGAACTAGGTATATATGTTTGCTATATTCTGATGATATTCTCTTCCATCTTCACATCAGCCTTGCACTATTTTGTAGGTATGTAGCTGTGGGGGTTTTGTGGGTCGGTTGTTTTTTAATTTGGTGTCCAAAAGATTTAAAAGCAAAAAACAACCCACCCACAAAACCCCCACAGCTACATACCTACAAAATAGTGCAAGGCTGATGTGAAGATGGAAGAGAATATCATCAGAATATAGCAAACATATATACCTAGTTCATGTAGGCACTCACTGATGGGGGCCAACTCACTTAGACCATGTTGAACCATGATTATGTAGCTGTGGGGGTTTTGTGGGTGGGTTGTTTTTTGCTTTTAAATCTTTTGGACACCAAATTAAAAAACAACCGACCTACCCATTACGGGCCAAATTCAGATATAGTGTAAGCAGGTGCAACTGATCTAAATTATGCTTTCAATTATTCTGAAAAACCACCAACGTGAATTTGAAATCCTATCATAAATTATATCTAATACTGTGTTCTTTAGCCTGGCAACACAGAAAGAACAGTGTATATGTCCTCACACAGCAACCTAAGTCTTGTCTAGGGCATGTGCATATGTTTACCATATAATCTGTCCTGACAAGTTATTTAACGTGGCTGGGCGCTGAAGAATGCAGATTATTTCTGTTGGTCAATATCAAAATGTGCACATGGGAAATGATACAGAGGTCCAGAATGTCCGTTTATGCAAATTGGCACAACTCCATTAACTTCAGTGAAGTTATTGTTCAGGCCAGACACTCAGCTGTGGTCATAGTATTTACCAGATATTTCCATATCCACCTCCTACACAACTCCAAAAACATGGAAGACAAAAAGTCAACATTTTCCAGTCATTCCTGCTGAACATCCTCTGTTCTAAGAAGAGGGGAAAACAGTGATATTCTCAAAAACAACAAGGAATCCGGTGGCACCTTAAAGACTAACAGATTTATTTGGGCATAAGCTTTCGTGGGTAAAAAACCTCACTTCTTCAGATGGATGGAGTGAAAATTACAGATGCAGGCATTATATAATGACACATGAAGACAGCACTGTGTACTAATTGTTGGCAATATTGAGGGTTTCCCCCTCCCCTCAAATCACTGTACCTTGGTTGATTTGGGCTGCAGCTAATCTGCATTCTTACAAACTCACTCACTCTCTCTTGTTCTCTACAAAGCCTGTGACCTCAGGCCCATATACTCCACAAGAAGAGATTCAAACTAGATTCCAAGATACTTGAAATGATCAGCCTGGTCAGAAATATTACTGCTTTTTCTGGCAGTATTTTCAAACCTGAGTACCTAAAGTTAGGCATCTAAATGTATGTTTCATCACCTAAATACATAGCCTGAATTTCACAAGTGCTGAGCACCTAACAAATTCTCATTGAAAGCAGGCCTGTGGTGTTTAAGAACTGAAACACAGATTTAGGTGCTTAAAATGCTAACTTTAATTTTTAATGGGGAAGTTGGTTTATGAATGGAAGGTGAAATAAAAGCTATAAGCTTGTTCTACTCTATGGGCTAGGTGCCCTTCTAGTGTAAATCAAGATATTGCCATTCAAGTCAATGGAGGTATGCTGATTTACACCAGCTGGGGTTCTAGGTCCACATCTGTATTGCATTATGCTGTATCTGTTGGGGGGGGGGGAGGAGTGGAGCAGGGAATCTATATCTCTTTATGGAAGTTTGTCAGATTAAATAAACAATACCCACAACTTACCTTGACTTTGCCCCTTATCCTGAACTAATGAGCTACATTGCACTAGTTACCATAACTACTGACTCGGTAAACCTTTTTTAAAAAAATCTAAATATTTTTGTCTCTTTATGTTTTTAGTGTATTATTTCCAATCGTGGAAAATTTAAGTCTCTTTCACTGTCAGTTCTGGTTTGCATGTTTTGGGCCAGATCTACAGCTAGAATAGCTCTACTGATTTCTGTCTTGTTGCCCCAATTTACACCAGTGGAGGTTCTGGCCAATTGTTTATGGAATTGAAATAAAAATAGCATTCTTTCCTGATGGGGAAAAAAAATAAAACTATGACCACTATGACCTAAAATACAAAACAAACACAAAAAAACCTTCACAACCGCATATTAAAAATTAATGGATGGTTCAGGTCTTTGACACGCTGGATGAATACATTTTGCAAAAATAATCTTATTTATATTCAAGTTAAGTGAAACTGATCAAAAAAGGATAGATTGAAAGTAGGAAATGAAGTAATGTCATTTTGACATGAATGATGATCTGATACTTCCTAAAGTAATATTATAAAGCCGCTTGGTTGCCTCTCAGATGACTTTGCACTGCTAATTAAAATCTTGTGTTTCCAGAAGCATCATCAATTTGTAAACATCAATGACAATCTGGGTATCAAATTCCCCCTCACACATCCACAAGATCTGCTGAATTTGCTGATTATTGTGGACTATAAAAATAAACATGTGAGTTACAAGGTCTTCAACACTTTGGAGGTGTCATTAGGGGCTCTCACAGCAATAAAGACCCAATATTAGGAGGGGGGTAGGGGAGGCGAGAGTGCTCAACATCTTTCAGAATCAGATTTTAAGGGTCAGATTCAGGCACCCTTATGCTAAATCAGTGGTTCTCAAACTGTGGGTTGGGACCCCAAAGTGGGTCGCAACCCCATTTTAATGGAGTTGCCAGGACCAGCATTAGACTTGCTGGGACCTGGAGTTGAAGCTCGAGCTCCACCCCACCCGGGGTGTTGGGGCTTGGGGTCTGCCCCTCCCTCCCCCGATCTGGGACAGCAGGGCTCGGGTTCTGGCCCTCTGTGCTATCCTTCCCCAGGGTCATGTAGTAATTTTGTTGTCAGAAGGGGGTTGCAGTGCAATGAAGTTTGAGAACAGCTGTGCTAAATAATACCTTACTCCACAAGTGGTCCTGGTGATATTATTTGGGGGAAAAGGTGCTATTCAGGATAAATAATGGTATCAAAATCTGTCCCTAACTCTGTAAGAGTTAATGGAAATAGAATTCAGATTATAGGGGGGTTTCACTGTGCCTTTAGGCAGAGGTCTGAGGAATGGACAGTACCAAAGATGAAGGCATTGTGCCTCAGATCACCCTCCCTGCTTCCCCCTTGCTCTGATTATTTAACACTCCTATTATTCTTGACTCCTGATGTTCAGACACCGTCTACTTTCAACCCATTTTCATCATTATCAAACATAAGCAAAGGTGGACCAGTCTTAAATGTCCTCTACTCGTGTCCACACATAACTATTACACAAATGACCACATTTTCAGGGATCCAGCCAACTGCTCTGAGTCTAAAAGCACCATCTTTAATAAGAAGAGGACAATTGGACCCCTTTTATGCAGTTCAATGTGATATGATCTCTTGTCTAATTAGTGGGGCTTAAATATGAGCAGGCAGTCACTTATATTCATGATTTTAATTATAATGTCACCTTAATATGCCCAGACCTTAAGAAGAGCTCTGTATAGCTTGAAAGCATGTCTCTTTTACCAAACAGAAGTTGGTCCAATAAAAGATATTACCTCACTCACCTTGTCTCACCTTCATATTAAAATAGAAATCATTCAAGCTTGGTTGAGTTTTCAGGCCCAAATAGTTTCAGCTCTAGAAATGGCTTTTAGAAAAACAAAGCTTTTTTTGACCTACTCATCTTTTTGAATTGCAAAAAAGCTTTTCTGTTGCAAATTGATTCTGAAGTCTTAAAACCAGCAAATTGCTCACACATGTAATCTCCATTCATTACACTGACAGGCTGCCACCCATGTGTGTTCCCAGTTCCTAACAAATCTAAATTAATACATTTAACACTTAAATTAAAATAGAAGGCTGAAGCTGTATAAGCTTTATTTATAATATAGTTATCATACCTGAGTAAATTACCATTAATAAAAGAACCATAAGAATAGTGTCCATGTTGTATGCAAGATTCTTCCTATCTGTTCAAGGTTGTACCCCACCTAGCATATCTTTAGCATCCCTTTGAAATAATATTGCATATCATTTTATTAGGTACTATTCCTTAATTACATGGTATGACTGACAATGTTTTTAAACACATTTTGATCCAGTTTCTTCACTTGCAAGTCCCATTCATTGCCTTCATTCCTTGAATCCTGAGAAAAGAGAGTAAAAAAAAGAAAAATTCATTCTGACACTTCTCCCTCTCCACCCAGTTATTTAAATTAAATTAATATCTATGGTTCTCTTCTCCCCTGCCAGGCCTCACCTTCCAAAAAACTATTTTTTTCTTTCTACCCTTCGATATCACCTAAGGTTGCATGCAAGAAATTTTTCAGTTGTCGGGGCAGTAGAATAGTAGTGGAACCACTATACACTTTCATTACTGCTATACAGACATGCTAAAATCCTAGAACATTCCATTGTCTTTTCTCCTGAGAAATCTTATCTCCATCAATTTAAAAGGAAGGGGCAGAGGGGGGAGAAGCAAGGAGGAGATACATCATGATATAGAACTTGAACACTTTGCATGTGATTTTTGGCTGTATTCTAAGCGTCATCATCTCCATTTATAACTCTTTCAAGACACTGAACCAGTGATCCAAGAAGGTATAGTCTTACATGTTGTCTTTATGACAATGTGGCAGTTTCCTACATACCCTTGTGAGACCTTATTGAATTAAGTTTCTTTGGGGTCAACTGTATTAAATGCAAAGTTTATGAATTATTGTGAGCTGTGGGAGTTCAAAGGATTATACTGAAAATGTGCTAGACAAGAAGGGACTTTGGGGACAATAAGTGTGAAGGGGATTTCCTAGGGAATACCTAGGGAGAGGTTAATACAAATTTCCCATCCTTGCTTATGCAAAACCCCAGCCTTTTGAAGCTAAAGCGTCCCAAACTGTATAAAGAAATGGCTGAACTGCCCAGAGTCTGGTCCTGAATCTGAAACAGTTATGAATTTGTAACCACAGCGACAATTGATCTTTGGATTTTGAAAGACTGACATGGAATCATAGAAATGTAGACTGAAGCAACCTCAATAGGTCAGCTAGTCCAATCTCCTGCATTGAGGGAGTTGAGGATGATCTCTGGTAAGCTTTTTAGCATGTATGTAGGTTTTTTGTTGCTTTTAATATGCCTTCTCTGAAATGGTTTCCCCATAAGAATAAATGTGCTTACTTAGAAAGACCTATGTGGTAAATTATAAGTTCAGGCAATATATGGGCAGCCTGAGCAGCTTGGGCAGCCCTTAGGCCAGCTACACTGGCCGTTGCTGGGGCAGTCTCGGGCCACTGCCTCCCTCCCCCTCACCTCCCACAGCAGCAGCAGGAGTTTGGGTGCATGTTGCAGGGGACTCAGGGCTGGGGGTTGGGGCACAGAAGGAAATGAGGGTACTGGGTAGCGCTTACCTTAGGAAGCCCCTGGAAGTGGCGACATGTCCCTCCCTCTCAGCTGCTAGCTCCACATGCTGCCTCCACCTGCAGGCACTGCCCCCGCAGCTCTCACTGATCTACTTACAAGAGGCAGAAAGAAAAAGATGATGACTCCAGTGAGGAGGAAAATGAAGCCTAGACTTACTTCTTTATGTTAATTTATTAGTTATTAATGAATAAATTTCCCCTCCCATAAAAGGGGTTATGGAAGGTAAACTCTGACTCTGGACTGATTTATATAGCTAAAAGGGAAAACTGAGGCAGAGAGCAGGGCCTGGATTTGTGTAAGGCTGTTATAGAGAGCAGGGCCGGCTCCAGGCACCAGCTTAAGAAGCAGGTGCTTGGGGCAGCCAAGGGAGAGGGGCGGCATGTGCGGCAATTCGGGGGCGGCAGGTCCCTCACTCCCTCTAGGAGCAAAGGACCTGCCACCGAACTGCCGCCGCCGATCACGGCTTTTTTTTCCCCCCCAATTGCCGCCACCAGTCGCGATTACGATCGCAGCTTTTTTTGCTGGAGCCGGCCCTGATAGAGAGGACAACAATCAATTGTTCTCCATGTCCACTGAAGGTAGAACAAGAAGTATTGAGTGTAATCTGAAGCAAAAAGATTTAGGTTAGATACTAGGAAAAATTCTAAACTAATCAACTAGGTTACAAAGCAAGTTGTCTAATCCTCCTTATTGGTGTTTTTTAACAACTGGTTAGACAAACACCTGTCAAGAGTGGTCTAGATTTATTTGGTCCTGCCTCAGTGCAGGTGGTTTGACTAGATGACCTCGCAAGGCCCCTTCAAGCCCTACATTTCTATGATGCTTTGAGAGAAAAATTGTAATTGTTAATCAATACATTTAATTTACAAAGCCAGCAATCCATTACTTGAAGAACTTCAGCTTCTGTACAGCTAATACATAATATCTGCAGCAATTAAAATAGCATAATATAGCACATAAGTAAACAAACAGAATGCTAAAAAGCCAAAACAATGTTATAATGCTTTGAGAGAGGTTGCTTCCCTACTGCTCACTCTAACTCATAATTTTAGTTTGTCTAAAGCCAGTGTTGCTAATATAGAATCCAATTCTGTCCTCATTGTAAGGCAGTACCATGCACTGCAAATAGCCCTATTTGAATCAGTACTGTCCTATGGCACCAATCAGTCCCTATTGTGCTAGGCGTTTTTCAGAGAAGAAAACAAAGACTCTATGTCAATGAATTTACAGTGTAATTGAACAGTATAACACAAGAAGTAGCAAACACAGAGGGCTACTGACACACCCTTTAAAAAACAACAAGGTTTCCAACTGCAACATCTTATTGTAACAAGGTAACTTTTGCACCTGGATTAGTTATCACAAGTCCTAGAAATACAAATCAAATAACTCAAATTATGATAGCCCTTTTCATTATCAAAAGAACAATAACCTTACACTCAGTTCAGGGATCTGCTACAACGCAAACTGCAAATATTCAGTTGGCATGGATATGTTTTAAAATATGCATAGCTGCTGACAAAGCACAACTTTTTATTGAAGGATCAGCCTAGGAAGATTGGTTAGGCTGAATGCATAACTATTAGCAGCCAAGTTTCCTCAGCTTGCAAAGTCAAAGTCAGCTATAGCTAATGCTAAAAACATTGCCCTATGCCAAATTTTTGAGCAGCATCAGTTTGATTAGGTCAGGACTCACAAACTAAGCATGGTAAAGCTGGACAAGTAGTCGAATGGGAGAACTTCAAGGAACACAGGTGTTTCTGGAAGAGGTGTTGCTGAGTCATCACTGATCCAATGTTCAAAAGTTTGCACTGAAGCAAATCTGGTTTTCTCATAGTTGAGTCTCATCATTTTTCTCAGAGAAGTTTCGAGTTTGATGGGTTCATGCCCAGCCCTTATAGTTTAGTCATCATTCACTGGTTTCCCAAAGCCATAAATGGGACATGGCCTCATGCCTGTAGCAAAATAGAAATCTCCTAATAAATCTGTGATAAAATTATTCTGTGAGGTAAAATATAAAACAAGCCAGTTCTAGGGGAAGCACAGATATTTATCATATTGTTTTCAGAGTCAGATGGACACACAGGCTAGGAGACTAAAAATCTGTTTTTTCCAACTAGATCAAAAAGCTCTACTGAAATGCAGCAGCCTGTATCCAAGGAGTTAAAGTGGATTCTGCAGAGCTGGGTTAAGTCTGCCATTTGTATGGGACAGGCTCAGGCAATGAAGGACAGAGAAAAATAGCTATCTGATTTCTAGCATGTGATTTTCCTCATGTGTTCTCTTGCAACGAGCCATGCCTGTGCTCTAAATATACTATTAATCAGCTATGTGATAAAGTTCATAGATACACAGACTGAGTAAGATAGCTTATGAAAAGCCTCTATAAACTGCTGATGAACACAAATAAAATTTGACCTAACAACTGTTGGTTCACAGATGAAATTTGAAGAACATAAGAATGGACATACTGGATCATCTGGTCCATCTAGTCAGTGTCCTTCTTCCTACAGTAGCCAATGCCATGTTCTTCAGAGCAGGCAATTATCGAATGATCCATCCCCTGTCATCCACTCCAAGCTTCTAGGAATCAGAGGCTAGGGACCCCCAGAGCATGAGGTTGCATCCCTGAGGATCTTGGCTAATAGCCAGTGATGAATCTATGCTACATGAACTTATCTAATACTTTTTTGAACTCCATTATAGTTTTGGCCTTCGAAGCATCCCATGGTAATGAGTTGATTATGCATTGCATGAAGAAATACTTCCTTTTGTTTGTTTTAAACCTGTTGTTTATTAATTTCATTGGGTGACCCCTGGTTCTTATGATATGTTAAGGAATAAATAACACTCCCTTATTCACTTTCTGCACACCATTCACAATTTTATAAACCTCTATCATATCCCCTTTTTTCCAGTTTGAAAAGTCCAAGTCTTTTTAATCTCTCCTCATATGGAAGCTGTTCCATACCCCAATCATATTTGTTGACGTTCTCTGAATCTTTTTTAATTCTAGTATATCGTTTTTTTGAGATTGGGTGACCAGAAATGCACAGTAATGGTAGTATATATATATGGTTCAGACCAGAGTTCATATGGCTCTAGAGGTGATCTCTGCGTTTATGGAAATATTCATCCTTGTGGTAAACTCCATTAAAACCAACAGAGTGACACTGGAGATGAACTTCACCCATAGTTTGTATATCCCTTACGCTTATCTATAATGTGTTTTAGGATCCTTAGAGATGAATTGTCCTTGTGCTAGGTCATGTTATTGTTTTAGTTTTATTAGTCTGTTCTTGCTTATATGTGACATCAAACAACATGTGGCAGTGGGAGGGGAAAAAAGGGTTATGTTTGAGTTGAGTTTCATTTAAGTTTCATTTGAGTTGAGTTAAATGCAAATCTACCCTTCCCTAGTATAGTAACCCCATTCACCCCCACCAATAGTAGTATTTTACTTTTGACAAATTCAGGAAGAACTGGTGTGGATTCTTACTCAGTTCCTAGTGCCACACAGTGATGCTCCTTCAGCTGTCTATTGATAAGGATTCCTGGTACATGTTGATGCCTACCTCATTTCTAAGAGGGTCTTCTGGTATGAACAGACACACCCACCTTGCCCCTTCACAGTGCAGCAGAAGGATGAAAATACCTTTGTTTCAGCCACATGCTCTGGTGGAGACATACCATAAAGCAAAAGTATGGTTCATTGTGGTAAAAGGAACCCAGCCATTGTGGAAGACCCTATTATATATTGTTGGACACTGTGATCCTTACCAGGAAATTTCTTGAATAAACTGCTGGAGAGAGTGATCATCTGGCATCCTATGAAAAAACAGGGGAATACTCTGAGACATGGATGTCACAGGCTTGTCTACACTACCGGGGTATATTGACCTAAGTTACACTACTCCAGCTATATGAATAATGTAGCTGGAGTTGATGTAACTTAGGTCGACTTACTGTGGTGTCTACACCATGCTGCTTCAACCGGAGATACTCTCCCATTGACTTATCTTACGCTTCTTGTTCCAATGGAGTACTGGAGTCAACCAGAGAGCACTCTGCAGTGGATTAAGCGGGTCTTCACTAGACCCACTAAATCGACCCCTGCTACATCGATTGCAGCAGAATTGATCCCCGGTGTGTGTAACATGGCCCAGACTCCAGTCTACTGCAGTGGACTAGGAGGTAGCCAGCTTTCTGAGGAGATATGCTAATGACCACTGTTGCATTTGCCATATCAAAAAGCAGCAAGGGAACCAATAAAACCCTGATGCTGTAAAGTATGCTGGGAAAAGACAGCACTACAACCTACAACTGAAGTTGTGGAAAAAATCCTTCTATATTTTGTGTAGATAAATCTCCTGACACAACAATTTTCACCTTGTCTGGTTTCAGTCTCTACCTGTTCATTCTATAACTAATTCCTCAGCCAGGTCGTGAGAAAGCAGATACACATCAGATATACATCAGAATTGAGTCTAGCTGTATACTGTTGACACTCTAGTCTGTAACACCTCAAAATCTCTCCCAGCAGAGTAACACACACATTGAACCGAAGAAATGATAAGATCGAGCCCTGAAGTACCTTGCACTTGAAAGCCCACATGCATAAAGATGTGAGAGGCAAAAAAGAATATAAAAATAACAACAAACAACCAAATACTTAAACAGTTCAGAGTTTTTTGTTTGTTTTAAGAAATATATCCTATGCATCTATAGGTAGATTATACTACTGATGATTGTATGTTTTCTTAGTAGATTTGTGGATGGCTCTAAAGATACTTTTGCTCATGCTGTGCAAATTCGTGGACATTCTCTTCCTGTCTATCTTTTTCTCTAAATTATAGCTTGAAGGAAGCTTTAGAACAGCTCCTTGTACCTGTTAAATTGGCTCAATAACACTAAGTATCTCTCACTATACATTATTATTTATTCTTTCTTTTCCATTGCCTAAGCTTTATGATTGTTTTAATTTTTTAGGTTAAGTTTGGAAGGTGCAATTTTATCTTTTCAGAGTTCATTCACTTAATAGTGGCTCCTTTGCATGGTTTATGTTTTTTACTATTCTATTTTTATATGCAATTACTGCATCCTTTTTGAATGGGACATTTCAGTCATTTTTTTAGTATCAGGTTGACAGAGAATGTAGTGTGGGAATAATTTAGCTTTCAGCTTACCAAGAATAACAGAACCTGAGGGACATTCTTAATAAGCCAAAAGACAAACTATGCACGTTCTACAATGACAAAATTGTCTTTCTTTATGAAATCACCTCAGTGCCAAGTATATTGATGAAACAAAAGAAGGGATGCATGCCCAAACTAAACATGTTACAGGCATTACAAATAGAAATTCAAAGGCTTAAAAGGCAAATAATATATACAGTTATAATAGGCTGCATAGTGAATGCCAATAAAGTCAGGCTTGTAAACAGCTGAATGAAAATATTCCAAAGACAAATTACCTGTAAAATAGAGAAACGCGCAATGAATTTTATAATTCCCTGGCATTTCATTGTCTACTCAATATTTGCCAGTTGGAAAATCTAGTATCACTTTGTGTGTGTGTGTGTGTGTGTGTGTTTTTTCCAAAGGAGCTCCCTAATTAGGGAACAGAGCCAAAATGGTTTATCTATAGTTAAATAGCCATATAACTTTAATACTGATGATTCCACATATCAGAAATTAAGCTGGGTTGAGTTTTGTCTCATCTGATGTATTATTTTCTACTGGGGTTTGCGTCCTGAACTTGTAGATGGCTGGACATGAAGAATGAAGATCCAATAACTCTTTTCCATCACTAACTTATTTGATCTTATTTGAATAGGTAACCATCACAGAACATCAGATGTTGCCAGAAATGTTGGCGATAACAGTGCTGGCTCAGCAACAGCTATTCTTCCTTCAAAGCCAATAGCATACAAATAGCTCAGCATATGCTTAGGGGATACTGAACTGCTGGAATCATCATTATATTGATTCCAGGGTATTTCCATAAGATTAATGTTTTGTGAGTGTCTTCACAATATGTAAATACTAATAAAAGTAAAATGCTAATAATGGCCAGACACATCAAATTTAATTCATCAAATTTAAAAGTATCTACACATGCTATAACTTGAGCCAATTTACCATGCTGGGAATGCATTGCCATAGGAATTCACTTCCTCAAACCTCATCATTTTCCATTCTAAGCTCACACTTCAGAAATTCACACACCTCTATGACCTTGCCTTCATTAATAAAGGTTAAAAACAAACAAACAAACAAACTTCTTACTTCCACCAGACATAGGAACAGAGATGAATCCATAACATGACAGATGCTAGTCATGTTGTCCAATGCATCACTGAAAGGCCTTCAGATTGTTAGTAATAATAATTGTCATGCTTTTTTATTTTGTGACCTAAACACCACAGCCAGGTTGGGTGTCATTCTTTCAGTCACTGCACAAACATGTAACAGGTGATGACTGCGGAATATAAATAGAGGAGAATATACAATGCTTTGTAGTGTCCCAAGATAAAATATAGCTGCTACTACATCTTTTGGGCAATATTTCTGAAGTGTACTGGCCCTTTGTGAATTAAATGTATTTAATATCCATGAAATTGATAAATATAATTTAATTTCTACTGTACCTTTGACTAACTTTATTTTTGTTCAATTAGCTGCCTGAGATAAATAATGTTATGTATTTTTAGTTAAATATATAAAGATTTAATTGCTTCAATGTATTGAAACAATTTGGATGCTCCCATTATTCAGAGGCAGCTACCTATCATTACTATATGTGGGATCAAATCCTCAGTAGATGTAAACTGATGTAGCTCCATTGAAACCAATGGTGCTGTGCTGATTTACAGTTCTGGACCATGGGATATAATTGCATTATCTTTTAAACTTCCTGAGTCATAATCAAACTATGTATTTCATTTTTGAAGCCACAAAATTAATTGTAAAATTTATGTGAAAAAAATGGAAAAAATATAATTAAATATAGCATTTGTATTTCACTAACTGAAATTTACAATAGTCTCCTATTCTTAAAGGATACGGTTTTCATAGTCATTCATTTGTAAATACAGTAATACAATCAAGATTTTCATCATGCTTTTGCTTGGAAGTTACTCTCTGAAAAAAATCTATTTTAGATGTGTAGGTTAGAATAACCACCAATAGAAAGATTAACATGAAACCACAGCCTGCAAATCCAACCAAACCATTAAAACTGATGTTTACTGTGGGATGTGATTCAAACTACAGCTGCATTCCCTAACATATACAGGATCTTGATCACATTTATAATGTATGAATGGAATAAAGCCCAAACTAGATAGATAGATAGATAGACACACACACACTTGGTGCTTTAAAAAGGGCCAATTTCATAAAGCTGAAAACAATTATGAGCCAAATGAGCTGGAAAGAAGAATTTAACCAGGAAAATGTGAATAACTGGGAATTTATTAACAACACTTTAATAGATGCCCCAACATCCATAGGTCCACAACTAAAGAAGAAGGACACACTGGTTTAAAAAAATGACCTGATTGAGAGGGTAAGTGAAGTCAGCTATAAAAGATAAAATTTATTTTAGATAGATAGATAGATAGATAGATAGATAGATAGATAGATAAAATCAAAGAAAGGAAAAGTTAATAGTAATGATATAAATCAGAAGCTAGGAATTGTAAAAAATTGATAAGGGAAGCAAAGGGACACAAATAGAAAACTATAGCCAGAAGAGTTAAGGATGATAAAGGTGGGGAGGGGTTAAAAAGTATAATAGGAAGAAAAAGAATCCTAATAATTGTATTGATCCATTACTAGATGGAAATGGTAGAATTATCACTAATAATGCAGAAAATGCAGAAGTTTTCTGTATGGGGTGGGGAGACCAGGTAACGTAGTCATATCATATGATAACACTCTGTCCAATCCACTAGTATCTCAATAGGATGTTAACAGCAGCAACTAAAATCAAACTTTTTAAAATCAGCAGGTCTGGATAATCCACGAGTTTTAAAGGAGTTGGCTTAGGAGCTTGCTGGGCCATTAATGTTGATCTTCAACAAATCTTAGAAGACTGGGGTAGTTCCAAAAGTCTGGGAGAAGGCTAATGTTGTGCCAATGTTTAAAAAGGGTTAATGGGATAACCCCAGTACTTGTAAGTCTGACATTGACCCCAAGCAAGATAATGGGGGCTCAATTAATAAAGAATTAAAGGAGAGAATATTTAATTAATACCAATCAACATGGGTTTATGGAAAATAGATCCTGTCAAGCTAACTTGATACCTCTTTTTGACGAGATTATATGTTTGGTTGATAAAGATACTAATGCTGATATAATGTACTTAGATTTCTGTAAGGTATTGAACTGGTATTTTGATTAAAAAACTAGAACAATATAAAATGAACATGGCATATATTAAATGGATTGAAAACTAGCTAACTGATAAGTCTCAAAATGTAACCGTGAAAGGGAAATCATTATTGAGTGAATGTATTTTTAGGGGCTTCTTGTGAGGATTGATTTTTGGCCCTAAACTATTTAATTTTCGTGGGTAAGAACCTCACTTCTTCAGATGAAAGCAATGGAAATCTCCAGAGGCAAGTATATATCAGTGTGGAGATAACGAGGTTAGTTCAATCAGGGAGGGTGAGGTGCTCTGCTAGCAGTTGAGGTGTGAACACCAAGGGAGGAGAAGAGCCAGGAGAATGATTAAAGGATTAGAAAAAATGCCTTTAGTAACAGACTTAAGGAGCTCAATCTAATTAGCTGAATAAGAGAAGGTTAAGGGGTGACTTAATAACAATCTCTAAGTATTTAAATGGGGAACAAATATTTACTAATGGGTTCTTCAGTTTAGTCAAGCAGTTGAAGCTAGACAAAATCAGACTGGAAATAAGACACAACTTTTTTAATAGTGATGGTAATTAACCATTGGAAGAATTTACCAAGGGTTGTGAGGAAGACTCCATCACTGGCAATTTTTAAAATCAAGATTCAATGTTTTTCTAAAAGATCTACTCTAGGAATTATTTTGGGGAAGTTCTGTGGCTTCTGTTGTACAGAAGGTCAAACTAGACAATCACTCTGTTCCCTTCTGGCCTTGGAATTTATAAGTCTCTCAATTTTTACTTTCAAAACAAGTAAATATTAAGATTTCAATAATTTTAAGATAAATTATACTTTCATACTTTGTGAAATATCAGTGATTTAAATTATACACTTGAGATCAACATAATTCCTACACCACCCAGCTCTAATACATTTAGCTTAATATGTTCATGCCTGCAAATTGCAATGCATTTCTGAGTAAATTTCATATTCAGATATCACAGCAGAGCAAATTGCACAATTAAATTATTTATAATATATTATACGAGGGGCCAGTCCTGCAGTGTTGAGCCCCCATACTCATCTTGGGCCAGATTCTGCAGTCACAATGATGCATTTCTAGAGTGCCTCCTTGGACTCCAGTAGAGTTATTCTGGATTTACATTGGCGTAATGAGAGCAGAACCTGACATGCTGTATTCAGTGGGAATTGAGTGTGTTCCCCATCTACTGAGAGGAGCTCAGCTATTTTCTGGCTAGGGTGTCTCTGGCCGCTATTGCTTCGGCCACCAGTCTGCAAATCTACAGCCAACTCTGATAGTAGCTGGGTCATATCTCTCACTAACAAGCCAGGATGACTCAGAAAGACAGTGGGCATGGGTTGGGGACCAATAGCATATCAGCAGTAGCTTTCAACTGTTATAGACCTGACAACACTATGGATTTTACTTTTAGACTGTGATGTTTAAGATCCAAACTATGAATCTAACCTGAAAAATTGAAAACTTTGTTTTGACAATTCTGACTATTTTTTCCCTCCATTTTGAGCAAAACCATTCACTGTAATCAACATGCATTCTCAAAATGTTTTGGTTTACCCAAACATGCATTTTTGATGAAAAAAAAATTGTTGTGTCTGAAAAATGTCACCCACCTTTTATTCTCTTCCCTGAAGGAATTTACGATCTTGAAAAGACAGATAAAAGGTAAAAAACATTTTATCCTCAATTTTACAGATGTGGAACTGAGACACAGTGACACTAATTGACTTGCCTAAGGCGCCATAAGTCTGTGGCAGAGCTGGGAAATACACCCTGATTTCCTGAGTCCCAATCCAGTACTGTAAGCGAGAGTACAAACTGTACATAATTAGTAACATTTTTAAATACTTTTGTATCTATCTGGAAGTATACATCTATTGGTCATTATCATTGTCTCATTCACAAAATCTCTCTCTCTCTCTCTCTCTCTCTCTGAAGATAAAATTATATAGGCAGGGTAAGAGAGAAAGCAACAATACAGGGAAGCTCTGTGGTTTCATTAGAGACAAATAATACAAAGTGACAATTTTCAAGAGGTCATAACAAGTAGATAAATTTGGAATGGCAAGTGTCTGTCTCTATTTTTTATAGGGGACTAGATTCAGGATTTCAGGATATTGTCTTATGATCTATTTTGTATATTAGATTTATGGGAAAATACTTTCAAAATTCATAAACAAAATCAAGTCAGGTGCATTTCTGTATTATGTTTAAAATCAAAATCAACACACATCAAAAATAAATAACTAAAAATAAATAAATTGCCTAGGGAGGTTGTGGAATCTCCATTTCTGGAGATATTTAAGAGTAGGTTAGATAAATGTCTATCAGGAATGGTCTAGACAGTATTTGGTCATGCCATGAGGGCAGGAGACTGGACTCGATGACCTCTCGAGGTCCCAGTCCTAGAGTCTATGAATCTATGAAAAAATGCTGCTCTTTTGAAAGCCTGATCAATGCCATCCTGATTTGACATCAAATCGTATAACTTGGTCCCAACTTGATGTCGCCGACTTCGCCTCTGAACAAAATTAATTGTCTAGATAAATGTTTTATTGTAATAAAAAGTGCTATTTTCCTTCATGAGACTTTATTGATTTTCCTTTTTTGTCAAATTCAGCTCAATTTCCCAAAGCATTTGGCTATAGTAATGGCAATACTATCTTAATTGCATGCTGTAAAACTATATTGGCCTTAGTTTGCTCCAGGTTTTTGTAAGTTTTGCATGTATTTGTCAGCAAGGCATTTTTCATCACTGCTTGAATAAGTTATATTTATAAGCAGTTAAAGTTACTACAGTAACTCAGAAAAAATAATAGAAAATGTGCTTTGAATATTTGTAAATATTTGGTATGAATGCTGCCTAAACCCCTTGTGAATCTAGTACTACATTTCATTTGCCTTTATTAAAAATACCCTAAACAAAATATTTAAGTTCAGGAATAACAAAATGTTTAGTTTAACCCAAACCAAAAATGTCTGATCTTTCCAATTATTAAAAAAAAAAAAATTGAAGAAAAAAAAACAGCATTGGTTTGGATTGAACGAAGTAATTTTTTCAATTTTTTGGAACTGACACAAAAACAAAAAAATCAGCTATTAAAGCAACTCTACAGGGAATGTCTTTTTCTATGTGTATATACGATATAGTCCCTAATCTCAGTTGGTGTCCCAAGATGCTAGTGTAATAAATAAAACAAATAGCAGTATCTCTGACAACTGATAAATAGATAAAAATAATTTCAACCAACACTGAAAGAGTTGCCTTATTCTGAAAACTGTAAAGAAGCACTATTCAAAAGTTTCAGTCAGGAGTTGAGAAAAATATTAGAATATCATTTTCTAATTGCAGATGGATATAATTTGCAGATTGGAATTGGCCAGAACCCTGGATTTAACAATTTTGTAGATTCTTCTCTGAGATCTGGAATGACAATATCAGCTCTTCATTTCATCCAGAGAGCACCTCTGGCAATTCAGTGTCTTCTTACACCACTAGTGTTGTGGCATTACTTCAGCTCTGACTCAGACGGGTGCCAAATATGGGGCCTGATCCTGCTTTTTAATATAGATGTACAGCAATGCAAGTAAGTAACTCCATTCTAATCAATGGAGTACACTAATTTAAACAGACATTCACTCCACCGCCCATTCATTCTCACAAGTTTAAGTGAGGGCAAAAATCAAAAGCCACTGAATCAACACCACTTCCTAAGGCACTTTTTTTTAAAGTGGGCTCCCATGCAAATTCTGAGCCAGTCCTGACCATCTTAGTTTATGCAATTTTACGTGACTGGAATTCAATGCATTAGGGCAGCAAATATTTAAGTATAAAAACAAGGTATAGTTCACGGGTGCTGAAATCAAAGCAGCCTTTTAAAGTGACAATCATTTTATGCAGGGGAAAGAGATGGAACTGACATTACATTTCAGTAGCTCAGCGATACAATACCAGTCAATGTAGCAAGCTAGCTTTTAGTCAGCCAAACTGATGAATCCATTAATTAAAATCGGTTTGTGCTAAGAAGTTACTTGATTGAAACATAATTGGGTTTAAAACTGTACCCTACTAGAAATTATATATAATTAAAATAATAAATAAATAACCAATCAGTATATCACTTGATTCATTTTTGTGACAGAGAGTGGGAGAAAATGCTATTTCTGGAGTGTTATTAAACCACAGTGGTCACAATGGATCTTTTCAATTATAAATATGCAGGTGGAGACTGACATGGTCACATTTCAGTAAAGAATGGTTTAGTTTTCTAAACTAAAAATAAAGACAGAGCCTCTGTTTGAAAATTAGATGTGCCAATCACAGAGCTACCCTCCTGTGTATTTACTTCCAGAGCATAAAAAGGAGACTTGGAAGTTAAACATTAATATAAGCTGTGACGGGTTGGATCACAGAAACCCCCATGGGAGCTGCCACCTGACGTACTAAGGGCTGGTCCACACTAACCCCCCAGTTTGAACTAAGATTCGCAACTTCAGCTATGTGAATAACGTAGCTGAAGTCGAAGTATCTTAGTTCGAACTACACTTATCGCGGGTCCACACGCGGCAGGCAGGCTCCCCCGTTGACTCTGCGTACTCCTCTCGTGGAGCAGGAGTACCGGTGTCGACGGCGAGCACTTCCGGGATCGATTTACCACGTGTAGACAAGATGCGATAAATCGATCCCAGAAGATCGATTGTTTACCACTGAACCCGGCAGTAAGTATAGACGTACCCCAAGACTACCCCTGCTCCAGTTTTCCCTGCCACCTGAGGACTCCAGCACCCTGTCTTGCTGAGCCAGACACTCCCGTCTGCTCCAACACAGACTCAGGGTCTGAATTACGTGCCCCAAAGCTGCAGGTTTACCTGAAAACAGCTCACAGAAGTGTGCTTGTCTATAGCACTCAGATGCCCAACTCCCAATGGGGTCTAAACCCAAATAAATCCGCTTTACCCTGTAGAAAGCTTATACAGGGTAAACCCATAAATTGTTCACCCTCTATAACACTGATAGAGAGATATGCACAGTTGTTTGCTCCCCTAGGTATTAATACATACTCTGAGTTAATTACTAAGTAGAAAGTTATTTTATTAAATACAGAAAGTAGGATTTAAGTGGTTCCAAGTAGTAACAGACAGTACAAAGTAAGTTACCAAGCAAAATAAAATAAAATGCACAATTCTATGTCTAATCAAATTGAATACAGATAATCTCCCCCTTAGAGATGCTTCAGTAAGCTTTTACTCAGACTGGACACCTTCCAGGCCTGGGCACAATTCTTTCCCCTGGTACAGCTCTTGTTGCAGCTCAGGTGATACTTAGGGGATTCTTAATGATGACTCCTCCCGCCCCTTGTTCTCTTCCACCCCTTTATATATCTTTTGCATAAGGAGGGAACCATTTGTCCCTCTGGGTTTCCACCTCCCCCCACCACTGGAAAAGTACCAGGTTAAAGATGGATTCCAGGTCAGGTGACATGATCACATGTCATTGCAAGACTTCATTACCCACTTGCCATCACACACATATACAGGAAGATTAACAGGTAAACACAGCCATCTGCAGACAATGGTCCTGGTTAATGGGAGTCATCAAGATTCCAAACCACCATTAATGGCCCATACTTTGCATAATTACAATAGGCCATCAGAGTTATGTTTTATATTTCTAGTTTTAGATACAAGAATGGTACATTTATACAAATAGGATGATCACACTCAGTAGATTACAAACTTTATAATGATACCTTACAAGAGACCTTTTGCATGAAGCATATTACAGTTACATTCTATTCACTTATTATCATATTTTTATAAAACTATTCCAGTTACATTCTATTCACTTTTTATTATGTTTTTATAAAACCAGATAGACTGCACAACATCACATAAGCCTTGCCAGAAAGAAGGGCTTTTTTAAAGTATTTACCTTATAAAGTACAACAATGCTTCCCCTCACCCCCTAATGCATCCCACATTTCCAGCATTCCTCACTTTCTGAGCCATACTGACTTCAACAGAATTTCCTACTGCAGGAGAGCAAGCAAAATCAGCATCTGGACCACAGAATACAACTACAGAAACATCATCTGTCACAGTAGTATGGTTTGATGACATACACCTAATACTCCTTTCTCATATTAAATATCTCAATTCATTGTAAGTAAAAGGAGATAGAACAAGTTAATGTCAAGGTGTATTTCTGGCAAGTATTTGAGAAATACAAATTGGTGACAACTGACCAGTCACACCATTTCTAATAACAATATGATAGTGTGACAGGGTATACCTTCAGAGGTGGAAGTCAAACTCATACAGCTTAATGGGACTAAGTTGGGGAGCCTGGATAATCGCCATCTAGGAATATTAAAGGAACTGGAACAGGAGATTGCAAGCCCAATAGCAAGGATTTTTAATGAATCCAAAACTTGGGAGTCTTACCCTATAACTGGAGAATTGCTAATATATTACCTATTTTTAAGAAAGGGAAGAAAAGTGATCTGGAAAACTGCAGGCCCATTAGTTTGATTTCAATTGTAAAAAGGTTCTTGGAACACATTTCGAAATAGAAAGTAGTTAAGGACATAGAGGTAAATTGTAATTGGGATAAAAAAAACCAAGGTTTTATAAAAGGTAGTATGCCAAACCAATCTGATCTCCCTTTTTGAGAAGATTATTGATTTTTTTAGACAAAGGAAATGCAGTAGGTCTAACCTACCTGAATTCCAGTAAAGCATTTGATACAGTTCCACATGGGAAATTATTAGTTAAATTGAATAAGATGTGGATTAATAATAGAATTAAAAGGTGGATAAGGAGAGACTTCAATGGGTAATACTGTCAGGCTGGAGGGAGGTTACTAGTGGAGTTCCTCAGGGATCGGTCTTTTTACAAGGGATCCTCAGGGATCGGTCGTTTTTTTTATTTAATACTTTCATTTATGACATTGGCACAAAAAGTGGAAATGTGCTAATAAAATTTGCAGATAGCACAAAGATGCCAAAAAGATTGCCAACATGGAGGAGGAGGACCAGAATATCATACAGAAAAATCTGGAGGACCTTGGAAACTGGAGTAATAGAAATGAGATCAGGTTTAATAGTGCAAAGTGCAAGGTGCACTTATGAACTAACAAGAGTTTTTGCTATAAGCTGGGGACATATTATTGGAAGTGACAGAGGAGAAGAAAGACCTGGGTGTATTGGTCAATCACAGGATGACTATGAGCTTCCAATGTGATATGGCCATGAAAAAGTCTAATGTGAACCTAGGATGCATCAGGCAAGGTATTTCCAGTAGAAACAGGGAAGTTCTATTGCCATTATACAAGGCACAGGTGAGACCTGATCTGGAATACTGTGTCTCCATGTTTAAGAAATATTAATTCAAACTGGAACAGGTGCAGAGATGGTACTAAGATGATCAGAGGAAAGAAAAATCTACCTTATGAAAGGAGACTCAAGGAGCTTGGCTTGTTTAGCTTAACCAAATGAAGGTTGAGGGGAGATATAATTGCTCTCTATAAATATATCAGAGGGATAAAACACCAGGGAGGAAGAGTAGGTATTTAAGTTAAGGGCCAGTGTTCACAAAAGAACAAATAAACTAGTAATCTATAAGTTTAGACTTGAAATTAGATGGAGATTTCTAACCATCAGAGGAGTGAAGTTCTGGAACAGCCTTCCAAGGGGAGTAGCAGGGGTAAAAAAACCTAATTTGTTTCAAGACTGAGCTTGATAAGTGTTTTGAGGGGACGGTATGATGAGACTGCCTATGATGGCATGTGGCCCATCTGCAACTGCTGGTAGCAAATGTATCCAATGGCTGGTGATGGGACACTAAATGGGGAGGGCTTTGACTTACTACAGAAAATTCTTTCCCAGGTGTGTGGCTGGGGCATCTTTCCAACATGGTCAGGGTTCAACTGATCACAATATTTGGGGCGGGAAAGAATTTCCCCCCAGATCAGATTGGCAGAGACCCTGTTTTGGGGGGTGGAGTTGCCTTCCTTTGAAGCATGGGGCATGAGTCATTTGCTATTTTAAACTAGAATAAATGGTGGATTGTCTAACTTGAAGTCTTTAAATCATGATCTGAGGAATTCAGTAACTCAGCCAGAGGTTAGGGATCTATCACAGGAGTGGATGGGTGAGTTCTGTGGTATGCGATGTACAGGAGGTCAGACTAGACGATCACAATGGTCCCTTCTGGTCTTAAAGTCTATGAATCTATGGGACTTCACACCAGTGGCAGTTGTAGATTTGGTGAACACCTGTCAAAAACCATGCTGTCCAGGGAGTGCAGCAAGCCAGAAAGGTTTTTCAGCTGCAGGGAAGTTGGAGCATCCTTATATTCATGAACCCCATGTTCCACCTCCACAACAGAAGAATTCAAAAAAAGCTATGCAAGTTTCACAACCCCAGTGCTGTTTTTTCCCCCCAGGTAAGGGAGAAAAGAGCTCTAAGTTAAATACAAGAAAATAGAGGATGCAGGGAGAGATGACAAAAGGCATAGGGAAGGGAGGGAAGAATCCACAAAATAGGATTATGAGGTTGTTGTTTACAGAGAATTATTTATTTATTCTCTGTCTACACCACACTTATCAGTGTAGTATCCGAATACTTTTTTGTCTAAGTAAATTAAGATTGGCATAGGGCAGTGAATCACTTCTACAGTGACTGTAAAAGAGTTTGGTTTCAAACAAGAGATGAAATGGAAAGTGAATGTTGCATAGAATGGGGAATCAACTATAATAAACCAAGAATAGGGGACTGTCATAACTATAAAGGGAAGGGTAACAGCTGTCCTGTGTACAGTACTATAAAACCCCTCCTGGCCAGAGACTCCAAAATCCTTTTCCCTGTAAAGGGTTAAGAAGCTCAGGTAACCTGGCTGGCATCTGACCTAAAGGACCAATAAGGGGACAAGATACTTTCAAATCTTGGGGGGGGGAAGGCTTGTGTTTGTGTTCTTTGTTTGGGAGTGTGTTCGTTCTCGGGACTGAGAGGGACCAGACATCAATCCAGGTTCTCCACATCTTTCTAAACAAGTCTCTCCTATTTCAAACTTGTAAGTAAATAGCCAGGCAAGGCGTGTTAGTTTTCCTTTGTTTTCTCAACTTGTAAATGTACCTTTTACCAGAGTGTTTATCTTTGTTTGCTGTACTTTGAACCTGAGACTAGAGGGGAGTCCTCTGAGCTCTTTAAGTTTGATTACCCTGTAAGGTTAATTTCCATACTGATTTTACAGAGATGATTTTTACCTTTTTCTTTAATTAAAAGCCTTCTTTTTAAGAACCTGATTGATTTTTCCTTGTTTTAAGATCCCAGGGTTTTGGATCTTGATTTACCAGGAGTTGGTGGGAGGAAGGAGGGGGGATGGTTAATTTCTCCCTGTTGTAGATCCCAGGGGGGTTGGAACTTGATTCACCAGGAGTTGGTGGGAGGAAGGAGGGGGAATGGTTAATTTCTCCTTGTTTTAAGATCCAAGGGGTTTGGATTTGTTTTCACCAGGGAATGGGTGAAGGTTTTTCAAGGCTTCCCAGGAAGGGAATCCATTGAAATGGTGGCAGCCGAACCAGAGCTAAGCTGGTAGTTAAGCTTAGAAGTTTTTCATGCAGGCCCCTACATTTGTACCCTAAAGTTCAAAGTGGGGATCCAGCCTTGACAGGGACAATATCAGAGAAGGCCTCAAAAGGGGACATGAAGTGAAGAAGAATTGGTGAATTCTGTGGCCCAATGAGGAGAGAGGTGGGACACAAGATGAGATATAATCTGGGGGTGAGATGTCTCAGGCAGTAAAGACTTAGGGCAGGTCTACACTACGGGGTTAACTCAACCTAAGTTACGCAACTCCAGCTACATGAATAACGTAGCTGGAGACAACATAGCTGAGGTCAACGGGAGAGTTTCTCCTGTCAACCCAGCTTGATGTAGACACCACGATAAGTCGACCTCAGCTATGTTGTGGTGTCTATATCAAGCTGGGTTGACAGGAGAAACTCTCCCGTTGACTTATTTTACACTTCTCGTTCTAGTGGAGAACTGGAGTCTATGGGAGAGCAATCTGCTGTTGATTTAGTTGGCCTTCACTCGGCCCACTAAATCGACCCCTGGTGGATTGATCACAGCTTCAATCCATGGTAAGTGTAGACATATCCTTAGAAATTGATGTTGAAGGAGTTGTAGAGCTTGTGAAAGGATTCAAAGAGCAGGAGGACAGGGCAGAATAGTGTAGACAAATTTGGAAGATTATAAGATTATCAATAGCTGTATTAATCCCCATTACTTTTCTTGCCTCTTCAATCATTTGTATGGTTGGTTTTTTTTTAAGCACCATCAAGTATTACTTACTTTATTCCCTCTATACGTAACTAGATATGGTAGAGCCAAACAAACAACTTGAGCTACAATGTTTATAGTGTATCCTAGAGCCTTAATATCCCACCTGTCCTGCATGAAGGTAGGATAGAGGTACAAGTGAGATTTCAGTTGGCCCATGGTTTCTCTTTTATTAAATGGTTAAGACAGAACATTTTAAAATCACCACTAAGTTTTACACCATTTTATTATCTACATGGCAACTCAACATCAAGTATCACATCCCCAGTTGATGTAAACCAGTGTATCTCCATTGGTGTTAAGAGACCTACATAAAACATAGGGTCTATCTCTGATTCTGGAAAATGCAAGCATTCACTGAAAAGATGTCAGATGATTAAAGTAATTTACCTTGATTTATGCTTCATTAGAGAGTTTAGGATTTAATTGAAAAGTTAAATGATGTATCATTTTTCCTGAAAACACATTTTTTGTTAATTATAGAACAAGCAACTTTTTTAAAGTCTGAAATGTTTGTGCCTTAGTGTATTTAAAAAGATAAGAAAGTGTAATGGGACATTGGGTAGGAGGGGGCACATTTCTGAGTAGAAACTGGAGCTAAGGCTGTCTGATCAAACATAGTTTTAAAATATTTCTGATGAAGCTGGACTACTCTAATAACCCCATACAATTCCTGAAAGTGTTATGTCCCTAGAACACTTTTGTGCAAAAATGGGAGTTCAAAAAGCTAAAGTAACCCATAGGAAAGCCCTGTTCATACACATCTGAATTCTAGCCAATCAGACCATTGTTGGGAAAATTTCATTTTAGTTGAAGTCCCTCTTCTGTTTGATTCAGTATTGCCAGTCGCAATCCAGTGTCCGAACTACCAGGCCACACGTACACCTTCACAAATAGCTTAGGTTCTAGTTTGAAAATGAACATTTTGACACAATTTCCAACGCAGAACAACAACAATTCTGAAACCTTGAAAGTTGCTGCCAAGTAGAATTGTTATCTTCTAGTAAACTCTAATCTGAATATAACCCAGAGACAGATACGAAGACTGCATGGTGAAGCTGCAAAACTGGCCAGACAGACTGTTTAGATGGTCCAGTAGATTGCAGAAATAGTAATCTGCATGTATTGTACCCAAGGTGGATGCTATGAAAGAGCCCCTCTCAGCACATATAGGAGAACATGAAGGATCAAGGATCTGAAGCCGCCTTGCAATAATAATGGATGAAATACTATCTTTCTTAACTAAACACTAGATAAATCTAACAGAAAAGAACACTCAGGGTGGGATTTGCAAAAGTGCTTATTGTTGGCCTAAATGCTACCACTGAATTCAATGAGACCTTGCCATTCGCTTCAATGGGAGCAGAGTTAAGCCAATGCCAAGTCTTCTGGAGAATCCCACTCTGAATATACAAAGAAATTAGATGACTCAGGGCTAGATTGTGACCCCTTTAACTCCAATGGTGAGCAGCTGCTCACATGACTAATCCCATTGAGGTCAGTGGGACTGCTCTTGCAAATAAGGGATCACACCTTAGAAAATGAGAGCTGCTGTAATAACATTTGGTGTATATAGTTCCCTGAAGGGCTCAGATCCCATTTTGGTTTTTGAAAATGTATTTTGGAAATCGGGCCTTTACGACACAATTTATGACATTTTAGATTCATCTGACCCCCAAATAATCAGCTCAAAGTCACACATTATCAGTTTGTCACAGACCTGCAAACAACCTGCAAAATTAGAGAGAAAGAACTAATTGTGTAGGCTGACAGGAGATTCTGACAGAAGAATAATACCATTCTGTCATCAATGACTATCCTGCCGATAAGGCCTTTAAAATAAGATATTTTAATGTTATGGAGAAGCTAAAAAAGTAAATCAGATCAAGTTCCCTGTGTTTTAATTTCAAGGATGAGACCTTGTCATTCTGCAACAAGAAGAAATCTGAAGATATGTTCAACACAACAGTGTGGAGGACAAGTATTTAATCCTGAGAGCTGCTGAAAGCTGCAATAATTTCACAACTTTCCCTAGTGGTTTTATCTTTATGTTTGATTGGCATTCTTATTCATGCAGCCTCCTTGCTTTCTTAATGGCAAAGTTTAAAACAAACAAACACACAAGCAAACAAAAACTAAGCAACTCATTTTGGGATATATTATGAAAAGATTTTATGGTGAACATTTTTTCTAGAGCTCACTGTTAAGATGAAGCATACCATTAATGCCATGACATGTTATACTTTTCAATAAATGGCAGCTAACAGATTAAAATGGCAAGTGAGATAAGAAACTTAAGGAATAAATTCAGATTTTATATAAACTATTTAAATAGAAATTGGTGTGCTAAAAACACAAATGCGTAGCAAGAAATTGAATGTCCTTTTGGATGCAGAAACTAATAAACAATTGAATTCCTTTAAGTGCGAGTAAGGTCAATTAGACCCTGCAGATTCATTTAGTATTGCTATATATCTCATCTGTGTAGGTAGGAAACAATTACCTTGGTTAACTGCATGAGTATATACTCCTCGAGAATATGGTCAGTAAGAAGCAGGATATCATACTGATAAATTTCCAAATATGTGCTTATTCATGAGCAAAATTTAAAGTTAATTTAAAAAGGGGAAAAAGCTATAGTTTTAAAATAGAAAATACCAGAAGAGAGATGGGTACAGATTTCTTTCAAAATATCAGCTTCTGTAAGATATAATCACACCTAAGATTTAATAAAATAATCTTCCACTGTGCATGCACACAAAAAATAAATAATTAAGTTGAAAAAAGGTACACGGATCTAAAGAAATTTAAGGGAGAAACAAACATTATTAAATCAGTAGAAAAGCCGTTTTGTTCCAAAATTCTGCTTGGTTACATGGGTCAGACTCACATTACCTTCAGTAGGAGTTGTGTCTACACGAAACAACAGATGTATTCCCAGTGTTTTCTAGAAAGAAGCTTTATTTTGCAGTACTTTATTCTTGTTGCTTGCCGTATGCTTGCTTGCTTGAAGTTTATAATGTCATCTGTTTCGGGAACTGTGTGCTGAGCCAAGCAGCCTGCTTGGCTAGGCTGAGAGCTTACAAACAAGTTTCTAGCCTGCCATCCTTTGATCCCTAATCTCTTTGGGATACCTTGACAAGGGAGTGGGGCTACCGCATTGAGAGCAGGATTTTAAAAGGGAACAGGACCTGCAAACGGAAATTTTGTGAGGGAGCTTAGAGTGGGAGTATGAGATCCAGATATACATAACAAAGGGACTCTAAACTTAAGCCAATAACTCCCACAAAAAATAAACAAACCTTGCAAGAGAAAAAGTGATGCAGGCCAAAGTCCAGCAGCAGTCAGGGGCTATCCAGTTTATTGTGATGAATGAAGCATGTACAATTACCTGCCTTGTGACCAGGTGGCATATATTAGGTGCAAGCAACTCATGACCCACACAGACCGAGTAGAACTCTTGAGACCAGAGTGGCTGAACTGGAGGAGCTTAGGGAGACAGAAAGGTATACAGACAAGACTTTCCAGGACACAGTAGAGTTGTCCCACCCCAGTCAGACAGCCTGTGTGCTGTTGAGGAGAGTGAAAGTCTTGGGGTAGGAGAAAAATCAAGCTGGAGTGGAGGGAAGCAATCCCCTGGTTGGGACTCTCCTTCCAGACAATCATGGTCTCCTCTCTGATGATACCTCTCCAGGGGAGGCAACTCCTGTTATTAGGAAAAGACAAGTAATAGTAATGGGGGATTTGATTTATAGAAATATAAATAGTTGGTTTATGATGGCCAAGAGAATTTCATGGTGAATTGCTTGCTGGGTGCAAAGCTTGAGCATCTCTTGAGACATCCAGATAGACTTATGTGCTGGGGAGGAGCTAGTTGTCATAATATATGTAGGTCCCAATAGGGAAAGGTAGGAGAGGGGTCCCAGAGGCAAACTTTAGGCTGCTAGGTAAGAGATTAAAGTCCAGGGCCTCCATGATAGCATTTTCTGAAAGGGTTTCAGTTCCACACACAGGGCCACTTAGATGGGCAAAAGTGTGGTGTCTCAATTAGTGGAGAAGATTATGGTGTTGGGAGAAGGTTTATTAGGAACTGGGGAACCTTTTGGGAAAGGAGGAGCCTATATAGGAAGCCTGGGCTTCACCTCAACCAAAACAGAAGCAGATCACCATCATGTAAAATTGAAATGGTCATAGAGGATTTTTTAAACTAAGGGCTGGGAGAAAGTCAACAGACGTGAAGGAGCACACAGTTAGGACAGAGACATCCCTTAGGGAGGATTTATTAAAGGGGATACGCTATATGCTAGTAAAAAGGAAAGGCTAGAAATTTGACAAAATATACACAGGAACTGAAGAGAAACAGTTGAATGAAAGAGAGTCCCATTCAATTACACCACATGAATGCAGACAGAAAAATCATGATAAATTTTATAAGTCTATATACTAAGATGGGTGAACTTGAGTGCCTGGTATTAAATGAGAACATTCATATAATAGGCATCACAAACTTAGAACAATAATAATCAAACGGACACTGTAAAAACAGGGTACGTAATACATAAGAATGACAGAGTAATTTGCACTGGTGGGGGAGTAGCACTATATATGTGAGAGAAAGCACTGAGTCAATTATAGTAAAAAAAATCTTCAATTAATCAAACTGTTTGAGAGAATCTCTATGGTTAGGAATTCCATTCTTGAATAATAAGAGCATAGCAGTAGGATATACTACTGGCTACCTGACCAGAATGGCAATGGTGATTGTGAAATGCTCAAGGAAATTAGATTGCAAATCCTCAGACCAATAATGGAGGATTTCAGCCTGCCCCATATTGACTGGGTACATGTCACCTCAGGATGGGATGCAGAGATAAATTTTCTAGACACCATTAATGACTACTTCTTGGAGCAGCTAGTCCTGGAATCCACAAGGGGAAAAGCAATTCTTGATTTAATCGTAAGTGAAGCACAGGATCTTGTCGAACAGGTGAATATATCTGAACTACTCAGTAATAGTAACCATAATGTTATTAAATTTAACATCCTTGTGTGTGGTGGGGGGGGGGGAAACCAAGAAATCCCATATCAATTAACTTCAAAAAGGGGAACTATACAAAAATTATTTTAAATGGAAATGAAAAGGAACAATCACTAGAATGAAATGCCTGAAAACTGCATAAAAACTATTTTAAAACACCATAATAGATGTTCAACTAAATTTATACCACAAATTAATAATAATAAAAAGTATCTTGTCCAAAAATTCCACTATGGCTGAACAGCAGAGTAAAAGAGGAAAAAAGACATCCTTTAAAAATTGAAAGTCAAATCCTGCTGAAGAAAATAGAAATGAACATAAAATCTGGCAAGGCACATGTAAAGTCTAATTAGGCAGGCCAAAAAAGAATTTGAAGGACAACTAACAAAAGACACAAAACTATCAGCAATTTAATATATATATTAAAGAAGCAGGAAGTTAGATAAACAGTCAGTGGGGTCACAGGACAATTGAGATGCTAAAGAAGCACTTAAGTAAGACAAGACCATTATGAGGAAGCTAAGTGAATTCTCTGCATTGGTCTTCACTGCACACGACATGAGGGAGATCCTCTGACCTGAGCCATTCATTTTAGCTGACAAATCTGAGGAACTGTTCCAGAATGAAGTGTCAACAGAGATGGTTTGGGAACAAACTGATAAATTAAACAGTAATAAGTCACCAAGACCTGATGGTATTCAACCAAGAGCTTCCAAAGGAACTCAACTATGACATTGCAGAACTACTAACTGTAGAATGTAACCTACTACTTAAATCAGCCTCTATGCCAGATGACTGGAGGATAGCTTAAAAAAAAAAGCTTCGGAGGTTCTTCACTGGATTGGCATTGCAGCATCTGCAATCATCATTTACAACAAACTTGCAATCAACATCATCTCTGCATGAAAACCATGTTCAATATTTATTTGATCTGTATCATCTCCATGCTGCTAAATGGTTGTGAAACATTACCACTGTTTCCACTGGAGGCTTTCCACACAAAATGCCAACATTGAATTCTGGGCATAAAGGGGAACAATTTCATTCATAACACAGATGTTTACAGTCACTCCGGCTACAGACTATTAAGTCCATTGTCCGCAGATGGCATCTTTTCAGACATGTCAGCAGAATGCCATTTGCTAGGTGGCTTGTAACATCTCTTGGGATAAAATTCCATCAACCAAGGGTGGAGGCAGCCCAAAGGCAGAGGCCCTATGACATGGATGCATCAAGTCTATTCTGACATTGGATTCTTGGCCCATCAAGTCCTTGTAGCCACACAGGAATGGACCAAATGGTGAACAATCACTACGGCCAACTATTTAGCAAAGTGGTGAAAATGAAGATGAAGAAAGAGAGACCATCCAAGCAAGTACAGGCCAGTAAGACTAACTTCAATACCAGGCAAATGGGTAGATTAATATGATATGATGGAGAAGAGTTATCACAGGATTCTTTAAGGTTGTCAACAGGCATGTCAACAAGGGCAATCATAAGAACAGAGGAAATTAAGAATGGCCATTCTGCGTCAGACAAATGGTCTCTCTAGCCCAGTATCCTATCTTCCTACAGTGGCCAATACCAGATGTATCAAAGGTAATGAACAAATCAGAGCAAATATCAAGTGATTCATCCCCTGTTGTCCAGTCCCAGCTTCATACAGTCAGAGGCTTAGGGACACCCAGAACATGGATGTGCATCTCTGATCATCTTGGTTATCAGCCATTAATAGAGCTATCCCCCATGAACATATATATTTCTCTTTTAAACCCATTATAATTTTGGCCTTCACAATATCCCCTGGAAAGGAGTTCCAGGTGATATAGTGGATTTTCAGAAAGCCTATGACAAGGTTGCACATCAAAGGATCTTAAACAAAGTAAACAGTCATGGGATAAGGGGGAAGGTCCTCTGTTGGATCAGTAACTGGTTAAAAAGTTTGAAACAAAGGGTAGAAATAGATGGTCAATTTTCACAATGGAAAGTGCAAAATAGTGAGGTCCCCCAAACAGCTGTACTGGAACCAATGCTGTTCAACATATTCATAAATGATCTGGAAAATGATGTAAACAGCGAGGAAACAAAGTTTGCAGATGACACAAAATTACTCAAGATATTAAGTCCAAAAGCTGATTGTGAAGAGTTACAAAGAGATCTCTCTAAACTTAGTGACTGAGCAACAAAATAGCAGATTAAATTCAATGTTGATCAGTGCAAAGTAATGCATATTGGAAAATATAATCCCAAGTAAACATACAAAATCATGGAGTTTAAATTAGCTGCTACCACTCAAGAAAGAAATCTTGGACTCATTGTGGTTACTATTCTAAAAAACACTCCAAGAAGGGGGCCCCACACTACAAGAAGGATGTAGAAAAATTGGAAAGAGTCCAGTTGAGGGCAACACAAATGATTAGGAGGCTGGAGCACATTACTTATGAGGAGAGGCTGAGGGAACTTGGATTGTTTAGACTGCAGAAGAGAAGAATGAGGGGGGACTTGATAGCTGCTTTAAACTACCTGAATGGGGGTTCCAAAGAGGATGGATCTAGACTGTTCTTAGTGGTACCAAATAATAGAACTAGAAGTAATGGTCTCAAGTTGCAGTGGGGGAGGTTTAGGTTGGATATTAGGGGAAAAAATTCAGTAGGAGGGTGGTGAAGCACTGGAATGGGTTACCTAGGGAGGTGGTGGAATCTCCTTCCTTAGAGGTTTTTAAGGTCAGGCTTGACAAAGCACTGGCTGGGATGATTTAGTTGGGGATTGGTCCTGCTTTGAGCAGGGGGTTGGACTAGATGACCCTCTGAGGTCCCTTCCAATCCTGATATTCTATGATTCTATGACTGTACAGCAGCAATCAATAAAGCTAACGGTATGTTAGGAACCATTATGAAAGGGAAAAATAAAACAGAAAATACCATAATGACACTATATAAATACATGTTCTGCCAATACCTTGAATACTGTGTGCAGTTCCGGTCTCCCCATCTCATAAGAGATAACAGAATTGGATAAAAGTAAAGAAAAGGACAACAAAAATGATTGGGGTATAGAACAGCTTACATTAGAGGAGAGATTAAAAAGACTGGTACTGTTAATTTTAGAGAAGAGATGACTAAAGGATGATGTGATAAAGATCTATAAAATCATGAATGGTCTCAAGAAAGGGAATAAGGAAGTGTTATTTACCCCTAAACATAACACAAGAACCGGGGGTCACCCAATTAAATTAGTAGCCAGCAGGTTTAAAAGAAGCATCAGGAGGTACTTCTTCAAACAATGCACACTTAATCTGTGGAACTCGTTGCCAGATGATATTGTGAGGGCCAAAATTATAACTGGGTTCAAACAAAAAATTAGATAAATTCATGGAGGATAGATTCATCAAGGTCTATTAGCAAAGATTGTCAGGGATGCAACAGCTGGGACTAGGTAACAGGGCACGGATCTCTCAATAACTGCCCCTTTCAGTTCATTCCCTCTGAAGCATCTGGTATTGGCTATTGTCAGAAGACAGGATACTGGCTAGATGGATCATTGGTCTGACCCAGTATGGCTGTTCTTATGTTGTATCTGCTCCATTCAGGGAAGTTTTCAGATAGATCCAAGGAAAAACATGGACAATGAAGCATTAACTTCTACATGTTTATTCCCATGTTTGCTGATTGTGATAAAAGACATTTCCTTGATTTAAAGACTTTCTAGTAGGAGGGCTACATTTGAATTTCCAGTCATGTTTTAACATGTGTTAATACTTAAACATGATTGTAAATTCCAGTATAAATGCCAACATTTGTTCCAGGGCATAAACTTTTATTCCTATTTGTGTTTAAACCTGACTAGCAACATACACGTGTGTCCTAGCTATGTTAGAATTTTGTTGCATTTGTTAACTGAGGTTAATGAATACATATTAAAATACAACCAAACATTCTAGTATTGACATACCCACAAAGTACCCCTACTACATCTCCTCATTCTATCTAAATACATAGTGTAATGGGTGTGACAACTATTGTATCAACTTTATAAAATATTATCTGTCTCTCTGAGCCAGGGATTGAGTGCTGGCTGGTTGGGGAGGTTACAAGGTCCATCCAGGAACTAAAATCAGTGGGTCATGATTACTTCAGACCCTGGGATAGATAAGCAATTCCAGAGAAGTACCATTCACTCCAGTGAATTATATATACTGGTTCAGACTGGATTCACAAAACCCCGACGCAAAGAAAGAGCTCGGGATACAAATGGCCAGGCTAAACTGACTGAAGGCGCCCCTCGTTCTTGACCTGAAATGAACCTTTAACCAAGGAGGCAAACCTTACAAAAGGGGTTTGAAGGAATGTGACCTACCAGACCCACATGTGGAAGATGTGCAATCTCTGTTAAATACTTTATTGTTTTTTATGTTCTCTGTAATTTTTTTGTTCTAAAATAAATGTACTGTGATATGTGAAAGTTGGTCTCTGGAAAACCACTGTGTTAGCTGCTGGAAGAAAGTGAAACTGCAGGTGCTAAGCTAAGGTCAGATCTGCTGGGATAATCACAGTGAATTTCAGGGGAGCTGCAAGCCTAAAACCCTGGTTTGGGGAGATAGGATCTCAGGATTCTTCCTATCATAAATTGCCAGCTAGAGGCCTGAGATCTAAGGGGGATCCCTCGAGCAGACTATGGAGGAGGGCAGAGGTGCACTTACCCTAGAAGAGTGACATGCAGACCCCATATATGCAGTATACTGGGTCTCTGGGTCCTGGGAAATCTAAATCAGGACAGTGATAGTCAAGAGTGAGTTGAATAAAAATTATGGCTGTCAAGTGATTACAAATATTAATCATGATTAATTGCACTGATAACAATAGAATACCATTTATTTAAATATGTTTGGATGTTTTCTACATTTTCAAATATATTAAATTCAATTACAACACAGAATATAAATGTACAGTGCTCACTATATATTTATTTTTATTATAAATATTTGCACTGCAAAAACCAAAATAAATAGTATTTTTCAATTCACATAATGCAAGTACTGTAGTGCAATCTCTTTATCATGAAAGTTGAACTTACAAATGTAGAATTATATACAAAAAAAATAACTAGACTCAAAAATAAAACAATGTAAAACTTTAGAGCCTACAAGTATACGCAGTCCTATTTCTTGTTCAGCCAATCACTGAGACAAACACGTTTTGTTTACATTTGCAGGAGATAATGCTGCCCGCTTCTTGTTTACAATGTCGCCTGAAAGTGAGAACAGGTGTTCACATGGCACTGTTGTAGCCAGCGTTGCAAGATATTTACGTGCCAGATGCACTAAAGATTCATATGTCCCTAAATACTTCAGCCACCATTCCAGAGGACGTGTGTCCATGCTGATGATGGGTTCTGCTCGAGAATGATCCAAAGCAGTGCAGACCAACATATGTTCATTTTCATCATCTGAATCTGATGGCAACAGCAGAAGGTTGATTTTCTTTTTTGGTGATTTGGGTTCTGTAGTTTCCGCATCTGAGTGTTTTTCTTTTAAGACTTCTGAGAGCAGGCTCCACACCTCGTCCCGCTCAGATTTTGGAAGGCATTTCAGATTTGTAAATCTTGGGTCAAGTTCTGTAACTAGCTTTAGAAATCTCACATTAGTACCTTATTTACGTTTTGTCAAATCTGCAGCAAAAGTGTTCTTAAAATGAACAACATGTGCTGAGTCATCATCCAAGACTACTATGACATGAAATATATGGCAGAATGTGGGTAAAACAGAGACTGAGACAAACAATTCTCCCCCAAGTAGTTCAGTCACCAATTTAATTAACGCATTCTTTTTTTAATGAGTGTCATCAGCATGGAAGCATGTCCTCTGGAATGGTGGCCAAAGCATGAAGTGGCATATGTTTAGCATATCTGTGCATAAATACCTTGCAATGACAGCTACAAAAGTCCCATGTGAATGCCTGTTCTCACTTTCTGGTGACATTGTAATTAAGAAGTGGGCAGCATTATCTCCCATAAATGTAAACAAATTGGTTGTCTTAGCTATTGGGTGAACGAGAAGTAGGACTAAGTGGACTTTTAAACTCTAACGTTTTGCACTGTTTTGGTTTTGAGTGGAGTTATGTAACAAAAAAAATCTACATTTGTAAGTTGCACTTTCATGATAAAGAGATTGCACTACAGTACTTGTCTGAGGTGAACTGAAAAATAGTCTGTTTTGTTTATCATTTTTACAGTGCAGATACTTGTAATAAAAATAATATAAAGTGAGCACTGTACACTTTGTATTCTGTGTTGTAATTGAAATCAATATATTTGAAAATGTAGAAAAACATCCACAAATATTTAATACATTTCAACTGGTATTCTATTGTTTAACAGTGTGATTAAAACTGTGATTAATCACAATTAATTTTTAAGTTAATTACGTGAGTTAACTGCGATTAATCGACAGCCCTAATAAAAATATGCTTTATTAACTAAGTCAATACTAGCTATATATTTATATAGCACTAACCTACATTTCCAAAATGAAATCCCACCATGTTTGGTACTTCGGGTGTAAAACGTGGGATGAATTATTTGAATACAGACAACTGTTTGATGATTCATATTCAGGAATATGGATGAAAAACCTCAGGACATTCAACAACAAATCTATGCAGGTGATCTCACGGTCCTGTGTGTATGGGAAGGGAAGGAGTTAAGAATGATGCTGTACTTGATCCTCTCTCTCACTTTAAACATAACATGTACATTTAATTATATGTGACTACACTGATTTTGCGGGAGGTGAGGGTTAAGGGAAACAATTGTAACAACACTGTTTCTGGGCTGACCCCTTCTATATAACAGGGGTGAGCCACAGATCACAACCCTCAGAAGTTCGAGAACCACACCTGCTGGAGCATGGGGTTCTGCCCTGTGATGAGGTGTCATCTGGGGAAGGGGGACTCAGGGCTTCTGTCCCATGGGAGGCACCTGCCAGGGCTCGAGGCTTCAGCCCTGAGGGGGGGATCTCTGAGGGGAGAGGGGCCCCACTTTATCTGTAGAAGAACGAAATGTGGCTCGTGAACTGCAGTTTGACCGCCACTGCTATATAACTTTGTGGAGAAATGTGAGGCATTCACAATGACCTACCCTGAAAATTGGGATTTATAATGAAAATGCTGATACAAAATTAACTGTAGCAGATGTCGTGTTTGGTGGTGCTCTTGTTATGAAGAATCATATTACCCCATGGATCACTAGCCTTTAAAATGTGACATGAGTAATTACATAGTTTGGGAGTTATAGTTAACGTATTCATGTAGGCAAGCCACAAAACATGATAAACATCTGAGTTCCAAAAAATTCCATTCCAAAATCAGTCATCTTCAAATTAGATTCAGTGAACCAAATTCAATCCTGGTGTAACTGCTTACAATTCCACTGACTGCAATAAAGTTGCATCTCCTTACTCCAGGGCAGAATTTGTTACAATTTTTTTAAAATATATTTTTAAAATTCATATGCTGAATCCCCATGGTTTATTTAAAGAAACCAACATTTACTGGGTGTCATGGAAATTTAGAGATATTTCTTTTTCTTGTAGAGGAAGAAAATAATCCTTGTTTGAAATGTCAGATATAATGAAAAGTTGTAGAGTAAAGCAGGAATCAGCCTTTTAGAGTAGTAATAGTGGGAACCCTTTTCTCTGCATCATTATTAATGGGAATTTGATTAAACTGATCTCAGCAATGTACTAGTGGGATGCCAATTTTTAAGTGGCGAGAGGCTCAATTTATATCTAGCAACACTAGAGTCCATAAGGTATAAATACTCCAGTTATGCCAATCTCTTAACAATTGAGATAAGTACACTTTGATATTAAAGCCAGAAATATTCAGACAACTAAAACAGAGTCTTTCACATTTTTAGATGGCTACATATAAGCAGAAGATAAGTAATATTATGGTTAAGTTGAAGACTTGAATTCCATCATAAATTGAGTTTTGGCCCACCCTTCACTAAAATGTTCAAGTTGCCCTCTCTAGTTTATGTTTTGCAAGTGCCTTCTATGACCAGTAGACAACTTTTGCTCATATTTGAGGCATTTTAGAAGGAATTTGTGAGGCATTTAACTGAAGACTGTATGGTAATGTATGTGCATGATGGCATAGTGTTCAAATTGGGTGGCTATTGGGTTCAAATTGGGTTGTCTATTGGCTGCATTCATTTCAGAGTTTCCTGAATCTTGAATGCTTCATTCTGCAACCTTAGTGTAGAATTTTAAAAATGTAAATGCCCTAGCTTTAAATTCCATTATTTGCCAAGACACTTTGGCTAGCCAGCTTCATAATGTCAAAAGTGAAATAGTTTTAACTTCGTAAATCCCATTTCATAAGGCAGTCCTCCTTTTATATAATCTAGAATGTATTTAGGCCAAGATTTTCAAAAGTAACTAATGCTTTTAGATGCCTCACTGTTTGAATGTCCAACTTGAGACACCTTAAAGGGGCCTGATTTTCAAAAACCAGGCCTCTGTAAGATGTCTCCAGTCAGGTAGCCAAATCACTAGTTACTTTTGAAATACCGCCCTTACATTTTTATAATTGGGTTCAGTCACAACCAATAATCAGCATCTCATTGTATCATCTTTGTACCAAATTTTAATCTTCTATCCTATACTGCTGAGGCATTACATGTGTTTTTTTTTTTTAAATGACAAAGACAACATTTCCATTTATAATGAGAAAAGTATGTTTTCATCATTCCTTTTGTTCCCCAAAATGGCATAACGCTTTAACTCAAACTTCCAAAAACAAATCACCCACCAGAAGACTTAAAAAAATTCATCCTGAAAGGTGAATATTAAAAGAAATGCTTAGGCAATCTTAAACACAGCTGTTGCTAAAAGTTCCATCTATAATATAGCAAAACCCTGCTTCTCATTTTACATAAACAATGTAACTGTTTATATATCCTGCCCCCATTGAAGTCAGTGGGAATTTTGACTATGTAAATAAAATAAAAAATAATTAAAAAAATAACAGCAGCATGGAAATAGATTCAACAAATAAATCATAAATCAACAAGCAACATGTTTCAGAAGTAGGTAGCTCCTTTAAATGTGACCTGCTCACGGCTGTAAGAGAAAATTGACTTATTTTTTAAACTTATTCAGATTGTTACAAAAATCATGAAAAGTTAATATTTATTATGTTAAACTTCCATAATTCTTTTATATTCTAACCAAAATCATTTCTATGTTGTGTATCTATATATTCAGTGCCCTACATCTATTGAAACTGAAAAAAAAAATATTTCTTCAATTGCAGCTAATGGGTGAAGGGGAAATTAGCTCAGAAATGGAATATATATAATCTTTTAAACTGTGTTTTACCCTGACCTTACTAATATAGACTAGATCTCCAGGGAAGGGAGTCCTCAAAACTGCAGGTCCATGGTATAGTACATGAGACTGCGTAATTGATAAGCAGGTGTGCTCATAATCCAATTATGTTCTGTAATTGATAAGATATATTTGTTGTTTGCAGATGTTTTCTATGATGAATGAAATGATGACCCATTGAAGAATGTTTAACTCATTAGGAAGTGCTTGTTGCAATAGGTGTTAATAACAACAGGGTTAAAAATCCTTTAGCTTATTGATTATGTAACTGAAGAGACTTATGGAACACTTATGGAATTTCTGATAAGATAAAATGTTGAAAACAGAACACACAGTGAAATCAACTGTGAGAAGGGAGTTTTTCCTCCAAAAAAGAATGTCTTTGTCTCATCCCCTATAAAAGGAAAAAGACGATTTGGGAGTTAGTTTGGGAATGAACACTATCAACATTCCACCAGGTACAGAGGAAGGAACTATATCAACTTCTCTTCAACATCGACGTGGGGTTGAAAATGTATGTTTTCATTCTATATCCTGTATAGTACTGTATTAATCTTTGATTGATAATCTTTGATTACATAAATCCATTTGAGCTGCTTATTCAACATTTTTCATTGTTGTTATTATATTGCAATACAGAACAAGATCAAAATTAAAGGTGATATTTTGCCCTTCAACATCAATTGAAATAACATGGGAAAAAACATGTTCGAAACAGATAAAATAACAATAAGAATCAGTAATAAAGAATATAGCCAAAAGCAGCCTTGAAAATTGTTGAAAAGGTAATAAATGAGTAAATACACTGCAGCACAGACAATATTTAAATAATCACTTTGTAGCCAGGGCCGGCTCTAGGCACCAGCAAAACAAGCTGGCACTTGGGGCGGCACATTTCTAGGGGCGGCGTTCTAGTGGCGGCCAAGCTGCCCCTAAAAATGTGCCCCGGCCGCCCTAGCTCACCTCTGCTGCTGCCGCTCGTGCGCCACACCAGCAAAACAGCTGATTCGTGCACCACTGCTCACCCTCCCTCCCAGGCTCTCAAGCCTGGGAGGGAGGGTGAGATCCTGAGTGGCCGCGGCGCACGAAACAGCTGCTCACCCTCCCTCCCAGGTTTGAGAGCCTGGGAGGAGGAGACCCCGAGTGGCCGCGGCGCGTGCACTACTTCTCCCCCTCCCTCCCTCTCTCCAAAGCTTGAGAGCCTGGGGGGAAGAGGCAGGGATGGGGATTTGGGGAAGGGTCGGAGTTGAGGCAGGGCCGGGGGTGGGGTAAGAAAAAAATGGGGGCAGGGTGGCGGCCAAAATTGTTTTTGCTTGGGGCGGCAAAAATCCTAGAGCCGGCTCTGTTTGTAGCTTGCATTTTTCTGCTTTTTCAACTACTGCATGACTTAACCAAGCATATTCACTGTAGTGTTTTAGCAAGTTTGAAATTTCTAGGTTTGGAGAGGCTTTGTTATGAGTGTTTTGAAGCTGAACAATGACTCATCTTTTTTTCTGGGACATAAAAGCCATAGCATGATACCCACAGAATTTTAGGGGGGAGGGATAGCTCAGTGGTTTGAGCATTGGCCTGCTAAACCCAGGGTTGTGAGTTCAATCCTTGAGGGGGTCACTTGGGGATATGGGGCAAAAATCAGTACTTGGTCCTGCTAGTGAAGGCAGGGGGCTGGACTCAATGACCTTTCAAGGTCACCTCCAGTTCTAGAAGATGGGATATCTTCATTAATTTCTAATTTACAGATTTCTCCCAAGCTAATGTACTTTCCACCATTATTAGGATGGAAAATTGCCCAATGTGCTATGACAGACATGAAATCAACCATTTAACTGTCAATGTTAAGGATGAGAGAATCTGAATAAATGCATCTGAAGAAGTGGGTTTTTTTACCCATGAAAGCTTATGCCCAAATAAATCTGTTAGTCTTTAAGGTGCCACTGGACTCTTCATTGTTTTTGTGGATGCAGACTAACACAGCTACCCCTCTGGTACTTGAATAAAGTTCTGATCCTTATTAATAAGGACTCAGAAACCAAACAAGTGCCAATAGGTGAAACAAGTAACCTTTATAGCATTGTTACAGTGTCCCAAACATAAAAGAAAATAAGGTTTCATTCCCCATCCTATCATTGCTTGTCTAGCTGTTTTCACGTTTCACTCACCAAAACACTGATTTGGGGGGCTTGGTTTTGTTTAGGTATAAACTTAAAGAAAGAAGGATTGAGTATGGACTTTGAGGTTCCCAAAAATGTACTAGATTTAGGGCCAAAGGCAGCAGAGGGAAATTACAACTCCTGGTATATCCACTAAGCCTATTGTGCCAAAGAAGAAATGCAGCTGGGAAGCCACTATTTCTACCTGAGCCTTGAGCTCGGGTGTTCTCAAAGGGAGAGTTCTAAGTTACTCTGGGACTTTCATTTCTATTTAGGCTCTTATATTGCTTTCATCAGCATAGTATCCAACCCTCGTCCAATAGTGCATTAAGTAACGTGACTATGGAAGTCCACCAGTGGAAGTTAAACTAGAGCATAGGGCCTGGCCTTATTACTTTATTATTCACATCCCCTTGTCCATTTCTTGGGTTGTGCTGTCTTCTTTCATAAACCTTTCCGCTGTCTAAGTTCTGACATGGGAGATGTAGTCTGACCAGAGTGAATCTGTCCTTTAGAAAAGAAAGGGGCACCTAAACTACAATGCCCAGGAGGCACTGCATCATCATCTCTGAATCAAAATTTCCCTTTTTGATTTTTCACTGAAATTTTGATATTCTCCATAGAAAACATCTCCAAAAATTGTTTTTATATATATTTTGGTCAATTTTCAGCAGAAAAAAAGTTTCTGTTCATCTCTCTTATTAGAGATAAGTGAATAAGTTTCTAACATACAATTTTTTTAAAGGAATTGGCTCTGAATTGTTCAGTATTTTCTGTAATTTCTCATTCAAAATTATCCACCAAATAATTTGTCTGTAGCTCATTCAAGAACTGTTCATTGTGACTAGTCATTACTCAAAATTCAATCTTGATTGATTCAGAACTGAGATTGTAGTGTATATTTCTTTTCCTTCATTCAGGGAGCTCAGATTCAAATATTTTGTGCAAATTGCTCATGAATTCAATATTCACTCTTCTGTGCGTATACTGCAATATTTGCTAAAATTTCACTATTTACACAAATATTCCTACCAGTTTGTTTAAAAAATTGAACTAAAATTATGTCAGTCTTATCTCCCACAGAGGCAGTACAGCTGTAAGCACACTGAAATAAGTTATCTTTCCCTGCAAAAGTACAGCAATACATATTTACAGCTGAACTTCTACTCTAGTGGCTACAGAATGACAACACCAAAAGTGGCTGTGACAGCTGAAAGAGTAGCAGAAATGAGGCTGTCCATTACTACATAAGTTTACAAAGTTGAGAAAATTAAAAAAAAAGTACTGCTCGAAAGCAGCATGGGAAACAGCTTCTGATTTTTTTTTTTTTAAAGCTAGATTTCCATTCTGTAGATTAACTTCTGGCCTCTTTCACTGCACCCCTTTTCCTCTCTCTTGATGTGTGACATACAGCTCCTGTTTAAGCCTCAATGGGATATTATTTGTTGTTGATACAAAGTAAACATAGTTCTAAGAACTCTTTCTCAACATCATACAGAGGAACTGTCAAATTTCCCAATAACCTGCTTCTGCAAATCCTTACTCACACAATTAATGTCATTGAGATGAATGGGAGTAGTCACATGAAAAGGGCCTACTTGCGGGAATTACAGTTTGGAGGATGTCATGTCACAAGATACTAAGCTAAGGTGCTAATTTATTTACAAACAGTGCAATGAGTATATTTACCCAACCTTGCAATTCTTTCTCATATTTAACAGAAATATAAACAGACTATTCACATTCTTTTTCTTTCTGAAATATGTAACTTAACAAATTGTCCCTTGACTCACAATGTTTTAATGCTAATTTTAGATCATCTACTAAAGCATGATTATTGATCAATATCTTACTTTGTAAGTTTCTTCATATTATAAAAGAACTCTATTAAATACATTCCTCTAATAAACATTCCAAATTATAACCCCCCTCCATATCTTGCAATCAACTCCACATGCCCCTGAAATTAAACTGGGCTCCATAAAGCTTCAGGGATCCTTCTACACAGATCTGATTTCAGGACTGAGACCATACACCTAAAATTCAGTTCAAATTCTTCTTAGATGTTATCATTATGGCCACTTAACTTTTAGGACAGCCCATTACATTCTGGTATACTTGAAATAAAAATTCTGAAGCAGCTCCCAGGAAATATTCCTGTATATACTGAGAAAAATTACATCTTCAAAGGAGTTGTAAAATGCTCTTGGACAGATTGTGAAGTCCTTTACCTTGAAGTCAAGACTACTTCAGTAAGTCACCTTCACTAATGTTACTATGGTATTCAAAAACTGGCCCTTTGTGTCTCATCTACCATATTTGACACAGGAATGCTTAAATTTTTTTTTTTCACATAGGCTATTTTCAACAGCTTTTTAAAAAAGGTTATCAGAGAAGATCTGAACGTGCAGTCAAAATAAATATTCACCTTATTATTATTCTGGGTGTTGGACAATCACATCACCTTGTTAATGCTATTGGGCATAAAGGCCATGTTCCATTCAGGGTAAACAAGGGAACAATTAAATGCCCCATGGTTTACTGATAATTGAAACAATAGAAAGCCACTGCCCAAAGACTAGATCTCATGCAAGCCTGGGCAATGTCTAGGCCATATAATCCAAAAGGTTTCCGATAGGGTTGAAAGCAAACCTACGGGCAGGGAAGTGAATTGATTGCAGCGATGTGGTTGTGAGAGAAGAAAGGAGAAACATCACAGAAGCAGACAGAAAAGCTCGGGAGGGGGTGGAGGAGGCAGTCAGAGAAATACTTGGGTCATGACCCTGAGAAAAAGCTGAGAGACAGAGTGCTGGCTGAACTGAGAGAAAGAAACTTCCTCCTGTTTGATTCTTGCTCTTTTCAGGGAAACAGGATATTATGTACCTATTATTTGTAAATAAACAGACGTGCATTGAAGAAATATCTGACACTGTCATCAGCTTCTCCTCCTAATGGAAACAACCTGGCAAGGCCCAAAACTTGACTAGCCACTCTGGCCAAAAGGGATAAGAGTATTATCTATTTATATATCATTGAGGCATTAAGGCACACAACTATACTTATTAGTGGTTTAGTTACAATATATACATTGATTTATATGAGCCATATCCATAGCAGGTGTAAATCTACTCCAATTCTAAATCTACAATTTGCACCAGATAAGGATATCGACCCACTTATTTTAAAAAGGAAAGACTAGATCTACCAAATGTGGTATGCTGCTTATACACAGACAAATGAACCATGCATGAAAGTTGCCACATATTATTCATTATTTTTCTACACCACAAATTTCCTAGGGCAACTCAGAGTTCGCATAGAGTGGGATTTTCTAAAGTGGTTAGCACTTCTTTTGAAGTCAATGAAAGTTTTACCATTTACTTCAGTGGAATAGAACTAGGCCAGTGTTGCATGCTTCTGAAACATCTCTCCCATAAAAATGCACAAGGTATTTTTTTTTGAGGATTTACAACCTCATATCACAGAAGATGCAACAAAATGTGCACCAAGCAATAGATTGGACATGGCTCTGGTGGTGACAAGAAGACTGTGGTCAGAGAAATAAGATTGCCAAGTAACTGAAAAAACACAGCTTGACAGCATGGTTGATTTTGTTTTTAAATGTTTTAGTTTGACTGTTTGATTACAAATTAAACATATATATTCTTGGGGGTTAGGCAAAACATCATTGAAGCTAGTGCCCTTAACTCTGCCCTTCATTTAAAATAGCTGTAAGAAACAGTTAAGCTCCTTCATGAAACAGCAGCAGCCTATACTCCAAACACAGGCACAACATTGCCCAAAACAAAGGCACTTGTGAGGCCACTCAGGAATTTAAACTACTTGAGAGAGGGGTTTGGCTGGCTATTGCTTTTAGTAGACAGGTGTGTGGGTGTGTGTGTGAGAGAGAGAGAAGCAGGAGAACCATCACAAATATACAGAGAAAAAGGAGAAACTCAGACACAACCTGAATAAGCGTTGAGTGCATGGCTCTTAGAAAAGCCAAGAGAAAGAGCAAGCTTGTAGGCTGAATGCTGGCTAATGGTGCTTGGAGCTCCGAACAATGAAACCATGTCTTTTGATTCCTACCATGTTCAGGGAAATAGGACTTTGTACATTCTTTGTAAGTAAACAGGCTTGCATTAAAGTTACCTGATTCCATCATCAATTTCTTCTCCTAATGGAAACAACCTGCAAACCGTTTGGCTAACTGCTTGAATCAAAAGGGGAAACAGTATAATACATGAATATCTTGATGACTCGGTTTTTTGTGGAGGTCAAGACAGAAGTGGGTCTTAACAAGGGGAAAGTGGTATCTTATCAAGCCAATTTGGAGAGGTTATCCCATTCCCAAGGGGCATTGTGGAAAAAGGTGCAGAGATGGTTGTGAATGAAGCAGACAAACTGGTACATTATCAGAACACTACCATCATTATTAGAAACATATGGGTATGTCTACACTGGAAAGTTTCTGCACCACAAGTTATACCATTTTATTAAAATGCTGAAATTAAACTGTTGCATGTCCATACTGTGCTCCTTGTGACACTGGAACGCATCCACATTAGCAGCTCTTGCAGCGGCAAAGAAAGCAGTGCATTGTGGTAGTTATCCCAACTAGCCACAAGGTGCTTTGGGAAGGGTTTGCAATGCCTCACGGGGCAGGCATAGCGTCACATGATGCAGGTTTCCCGGTCCCATTGTTCCGTGGTCATCCTACTACATTGCCAGATGCTTTTCAACTGAAGTGTGTGTGTGTGTGTGTGTGTGTGTGTGTGTGTGTGTGTGTGTGAGTGTGTGATAGGGAGCGTGTGTATATATGGGGCGGGGATAGAGACAATGTGTTTTGGGGGACAGAGAGTGTGTCAGCATGCTGTCTTGTAAATTCAGACAGTGGCAGGAAGCAACCAGCTCTGAGGCAGGGGGAGGGGGAAACCCCAACATCAGTCCCCTCACCCCCTGCCTCCCTCTCTCTCTCTCTCTCTCTCTCTCTCTCTCACACACACACACACCTGACTCTGTGTTCAACAGCACAAGCATTCCATATTAATGGCTTGCTTTGTGTCCCGGAGAAGATCAGCACAGCACACAACGGCTGTCAGAAACCATGCTTTGAAAGGGGAGAGTCTCATGTCTCCAGAGCAGCTGAGTTCAAAACAATGAGTGGAGCAGTCATTTGAGGTATTATAGGACAGCTCTAGAGGCCAATTACAGCACAGAAAGCAATCAAGTGTCTACATTGGCAATAGAGCGCTGGAGCCTCTGTGCAAATAGCTTTACGACTCTTGTCGAGGTGGATGTTTTGGAGTGCTGCAACTGAGGAGTTTCTGTGCACAAAGTGGCTTGACAGTGTGTACATGTCTCAGTTTGAGTGCAAAAAACTGCTTTACTGGGCAGAAACTTGCCAGTGTAGACAAACCCTATGAAGTTTCCAGATGACCTTAACTTGTGCAAGGGTTAATAGAAAAATGGATGTTAATGGACTAGGGAATTATGAGAAAAAAACAAGTGCTGTGTATTGGCATACAAGAAGTTTAAAAAAAATGACATGACATAAAGTCCTCATATGTGGAAAACAGTTCCATGTTAAAGATATTTTACATTGTTGTAGGTAGTTCTGTAAAGCTAGGAAAAACATTCATTATAATTAAAGTCTTGGTCACTAGAAGGTAACAAACAAAAAAACGTTGCAAGTGACTTCAGTTTAATAATGGCAGAAAGGTTGTGCACTTAGTGTACTCTGATAAACTGAAACCTGCCTCTGAACTATGACCTACATTCAAACAATAGCAATCTCATCTAGTCTCTACTTGGGAGTTGCTATGATTAAAGGAAAAGGTTGTTTGGACTCTGAATATTCTAGTTTAAATGACTGAGTGGAATAGCTTTATTACCAAAGGACTGCTCACAAAAAAATGAGATTCTGCCGTTCATTTTTTTCTTTCAGTTGGGTTCACTCCCTTTCCAGCCTTTGACACCAGATGCCAGCACATGCAGTTTTTTTTTAATGCATCACCACCTACATATGCAAATAATAGAATCCATCTCTTTCATACACAGCACACAAAAATGTGCTGGTTATGTGCATGGAGGCTGGTGAAAATCAGACTTTTAAATATTCAATCCAAAATCAGAGGGTCTATTCCTGGGTGTACTATTGATCAAAATTGTTCTATATCTTGCATTTTGTCCTTTTCTTTCAACTACATACCATTTTTCCATTTATCCTATTTTTTCCTCCTCGATTTCTCCATTTTTTTCCAGCTAATCACCTTCTTCTTTTACATAGATGACTTAATTTATAACCTTTTCTAGTAGCCATCTCCTAATCATGATTTGGCAATTAATCTTCAGATTATTAATGACTCTAGATGCATATAATTTTAATTAAAACTTGTACTCTGGTGTGCAGAGAAGAACTTTCAGAAGAATAGGAAACAGAATTTTAATGAAGTGGTATTGCTGATGTGCCAATATGATTTTGATTATGATTCCTGTCCTGATTTTGTATTCTATGGAATAAATAGAAATGAATTTGATCTATCATATTCTGAGGTATTTTAAAGTAAATAACAAAATTATGCACACAGTTTTGGCACTGGAAAGTGCATTTTCTAAGTAAAGGCAATTTTAAATCAGTTTTACTATAAAAAAGAAAGTGTCATTTTTTTTCTTTTGTAGAAAAAAAAATAAAAAGTTAGAATTTTTCCATTGAGGATTTTCCTGACTCAGTATTTCTAATAAACAATTACAAAGGTTCATATAAAAATTACCTCAAATTTATGTTATATTTCTTAATTATAAATATTATTTAGGGTTTGTATTCTTTGGTTTTTGGTTTTGGTTTTTGTTGGGGGTTTTTTGTTTGTTTTTTGTTTTTTACTAAAACAAGTTCTCTCTCTCTCTGTTGTTGGTAAACCATCTTGTGATGTTGTAGCTTTATAATCTTCCAGCCTTTGTGTGTGAAGTTTAGTCTTAATTACACTGTGACATTTTTCCTAATCATACTTTAGAGGAATAATCGTATTGTAGATTTAATTCCTACTGCAGATTTAACTAATATTATGATCCATTTCTAGAGGAAATAATTGTATTTGCTGTGTAGTACATAATCAGAACAGACACTAGAATCTGCAGTGAAATGTATCACACTGACTGATGACTTGTTCTACACAAACCATCCTCTGTGATGCTATAGGATTGCCAGAATCTGTTAGGGCACATCTCCCCCTCCCCAAAATTCATCCTGTTAACGTGGGTTGACAGACTTGAGCTCATACTATGGCATTAAAAATAGGTGTGTAGTCAGAGCTTTTAAGTTGTGGCTTGGGCTAGATCTCAGGCACTGAAGCCCTTCCCTCTCCATAAGCTTTAGGGCCCGACCTGCAACAAGCTATTTTTAACACCATAGCACAAGCCCTAGTCTCTCGACCTGGTCTTGTGTGCTTGCTGGTGCACGCTGTGCAGGCATATCATCAGAGGGATGTATCCTACATATAGAAAATCAGTCACTGATTGATGACATTGCTGTATATACCACTAAACCTCCAAACTTAAAAAATAATGAACCAGGTGTTTTGTGGATGAGTGGCAGGGATTAATGTACCAGACAAACTATCTATTGAAATTAATGAGAGAGGCTTAGTTTCTTTTGCCTCTGAGAAGAAATAGTTGTTTCAGAGTATGACAGATTTTTGAATCTGATATACCTATGAGATTAGGCAAGTATAGCATTGCTGTTGTGACAAATGGGCTTTTCGCTGTCAATTTCTTGGTGGTATTATGTGGTGATGTTTAGAGAACCTAGATTAGAAGCAACCTTGGCCATGAGGTAAGCTCACTAGGATAAGGACTATGCCTTATTCTGTATTTTGTAAGCACTGAGTACTTTTACAGTGTTATGTAAATGCCTATAGAACAATTATGGAGGTAACTTGCCAGTTTCAGGGGCCTGAAGAAGAGCTCTGTGTAAACTTGTTTCTCTCACCAACGGAAGTTGCTCCACTAAGAGATTATCTCACCCACCTTGTATCTCTACATTTCAGGGAGTCAGTCATCTCACAAAGCAATATTCAGAGTGTATCCCAAAAAAGAGACTACATGTATTATCTTAAAGGACTAGAAATAAACCTTAAGATGTCATCTGAACTGCTCTTCGCGACCAGGCCAGGCATAAAGAAACAATGTCTGTATTGAAATCCCTGAAGAGCTCTTAACGAATATTTTCAGGAAAAAAGGCATTTATTTAAATCCATCCATATTCAAGAGAGCATTTAAGCATGTGCTTAACTGCAGCTCTAAATAAAATAGTCTCAGCTCTTTGCAACTTGCATGTTGTTTTCTGGAGGTTGGCCTTAGTGGGGACTCCTCCATTTTACTAATTTAGGCCTTGATTGAGGCCTTCACTTCATTGAGGAAATCTGAGGCATAGGCAGATCAAGGCCAGAGTTTTCAAACATGGTGTCCACCATTAGGCACCAAAATCTAATTTTAGACATGCTCAAGGATCAAAATTCCTAAAACATGATTGAACATTGCTTGTCCTTAGTTATGCTTAAAGCTCAGCCATGTTCAACACTAGTTAGAACATAAGAACAGCCAAACTGGGTCAGACCAAAAGTCCATCTAGCCCAGTATCCTGTCTTCTGACAGTGGCCACAGGTGCCCCAGAGGGAATGAACACAGAACAAGTAATCATCAAGTGATCCTTTTCCTGTCGCACATTCCCAGCTTCTGGCAAACAGAGGATAGGGACACCATCCCTGTCCATTCTGACTAATAGGCATTGATGGACCTATCCTCCATGAATTTATCTAGTTCTTTTTGGAACCTTGTTATAGTCTTGGCTTTCACAACATCCTCTGGCAAAGAGTCCCACAGGTTCACTGTGCATTCTGTGAAGAAATACTTCCTTTTGTTTATTTTAAACCTGATGCCTATTAATTTCATTTGGTGATCCCTAGTTTTTGTGTAATGAGAAGGAATAAATAATACTTCCTTATTTACTTTCTCCTCACCAGTCATGTTTTTATAGACCTCTATCATATGCCCCATTAGTCATCTCTTTCCCAAGCTGAATAGTCTCAGTCTTATTAATCTCTCCTCATACGGCAGCCGTTCCATATACCTAATCATTTTTAAAAAGCAACAGAGGGTCCTGTGGCACCTTTAAGACTAACAGAAGTATTGGGAGCATAAGCTTTCGTGAGTAAGAACCTCACTTCTTCAGACTTGCATCTGAAGAAGTGAGGTTCTTACCCACGAAAGCTTATGCTCCCAATACTTCTGTTAATCTTAAAGGTGCCACAGGACCCTCTGTTGCTTTTTAAAAATGATTAGGTATATGGAACGGCTGCCGTATGAGGAGAGATTAATAAGACTGAGACTATTCAGCTTGGGAAAGAGATGACTAATGGGGCATATGATAGAGGTCTATAAAAACATGACTGGTGAGGAGAAAGTAAATAAGGAAGTATTATTTATTCCTTCTCATTACACAAAAACTAGGGATCACCAAATGAAATTAATAGGCATCAGGTTTAAAATAAACAAAAGGAAGTATTTCTTCACAGAATGCACAGTGAAGCTGTGGAACTCTTTGCCAGAGGATGTTGTGCAGGCCAAGACTATAACAGGGTTAAAAAAAACTTGATAAATTCATGGAGGATAGGTCCATCAATGGCTATTAGCCACGATGGGCAGGGATGATGNTGCTCCCAATACTTCTGTTAGTCTTAAAGGTGCCACAGGACCCTCTGTTGCTTTTTACAGATTCAGACTAACACGGCTACCCCTCTGATACTAATCATTTTTGTTGCCCTTTTCTGAACATTTTCCAATTCCAATATATCTTCACGCAGTATACAAGATGTGGATGTGCCATAGATTTATGTACAGGAAATATGATATTTTCTGTCTTATTATCTATCCCTTTCATAATGAATCCCAACATTCTGTTTGCTCTTCTGACTGCCGCTGCACATTGAGTCGATGTTTTCAGAGAACTATCCATGACTTCAAAATCTCTTTCTTGAGTGGTAACAGCTATTTCAGACCCCATCATTTTATATGTATAGTTGGGATTATGTTTTTCAATGTGCATTATTTTACATTTATCAACATTGAATTTCATCTGCAATTTCCTTGTCCAATCACACAGTTTTGAGAGATCCTTTTGTAGTTCTTCGCTGTCTGTCTGGGACTTAACTATCTTGAGTAGTTTTGTATCATCTGCAAATTTTGCCACCTTACTGTTTACCCCTTTTTCCAGATCATTTATGAATATGTTGAATCGGACTGGTCCCAGTACAGACCCCCTGGGGGACATCACCATTTATCTCTCTCCATTCTGAAAACTGACCATTTATACCTACCCTTTATTTCCTATCTTTTAGCCAGTTACCAATCCATGAGATGACTTTCCTTCTTATCCCATGACAGCTTACTTTGCTTAAGAGCCTTTGGTGAGGGACCTTGTCGAAGGCTTTCTGAAAATCTAAGTACAATATATCCACTGAATCCCCCTTGTCCACATGCTTGTTCACTCTTTGAAGAATTCTAGTAGATTGGTTAGGCATGATTTCCTTTTACAAAAAACATGTTGACTCTTCCCCAATAAATTATGTTAATCTACGTGTCTGACAATTTTGTTCTTTACTATAGTTTCAACCAGTTTGCCCAGTACTGAAATCAGGTTTACCAGCCTGTAATTGCTGGGATCACCTCTGGAGCCCTTTTTAAAAATTGGTGTAACATTAGCTATCCTCCAGTCATTTGGTACAGAAGCTGATTTAAATGACAGGTTACAGACTACAGTTAGTAGTTCGGCAATATCACATTTGAGTTCCTTCAGAACTCTTGGGTAAATATCATCTGGTCCTGGTGATTTATTACTGTTTAGTTTATCAATTTGTTCCTCTAATGACACCTCAACCTGGGACACTTCCTCAGATTTTTCATCTAAGAAGAATGGCTCAGGTTTGCGAATCTCCCTCACATCCTCAGCCATGAAGACCAGTACAAAGTTTCATTTATTTTCTCCACAATGGCCTTGTCGTCCTTGAGTGCTCCTTCAGCATCTCGAGCGTCCAGTGCCACACTGGTTGTTTAGCTTCCTGCTTCTGATATACTTAAATTTATTTTTTGCTATTACTTTTTGAGTCTTTGGCTGGCTGTTCTTAAATTATTTTTTAGCCTTTCTTATTATATTTTACAAGTAATTTGCCAGAGTTTATGCTATTTTCTATTTTTCTCCCTAGGGTTTAACTTCCACTTTTTAAAGGATTCCTTTTTGCTTCTCACTGCTTCTTTTACATTGTTGTTTAGCCACGGTGGCACTTTTTTGGTTCTCTTACTATGTTTTTTAATTTGGGGTATACGTTTAAGTTGATCCTCTATTACGGTGTCTTAAAATAGTTTCCATGTAACTTGCAGGGATTTCACTTTTGGCACGGTACCTTTTAATTTCTGTTTAGCTAACTTCCTCATTTTATTAGTCCCCCTTTCTGAAATTAAATACTACAGTTTTGTGTTGCTGTGGTGCTTTCCCCACCACAGGGATGTTAAATTTAATTATATTATGGTCACTATTACCAAGAAGCACCTGTTGCTGATAGAAATTGTCAGTAATGGGTATTTTTTGTGGTGAAGACAATGGTTCAGGACCTGATCCTGATCCTTTTAAAATCTATAGCAAAATGACTAAAGCTGTTAAATGGTAAGATTTTCAGAACTGCTTAGTAAAGCACCACACATAGTTCTGACATTTTATAAAAGTTTAGTAATAATGATAAGACTATTTCATCAGAAATAAGGAAGAAAGTTTACTGTAATAGGTGGGGGGTGGGAAATCTACATTTTAGCAGTTCTTTTTAAGGATACAAAAGCACAAATATGTGGCAGGTTAAAAACCAAATACATTTGTTTAAAGAGAACAAGGAAAAAATATACCATAATTGCAATGGAAGAATTCAAAACTACAGTTCAAACACTAGAATGAGATTCAGCACTAGGCTTAGATGGATCGCCTTGTTCATTTTATAGCAGGCTTTTCAAGCACAACAGCTCTCATCTAATAACCACTTATAATGAGACATTCCAGTTTCATACACTGTCGGAGGAAGACAGAGAAAAAAGGAGGAAGTGGAATTAACCATAATTGCCCTTATTCATAAAAAGGAATGAAATCTTGGCTTTGTTCTAACAAGGGTCTTATTTCTTCATTAAATATAGATGTGAAGATCTTTCTTTAGTTTTTGAACACAAGTTGGAAAGAATTATTATAGTCCTTTACCAAAACAGATGAGGTACAGTTTATTAAGAGATTTGTGAATGGTTTGGAAGTGTAAGAAATATGTGCCCCGCAGAAACCTTATCATTAGATATCTTTGATAGGGTTGAAAGGCCTCATTTGTACTTCACTCAGTCTAGATTTGTCTTTGGTATCCTTTTAATCAATGAATACAATTGCTATACACAGTCCTAAGGCAGTAATTGCCATAAGCAGTCACTTTTCAGCCTAGGGAAAAAAAAAACACTAGGAAGGGTGTACCTTGTTGCTTCTATTAGCATCTGCAAATGAACTTTTCAGAAACCCTGTGCCATGTAGCAGATGAATGATGTTGCTCATATTTTCCCAGAGTTAAAAAAAAGTGTAAATATTCTTTGTTCAAATCAGAAAGCACTATACATTGCCTCTAAACATAGGATATAAAATCAAATATATCTCCTATTATAACAGAATCATAAAGGACAAGTTTTCCCTTAAATTGTATGTATGCATCCCCTGACCACTCTGGTAGCCAGGGGCACATTTTGGTCCTTAAAATTTCAGATTAAATGGAGACTCTATGGCTCCTGATCCACGGAAGCAGCTTTCATTTTCAAAGAGCAAGTATTCACTCCCTACTGCCCACAGAATACAGGCTTGGTTGTTTCACAGCCACTGCTTTCCAGGGTTGGGGCCCATGTCTCAGCTTATCCTGATTGCCACATATAACAAGTTAGTCTTGGGGAAGAATATTAGAGTCACATGGAGGTGAATGGTTGATTGATATTACAGGAATTGCCATGTTGTTCCCAGCCAAATGTATCCATCACACTGTGATGTGGTTCACAAAGAACTCAAGATCATTTCTGACCTGTTTAAGAACAATAGAAGTTTAACTATCCTGAAGAGATAACACTATTTGTAGGTTACATTTAGGGGTAAATTCAGCTTCTTCTTCTCCATGGCAGATAGTGACTGAAACCTGCGTGGGGATCTATACATGTATTGCACACCTCTTGCATGAGCTTTCCATGCAGCAGCATGCATGAGGCAATGGGTGAGCTGTGGGAGAGACATGGCCAGAGTATCTCCTACTGGGCAGATCTCCTCTCTTTTAGGAGATGTGTAAAAACCCATAGAATATATGTCAGCCTCACAATCACACATAAGGCTGAATTAGCCTCCATGGAACTCTATGTTCTGCAGAACTGATTTCTCCTCTTTGGCACTGACACATACCAGCCTGGCTACTCAGACTGGGTGCCGGGATCAGGTATTGACTCAGAGGGGAATGCTAAGGAACCATATGGAAGATTCAATTGTGAAAACCATAGTTAAAAGCTACATTTGAATGTGATGCTATTTTATTCATTTGGAGTTAATATTCAGAGAAAGGGAAAACCTGCTTAAAGTTGGACATCTGGAGAATCTTTACATGAAAAAGTTGGCTTCAGGCACATCAAGTAGTACAGAAAACATCTCCATTCAATTAGCCTAATCTACCAGGTTAGCAGATCCTTTTTTATTGTACAGAGGTTGTCTTTTATTACTCCACTAGGTTAAGAACTGTATGAGAAATACAGCCAGGTAAGTATTTAATTATATTCCTTTCCAAATATAATATAAATAAAGAAATATTCTACCACAGTTTGGGTGGCCAATCTAAAGTTGAATGGTCAAATATATTATACTGCAGTTGTATTTTAATTCTCCATTGTTTGCAAAAGGTTTTTAAAAATTTTCTTATAAAATAATGTTCCATCCAAGGTTAGATACAGGATAATCTGCATGAATGATCTTTCTGAATGAGAAAAAGATTTTCTTTGAATTAAGTGACAGCATAGAGGCACTAATGGATTTAATTCCTTTCTTACCCTGGATTAATACTAGAAATGTTGTCCTTGGCCAGTTCCCAACTATAGAATACATATCTAAGGTTATTTAATATGTACCATATTCAAGATTTTTAAAAATAGGTACCTAACGGTCCTATTGTCCATATTTAAGTGACATATTTTCACTGTTAGCTACTTGGTCCTTGAAACTTGTTTGTGAAATTGGCACTCTGAAGAAGTACTCTCACTGAGTTAGCTCAAGAGGGCTGCTGCTTCAAAATGAATCTGTTTTATGTACAACATAAAATAATCCAGACTGAAGGTACATTTATCTAAGGTGCTTGTATTTATGGCTGCAATTCCATAACATCTGAACATGTCATTGTGATGGGTTACCTCCCACTCCGGGCTGTCACCTGATGTATTGGGGTACCATTGAGCCCGCTTGTTCCACCAGCCTGGGCTCCGTTACACTGTCCTGCGGAGCCAGGCCCTCAAGCCTCCTCCAGCACACATACAGGTAGGGACACATCCATCTGCAGAAAGACACAGATACTGAAATTAAATCTGCATGGGAAGACTCAGCTAGGGATTCTTTGTCTCCTAGATGTTTCCAGCAGTCATCCTGGGCTGGGATTCAGTGAAGAACGATCTTGAATAAGTCACTTCTTGGCCTTAAATAGGTTTTACATATGGCGGGAACCCTTTGTTTTCCAGTGTGGTTGCCCACACAGTTGAATACTGGTATTCAATTATGGAGTCCAGTACCGGGTGACTTTGATTACATGACCCTGCAGTGTCAAAGCAGCCATGAGTCAGAGGCCATTTGTAGCAGCTCAGGAAGATGGGAGATTAGGATTTTCAAAGACTTATTGTTTTTCCTAATGGCCCATCCAGACTGATTGCATTCTGTCTGGTGGGCATTCCCCAGGTGAAAACACTTTTGTAGTACAGATGTATAGTCAATATTCCTAACTTTAGATAAAAAATAATTCATGCATACAAATAGTATAATCATATTCAGTAAATCATAACATTTAAATGAGATCTCACATGCCTTTTCTTGCACAAACATATATCATAGTTATGCTTTAATCATAACTATATTTCTCTGAAGAATATGGAGTGTAGTGGCACACTCGTATTTAATGTATTTATCTTCACAACACCCTTGTGAAGGCAGGAATGACTATTATCCCATTTTACAGATGGGGAGCTGCAGTCACACAGGAGAGTCTGTGGCAAAGCAAGGATTAGAATCCAGCTCTCCGAACTCCCATGCTAACTTCTTAAGCCCTTAGCCATCCCTCTTGTCTGTTTTCTTTTTGTCTAAGGATAGGCATAACAAACAATTCTGGCAATAACAACAAACAGCTCAGAGAAAGAAAATAACAGTGAAGAGGTTTCCCATTTAAAACTGGGGGGGGGGGGGGGGGGGGAGACAAATAGAAGAGGCAAAATGGCTACATTTGAAAACTGACAGGTTTACAATGAAATGAAAACATTTCAAAGAGATGAGAAGAAATAAGATCAGTGTCTTCATGAAAATGTTACTGAGACCAATGGAGAAAATAACTTTTTACTGATAGAGTAGAAAAAAAGTGAAATATCGAGTACAACAAAAATCCCTGTACAGCTACATGTGCCCTAAGGTTGGAAGTAAAAATATATCTTCCCCAGTCCCTATCAGTTGCAGAAGATGCTGATGCCAAATTAAGCAAACAGACCATAGTTCAAGTATATGCAAAAATGAGACTGCCATTTTACATACAGTTTAAAATTGCTTCCTTACTACATCACCCAGCCACAACTGTATTCCTCAAACTTGTAATAAAGTGGTAAATTTTTAAAGGGTCAAATCTGGAAATAAAATGACCCCTCTCTACCGGTGTTAACAACACTCGCTTTGCTTATCCCATACCTCCCAAATAACCACACTGCCAGGCCTTCTTCTGTGTAGTTCCCCCCTTCTGTTGGCCCCTCTCTGACTTTTGGCATGCCTCTTCCCACTCATCCTTGGAGAGCCCCCTCAGAACGCACATCTTACCCTTAGATGACAGAAAATCTTTAACAATACAAAGTAACAGAACTAACAAGGCTTGTGCTAAATTTTGTTAATCAATCACAGTGCTTTTCATTGCATCTTATCCATTTCCAGCACTGTATGTCACCTGTGTGGGCTATTTGCAGCAGAAGCTTTTACTTCATTCAATCTGTGAAGCATGTGGCCTGTTTTTGTTACTATTCAAATAATGAAAAAAAATGTATAATACTGAAATAACAAATAGTTAATATTGCACAATGAGCTCACTTTTCCCTGTATCAGTGGTTATACAGTTAATATGCAAGGTTTCTACTGTAGAGACAGCTAAGATAGCCCAACATTTTATTTAGTCCCACACATTATGCAGGAGTGCTAGAACAATTTTTATAGTGGGGGTGCTGATGGAAACAATGTATTTGGTGTTATTACTACTTCAAGCCTGGGGGTGCGATAGCACCCGTACTTCTAGCCCCGCTGAAGATATGTGCTTATTTGGGTTTTTGTAAGTTTCTCTCTTTTACTTATGTACTACTTTTACCTTTCATAAGATACTTTGTATTGATATTCAGAATCCTGAGTCAGTTCTGTATTGGTTAAACACATTTTAAAGCAGCTCAAGTTTCAGGCATTAACTTCCTAATTAAGTCACCTAAGAAATTGCAGGAAAATATCTTGTAATTAAATGTCATTTTATACAGAGCTGTTGTGCCATTCCCCTCCTTCCCCCCCACACACACTTTATGTCTGCATAAGGATGGTCTTGGATGAGCAATTAGAGGACTAAACTGCGGCAATTACTATAAAATACTCTTCTGCACAAGAAAAAAAAAAAAGGTCTGTTTACTGCATGCTTCTATTTTCCTGCACTGGTAGAAGCTGATAATAGATTTGCCTATGGCATTTTTCCACATATCTATTAATGAACAATGAGGGGTTTGATGTGAATATCTGGTGTCTTTCCTATCTTCAAATGTCCAACTTCATATTGAATGTCCTGAGTTTTTCCTTCTTCTAATTGTAGTATTTTATTGCTTTAGCATTTGCCACCAAATTATTCACCACTGATTACTGATATTATCCTGTTGTTTCTTTAAGCTATCCTGCATTATTGAACATGGTATCTGGGTTGCTTTAAGACACAGTAGTTTTGTTCTTAGTGGAATCAATTTGCCAAAGATTTTGCTTATCATCCTAATGTCCTTGTAAAAGCTTCCAATTATTTTTAAATCTTTGGCTTGTTTGAATACCTTGAAGGAGATTGCCAAGCACTAGTTATGTCAGGATTTTGTTTTATTTCACAGTGTATTAAAAAGCATGACAGCTTAGTGTATTGTTCTTTGTCTTCTCTCAGAACCAACTAATGAATGACAAAAATAACAAAAGCAATAACATTCTGCAGGTATTACCTCCATGAGCACATTAGACATATTTTAATAGTATTACAAATAACAAATTTTAGGGACACTTTTAAAAGATTTTCTATAAATCCTAGCATTCAATACATCATTACATCCACATTAATATGGGTTATAGGCATATTTTAATTATTAGGCTGATTTTCTTTTGGAAAAGCCTGATATAGCTGTTACTAGTAGGTTTTTATTGTTTGCTTGTGTTTTTTTTAACTGCAAAGCACCAGAACAGCACCAAGAGAAGAATCACATCTGTAAAATTCATAGAGAAGTATGACAGTGATTTTTAATTAAAAAAACAAAACAAAACAAAAACCCTCTAAACTTCATGTTTGTCACAAAACACATGCTCCTGATAAAACACTCACAACCTCAGGTGTGCCCTTTCCATTGAATGCTCCCTAAAGGAGCCTTTTATGTCAGGGTTTAAAAATTTTAAGTATTTTGCTCTAGACTCAAGGTACTGCTAATCTTTTTACATGGCAGAGCAGGAGCAGATTGCTCATCTGTGGGGCCCCACAGTCATCCATGATACCCCCTCTTCTCTTTAATATCTACATGACACTATGGGGAAAGAATGTGGATGAGACAAATCTCTCTCTCATTACATCAATTGAGAACCATCTCCACTACTAGCGTGCAAACTGCTTATGGGAAGTCAACCTTTTGGATGAAGAGAAGCTGGCTCAAGCTGAATTCAAGCAAAACCAACAGGATGCTCGTTGGAAAGGGGAAATGCTTTTAATAACTGGCCAAGATGTTGTGCCCACCTTCCACTGAAGGCACACAGTCTCCATCCATCGAAGTGCTGTGAATCCTCAGAGTCCTGTCTGACTCTAGTGTCAGATTTCAAAGATATCTTTGTTCACCTTCAGTTTGCTAGGAACTTTCCTCCCAGACAAAGACCTGACCTCAGTAATCCTTATACTTATCTTCAGGCTGGATTTCTGTAATTCACTGTCTGTGAAGTTGAATTTGAAGATGATGCACAGAACCCAACTAGTGCAGAATTTAGCTGCCCACCACCTCCATGGCTCAGACTGTTGTGATCCCATGAGCTTGGTCAGCTTCTAATGCCAGTTTAAGGCCTTGGTCTTAATTTTAAAAGCAATTAGTGGATCAGTTCCCAGATACATCAAAGACCAAACTATGATCTGTAAATCACTACAACAGCTGCACTCCTCTGGAAAAGAACTGATCTCAAAATCCAGGATGTGAGAGCTGGGGACAAAGATTTTCTGTCAAGGAGATCTGTCTATGGAGCAAGCTTCCAGAGGAAATCCAGAGGTGAAAACAAAGTTTGACCACCGCTAGGAAACATTTTAAAGTCTCTTTTTGAGAAAGTCTTTCTGCTATGAGTGACACTCACAATGTCAATACCCCTTTTATTCCCAAACTTTTTCAGCCCTCCCCCCACCCGAGGAAACAACTTATCCCAAGTTCTGACCTGATAAAGGCGAGAGACTCCATGAACTCAAGGATGGACTTTGATATTGCTACTAATTTTATGTCAAATGCACTCCAATACATGGTGATGAGTGGAAATATAAAACCCTAAAATAGACATAGATAGATATACCTATCCAAATTCACTCCAGGTTTGCTACTTTCAAACTAATGACATGTCTACACTACAACCGCTACTGTGGCACAGCTATGGGGCTGCAGCTGTGCCACTGAAGCACTGTAGTGTAGATACTTCCACCTTTAAACAAAAGATTCCCCCCACTCCCCATTGATGTAGTTAAACCACCACTCTGATAAGTGATAGCTCTGTCAACAGAAGAGCTAGCTGCATCTATACTGGGGGTTATGTTGATCTAACTATGATGCTCAGGATGTGAAATTCTTCACAGCCCTTAGCGATATAGCTAGGTTGATCTAATATTTAAGTGTAGATCAGGCCTAAAACAGTGTACTGCAGAACATCTAACCATTCTATGGTTCAGAATATAGATTATGTGTGACTTTGGCTATTATCTGTTTTATTTCTTAACACTTGTCTAGATTAGTGAAATTTACACCTCTGAAACTACATCAGCATAGTTACACTGATGCAAACCTAACTTAGAAACACTTCATCATAACAAGACCGAGCTTGCACCAGCACAACTTACCTAAGTATCTTACTGGGACAAGTCGCAAAGTGCAAGGCCCAACTTGCACCAGTAAAACATATATGTGCTGGGGGTTTGCACTAGTGTAGCTACATCATTATGAAAACAAAACAACACAATGGTATAGACAGAGCTTAACTTATTACTATTTTCTAATACTGAGCTCTTTTTTTTAATGATTAATTGGCAGAGTTCGGATACTCAAGTCAAGAATTTAATCACGTCCACCAGAAGTTAAAGTGTTCTCTGTCTATGTCTGAATTATTGTGAGGTAGATCAGGGACACTTTTAACCTGCTAATTGGTTTAGATCAGAGGTGGGAAACCTTTTTTCTATCACGGGCCATTGACCCACAGAAAATATCAATCGCGTGCCGTATACCGTGGAGGGGTGAGGAGGGCGTCGAGGCTCAGGGCTTCCTCCCACAGTGGGGTGCTGAGCCTTGGGGTTTCCAGCCTGCGACTCTGAGATTTGCTGTGGCTGGATGAAATTATGCAATGGGCGGTGCCCCATCCCTGATTTAGCTAAAGTAATTAGTGAATCATCATCAGCAGCAGATTCACATAGCTATGATGTAGCTATGGTGGCACATAGAATGGACTTCCATTTTGAACAGTCCCCCACAGGTCTTCATTCTTTGGCGAGAGTCAATATGGTGGTAGTGGTAGTTGGGAGGAAGGGGAACACTTCTTAGATTCTTCCAATTGCATATTACAACCTCATAGTTGTCCTCTGCCTTGTGCTATGCTTCCTTCTACCTCCGTTTGATAAAACTTCTGTACATTCTTCTGAATGTTTGACAGGATTCTAATTTCAGTCATCTTGTTTTCAACTGGTGCAAGACTGCAACTTGTGAGGATTGTCTAAGTAGGTCCACATTTGTAATAAATCAAATCAATAGATGTTAAGAATAAGCTGTAACTTTTGACACTGAAAACTGTTTAGTTTCCTCTCTTCAGCTGTTTTTACCAGCCATGTTTCTGCTCCATATAACAGAGTTGTCATCACTACTGTATTGAACACTCATATCTTAGTTGTCACGCAAGCATCCCACTGCCCAAACCGAGGCATTTGAAGATACTGAAATGCCACTGATGCAAGACTAATCCGACGTGTGACTTCTTTGGATATAGAACCTCCTTCTGTCAACAGACTACCCAGATAGATAAAACTATTCACCCATTCAATGTTATTGCCATCTACATGCAGTGTTGGCAGGTTGTTCATTTCTGTTTTATAGGAGACATTCATAGCTTTGGTTTTATCACCACTGATTCACCTGTAATAGTTCTATGTAAAACTGAAGCTAGCATCATAGAAGATTGAGCTTTGGCTTGCAAAAAATGACAACTTGATTCAAGAGCTGATCACAAAAAGCTATTTTTACCTCTATTTTCTCTAGTTATTTCTATTCTCGCCTTCCTTTATGGGCTGCTAAATCATATAATTTAGTCTCAATCCAGAGCTGTGGGTAAATGTCCTCTTGAGTCAATGCAATTCTCATTTCCTAAGTTAGCTGGTTATAGACTGAAAGTCAGCACCACACTCTCTGTGGTATCAAATCTTTGTGAAATAACCAATCTCCATTGACCAATTAAAAAATAAAAAAAAGCTGAGCCTGTTTCATAGAGGTAGAGCTCTCAAAATAGAGTTATTGTCAACCAAAGTATTTCTAAGCAATTTTTGTAAGCACATTTGCTAAAAAGGCATAGCCATTGGGTTTGATTACAGCTGTGTGAGAAATTCTGCAGACCCAGTGAAACTAGTGAAATATGTTTTTGCCAGTTTTACAAAAAAGCAATATGTTATTCCTGGTTTTTGCAAATGAGAAGTAATATAATTAGCTCCAAGTGAAAAGCTGTTTTTGCTGGCTAGTTAAAATTACCATGCACTTTTTCAAACCATTACCTTTGTTGTTTATTCAATGGCCGCTATCAATACTAGCCATAACTATTAAAATATAAAATAACTAATTAACTTTTAAATAGCATTTGGTGCCTTACCTGATGCTGCCTTAACTGATGTTTTCCTCTATTTCCATTAGTCTCTACCTAGCCTGAGTTGCCAGGGTTATCTAATGATGGACAGTTTGTTCTCAGCATCTAATCAGTTTACAGGATTAGTGGGTTGCTCACAAGACAGATTCTACAAGGCTTTGCACCCCCAGCTTAAATAAATTTTATTAAGACCCTTGTCAGAGAAACATACCCCATCATGCTGCTCTAGCAGAAGTTTTCATAAAGTTCTGTGGCCTCGGTCTAATCATTTAACCTTGCCACCTTAGTTCTCCTTTGTGTAAGCAAGGATGTTAACACATAAGCACCTGCTTTATTTTGAAGTCAGTGGAACTGTTCACATGATTATAATTAAGCACATGCTTTACTGAATCAATGTATAAAAGCAGATATTGTTTTTCTTCCATCACCTTCTTAACTGTTAATACAGATGTCAAATATACTGGTGTCTATCTTGTAAAATTTAAAAAAAATGGACAATATGTATTTGCATATCTAAGGAAGGATCAGTTCTTAACCTCTACATTGATATTCAGGACTTATTAAATATTAGAGGTAGGTTATTTATGAGTAGTAAAATAGTAACGCCTAGGAACCCCAAATCAAGTGCCAGGGTAGGCTTATTATGGTAGGTACTATACAGACAAGTACCAAAGAAGACTGCTCCTGACCCTGAAGCCATACAAGGTTGATTTTGACTTGTGAAAAACTTTAAAAAATTGATACACTACATTCAGTTGACATTCCAGTCTCTTGGGCTGTAGGTTTTTTTTGTTTAGATTTTTATTTTATTTTATTCTATTTTATTTGGTCTCAAAACTTCCTTTTCTTCATACTCTCAAAATTTCTAATGGTATTTTATGCATGATAGACAATTAAACTTTAGAAGTTCTGTTACTTTTCAGCATGTTTCATTTTAGCGTGAACTTACCCTGCCTACATCTTTGTAAATTTTTCAATCTCTTACGTCTCTGGGCTCAAAATACATTTACCCTTTGATGTTCATATTCAAATAGAGGCAGAGATGAAGGACAGAAGGGTGCAGAGTTACAGAAACAGGACAGTATTGTAAGATGTAAGAAATTAGGACAATATGATAGGCAGGGAAGCAATTAGGACTGCAATTCAGAGACAAGAAGATGATGGTACAGAGGGCAAGAGATAGCATATGACAGATGAAGAATGAGCTGGCTTATTATATATAAAAGAAAGATGGAGCAGTAGGATAGAGAAGGATGGAATCAGATGAACATCAGCTGACTCAGATGAAGGTATCAGCATCCCAAAGGTGAGATGCAAGACTAAACTAGGAAAGAAGTACAGTGTAGTAGGTAGAGGCTTTCTGTTATATAATGAGAAAAAAAAAGACCAGTTTAGGTGGAAAATAAAGTTTAATTTTGTCTCTGAGACAGGCAGTTTGACTTCTGTCTATCCACTTACTGATATTCGGACTCCACAGTATCCTTCCCCCCCCCCCCCCTTTATACATATTATGTTTTATGTGCTGCTAAGTTAATATACCTTCATACTCCTCATCATTTCCAGTGATAGCTGATATAATCTAGTAATCTTTCCTTCTGAGGGTACTGGTAACAAGTGCACTGGTGGAATATGGTTTTACTCAGTGCTTCATGTAAGCCCTTGTTATTCTCAACTGTCTTTGATTGATTGTAGCTGTGAGGAGCAAGAGAGTCTAACATTATTTAGGTCCAATTACCTGTGCATTGGGAGTCATTTTTTAAAAAAATTAGGAGATTCTGTTTCATCATAACCTTCAATATTGCAAGGATATTATCCTGCCAGGATCAAAGACTGTTAGGAAGCTTAGTATGATGTAACCAAAATAACGAGCAAAGCTTGATGTTTCAGGGCTCAGTCCTGCAGTCTCACTTGCAATAGGTTGCAAGATTGTACCCCCAATCATGGTAAAGATGTATTTTTAATTAATATTATTGGAATATAGCATGTAGGAGTATATAGAGCAAACTCAGTAGGTTTCCTTATTATGAAAAAGGATTGAATTATTTATATTATAGTAGTACGTTGTAAATCCTAACTGAAATCCACTGAAATAGACACTGAACATACACACAGTGAGTCCCAGGCCAAAAGAGATTATGATCTAAAACAATACAGAGGCAGAATGAAGTAACTTCAATGTCACACAGCAGATCAATAGCAGAGCCAAGATTAGAAATGAGATCTCCTGACTCCCAGCCCAATGCCCTATTGAATGGACAACATTACTGTAGTAGGAGATTAAAAAACACTATAATTGTATGGAAATTAATAACTGACTCAGAGCAGGGACAGGAGCAAAAACACAATGGCTCTGATCACCTGCCCCAAAAGCCAGCACTGTCCTGGACCCAAGAAAACTTTCCCAATACAAATTAATGAAAACCAATACAATCCCCTGAAAAGTTTAAGTTTTGATAAATCAGCATTTTCTGACAAAACACATTTCATCAAATAATTACCAACCAGCTCTAATCTTGATGTGCACATGGGCTCAAAAATAACTGGCCCATACCAACATATGGACCAACACCAGTTGTGTATGTGAACATAACTGGAACTTCAGAAAGTTACTACTTTGGGTCATTCAGCAATGCTGTTTCTAGCCCCAGACCCTACAGGACAGCTGCAGCTGAGACTAGCTGTCCATGGACTCTTCATGTAGCAGCTAGCAAAAAGAAAATATTGGTAAAGGTATTGGACAGCTTGCCACCTGGGTACCAAATATCAGGGACAACAGTTATTAAATATTGATATTAAATACCTATTAAATTACAACTAATGGGTCATTAACTTGTGCAAAGTGGCCCTGACTATGCAAAATTGCCCACCTCAAATCCTGACAGGCTTTAGCAGCATGTTGAGAGCTCCAAAGCTGTCAGGATGGTCTCTTTACTGGTGCCAATGCCAGGATTATTATAGTCACCCTTTCTAGTTTATATAACAGTGCCCCACAGACCAAGCAAGACACAACCCTCATCTTTAGGAGAACTAGGTGTCTCTCTTTCTATCTGACTTTTCTGGTGACTGTTAAGGTTGCTGAGTTACCTCTCGGGCAGGGGTTATACTTCTTTTTGCTGCCCCCACCCCTTGAAAATAAATATTTCAGGCTGTGATGATTTCTCCCTCCCCTCTCAAAAAAGTTATAACAAATTACTGTATATACTCATAAGAGCACTAAATAAGGCATATAATCATTATCCCTGCAGTCAAAGGCTCTGAAGCCTTTCAAAAAGTGTAAAGTAGGGTTACCATATTCAAGTTCCCAAAAGGGGACACTAATGGAGGGAGGGAGAGCAGGAGGGGTGGTACCATATCATGACACCCTTACTTCTGTGCTGCTGCTGGTGGCGGTGCTGCCTTCAGAGCTTGGCGCCTGGTCAGTAGCTGCCATTCTCCAGCTTTTCCAGCTCTAAAGGCAGTGTCACCATCAGCAGCAGCCCAGAAGTAAGGGTGGCAATTCTGTAACATCTTGCCATCCCCCTATAATAGCCTTACAACCCCCTGTTCGAGAAACACTCCTCTAGGGGATGAAATTAATCCTTGGTTCTTCTCAAGCATATACTGAAGACTGAGTATTTAGTTTCTCAGTGCAAAAAAGTGAGAAAAGGAAACAGTACAACCCCCAACATCACTGAACAATTGGGAGCCACAACTCTAGTTGTGCATATTTTGTGTTGCTCAGTTCACATATTCATATTTATGTATGTCTGGACTCAGTCTGAACCAGCTCCCTTATCCCACACTGCTAAGACTTTCATTGTTTGGGTATGGAATGAAGGTGCAATCAGACAGTAGCAATTATTTCCCCCACAGATTTTTGAAAGGAGGGGTGAAATGCTTGACTACCAGTACAATAGAATTTCAGACAGAAACACTGCTAGACTGGGCACTAAGAAAGGACTTTAATTTTAGCAATGCCTTTTGTAATTTTAACTATCCTAATTAACATTAGAAAAATGATGTAACAGTCAAAGTTTTATTTTTGAACAGTTAGGTAGGTTGTTTTGCAAGAGTATTTCTTATAACTCTGAAAGCTTCCATTATTGTGCATAGAGTTACATGTAGTTCAAATGTTACATTAGGTTATATCACATTAAAATGTACAATTGTATCAGGAATCATCTCCTGTATGCTTTTATTTGGTTGCTATCTGACAGAATCCAAATACCTTCAGAGAAATTAGATTCACGTATAGATCAAATCCATATTAGGTATTTGTTACATTCATATTTTTTAACCTGCAGTGTTAAGACTTTAGTTCAGAGATTTCTTTTCTATTAGAAGTGTTCACAGTATCACTGACAGGGAGAGCCAGACCAGGAGCTGCATTCTTTACAAAGCACCCCTTTCTACTGTATCTATCTCAATTATAGAGCTTAGGAGAAGACAGCATGGTAGGGGAAGATTGCATTATCGCTTAAAAAGAAAAAAATATATTTAAAATAAATATTCTGGGTGTCATCTTGGACTGAGTAGTTGCTTTACACAGGCATTAGCAGTCATGGAGCTCTTATTTTCTTTATGTTGTATACTTTTTCCCCCCTTGGCTTCAAGCTATTAATGCTGAATGCTACGCTGTTTTTCTAATGATTTGTTCCTTCCTTACAAATTGGGTATTTTAAAAAAAACAACAACAAGCTCATCTTCTTTCTCACCATGTTGGTCTTGATGTAAACTGAAAAAAAGAAAAAAAAGACTACCATTGAGTGGATAGGGCCCAGATTCACTTTTATGTAGTTGTGCTTTAGGATATAATTAAGATAAACATTGATAATGTATCTTGCTTCCTCACCAGTTGTCATGGCTCGCCTTTATAAGCAGGGATGTGCTGGCCGCTGCTTCCCGCAGCTCCCATTGGCCGGGAACTGTGGCCACTGGGAGCTGTGGGGGGCCAACTGGTTGAATGACTATACTTAAAGAATAGTTATTAATGGTTTGCTGGCAGACTTGGAGGGCATTACTAATGGGATTCCACAAGAGTCAATTTGGGTCTGAAACTAGTCAATATTTTCATTAGTGATTTGAATAATGGCATAAAGTACGCTTTGCAGAAATCTGCAGATGACACCAAATTGCAAGCACTTGGAAGGACAGGATTATAATTCAAAATTACCTTCACAAATTGGAGAACTGGTCTGAATTCAACAATGATAAGTGCAAAATATTGCACTTAGGAAGGAAAAATCGAATGCACAACTACAAGATGGGGAATAACTGGTTAGGTGATAGTATTGCTGAAAGAGGTCTGGGGGCTAATATTGCATCACAAATTGAATCTGATTTCAGTGTGATGCAGTTGTGAAAAGAAGTACATCCTTCTGGAGTTTATTAATAGGAATGTTGTATGTAAGATTAAAGGTGGTAATTGCCCTGCTGAGACTTGGAGTACTATGTCTAATTCTGGGCAAACACTTTAAGAAAGATGTGGAGAAACTGAAGAGAGTCCAGAGGAGAGCATCAAAAATAAGTTTTGAAAAACTGACATATATTTAATCTTGAGAAAAGATTAGTCATGGATGTCTTGGTAACAGTCTTTAAATATGTTACGGGGTGTTATAAAGAATACTGTGATCAATTGTTTTCCATATCCACTGGAGGTAGGAAAAGAAGTAATGGGCTTAATTTGCAACAAGGGAGATTTAGGTTAGACATTAGAAAACTTTATAATTCTAAGGGTAGTTAAGTAAAGGAATAGCTTCCAAGTTGTGGAATCCCCATCACTGAAGGCTTTTAAGAACAGATTTGACAAACACCTGTTAGGGATGTTTTACATAGTCCTGCTCAGCTCACGGGGCTGGACTCTATGAGTTGTAGGTCAATTTCAGCCCTACATTTCTATGATTAACATTACAGATGGCACTAAAACAAGTGAAGTGGTTATGAGTTACAAGAAAGTAGCTGTTTTATAGGATATTCCTAGCAGATCAGGCAAACAATTTCAGAGGCGGAGTTTGAAATTTAATGTGTAAAGTGATGCATTTTGGAAGAAATAATGCACAAGCTAAGCATAGTTTAAATGGCACAGATCAACTAGTATAGTAGAGAAAAGGGATGAGTATTGATAGCACAGTGATAAACATTAATAGGCTCATATAGTATATTATGGTCAAGAAACTCAGAAATGGGCATTTTAGGCACAGAAATAAGTACCCTGAATTTCAAAGGCACTGAGCATCCCCCGGCTGCCACTGAAGTCACTACCCTACCCTGCTGCAAGGGAGGTCTATTAATCCTGTCCCTACATCATTTCAGTACCAAGTTTGAATTCAAACCAGAAGTCAGCCTGTCCTATAGCTTCACTTATTGTGGTAATGTCAGCAACAATATTTTCCTGAAATCCCATATTTTGAAAATGATTTTTACATTTAACCAAATGCCTACAAGTCAGCAATGCTCCCTAATGGCATCAATGTGGCAAGTTTATATAGAAAGGGTGGAATTTTTGTAGCACAGTCAGGTTTGTTTATTTATATTGATTTATTTTCTTTAACAAAAAGGAGACAATAACCACAAAAACAAAAACAAAAGAGCAACAACAAAAAAAGAATAAAGGAATGGTAATGGAGGGAAAGGAAATGAGGGAAGGGAGGCAAGGAGAAGAAAGAAGAGTAACACCTTGGTTTCCATCCACAAGGTATTAATCAGAGGTTTCTAAAGTTAGCCCAATTCTTTTAAAAAAATTTGGAGGTTCCTCTTCTCTGAAACATTGCCTTTAATAGGAAGGTCACCCACATTACTGTGCCAAGCTTCTAGAAGTAATTCTGAGAAGTAATTTTTAAGGAGACTTCCATAATCAAATTAATCCTCCTGCCTAGCAAAGAGGATTATATCCAGTTACAGTCCCAGAACCACTCTTGCTCACATGTTTCTGAAACCCACATCTCCAGCAGCAGTCTGTTTAGGCAAGGCCTATCCATTGTAATCTATGTGGGGCTCAGTATGAATGAAATACAATTTTCTGAAAATCCTCACATGCATGGGCCAATACTGGTCACATTTCAAACACTGACATATCATTGGGCTGATGCAGGATATTGGGTCGCTCATGTTCAAGTACGCTGACTGCCAGACTAACTGAATTTTGTTATTGAATCTTGGGTTTATTTTTTAAGGGGAATTATTTCCTTCTTAATGTAAACCATTTTGAAAGGATGAGGGTGCAATTAGACAGTAGCAATCATTTCCCCCACAAAATATATAAGGATTTTTATATGAGTCAGCCTGAAGGTTGAGCTTGGCCTTGGCCTCTGACTATCCTGAAATATTGTGTGTATTATAAGTTGCAAGTTATTGTGTAGTTTGATTATTATTCCTTTTTCCAAATTTGTATGATGTTTAATGCATTTCCCACCCCCGGCCTTCACCACTTTTGTTTTTCTTCCTGTTTTCCTCTTTTATCCCTGTTCTGAGATAGATCCCATTCTTCCACTAGAGACTGGTTTCTTGGTACTGAACTGTCAAAGTCTTAGAACCATGATGGTAATTTGTCTAAGTCTACAGTCCACTCCCTTTGGGGGTGCTTCATAGGGGAGGACTGGAGAAGGATATCTCAACTTCAGGGGGTGAGGGATAGCTCAGGGGTTTGAGCATTAGCCTGCTAAACCCAGGGTTGTGAGTTCAATCCTTGAGGGAATCTGGGGCAAAATCAACACTTGGTCCTGCTAGTGAAGGCAGGGGGCTTGGACTCAATGACCTTTCAAGGTTCCTTCCAGTTCTAGGAGATGGGATATCTCCATTAATTATTATTAACTAATGTTCTACTATATTCCTAGCACATTCATGTTCTGTGACAGTATTCTAGCACCTTTAGTGACATGTTTCACTAAACTGGAGGTCATACCTCTCACTTAAGTGGGTTTCTCAGTTGCTAGAGGTTGTGTGTGTGTTTATTTTTTAAGAGGTCGGGGTTTAAGGGAGCAGGAGAAATATACTGTATTGGCCAACAGTGGTTAACATGGCACGACGTATTTGGAAGTTTCTCCTCCTCAGCTTCTGTTCTTGAAAATGCCCCTTGTTCTCCTCTAAAAGAACTCTGCAGGCAGCACAGGAAGAGACAACTAGAGAACATAGGGGAGAAAAATGGCCCCCCACTCTTCATCCAACCAGAGGGAGAGGCAGTTGCTCCCTTGTGGCTCTTCCTTCCCCAAAGCTTCCCTTTTGGATTGGGAAGGAAAGATCAAGACAACCGCTGCAAACTCCTACACATGTACCATGGATGAGAGCAGAGCTTCACTCTCATCTTGGCTGGGGAAGGAAAGGCAGTATCCTCACCCCCATGAATGAGCTTCTCCATCTGCTTTGGAGGGCAGGCAAACACTAAGCCCACCTAAATCATCATATTTTCATAAGGGAGAAAGGCAGGATCCCTGTGGATGGGCCAAAGGGAATCCTTCCTTCATTGTGACTGAGAGACAGATTGTTTCCTAAGTACTTATATTCCAACCAAGAGAACGGAAAAGTAGAAGAGAAGTAGAGAGATGCAACAGAGGAGAGCATTTTTATGTGTACATTATTTTATATATACTTATGTATTTAGCTTATTTACACCTACACCTTGAGTGTGAATTCACAATGCCGCAAACATGGAATGAGCAGCAAGAAACTGTTCTGGTGAGTCTGGACCCTCCATTTAGTAATCCACCACTGATCTGCCAGGGGCACAGAAATGGCAGTAGGAGCTCTGAGGCGACTTCATATTCATAGTTGGGCCTCTAGAATGCTAAGCCTTCCCTTGACACATGGTACAAACTATTGCATCCATCTCTCCCATTCATGGGTGTGGGAGGGGCTAGGTGCCTGAGAACGTTACCTAGGGTTTCAAACAGGATTGTACTCAGGGTGGCTAGCTGGTCCTGCCACTCATGCTGCGGCAGCTACACTTTTCTATTTTGAGCATGCTACCTCAATGAGAGCTAGCATGGTATCTCTACCCAACCTGGAAATTACACCCCCCGCTCCTGAATGTGAGCAATTTCCTTCAGTTGTGTTCTCACTCAGTTGACTAAAGTTGGATATTGTTAGTGTTCCTAACTTTTTCCATATGAAAATCTCTCCATTTATTAATCAGTGTAACCCTTTCATTGAATTCTGCATGTGGAGTCCATCTAGCAATTTTCACATCTATTTGATATCCTTGAGTGCTACATTTTTCATTTGGGTGTCTGACTAAGCTGAAAGCTGTGTGAAGCATGATGTAACCCAACAGCTTCCTATTGGTTACACAGATGAAAAGGCTCAAGAGCACAAATTAATCTTTTCAAGGTGAATTGTACCATCACTACATTGGCTCACATTCCTACCCTCTACATTTTATTTATTGACGGTTAACTAATAAAGACTCCTTTTCTAAATTCTAACTACCTAAACAAGTAATTTTTTCCACAAAGGTAAATACTCTGAATATAGAAACTTCATTACCCCACAATCACATCACAAAGTAACCGGTAAAATCATACATAAGCATAGTTAAAATCCTTAACAAAACCAATCACTCTTTCCCCCTCTGCCAAGCAAAATAAAAACAAAGTTCCTCAAACCCACCCCTTCCGTGAAAAACTTGCACCATTGCCCAAAAGTCAATGGCTCTGATCTAGCAACTCCAGTAAAAGAATGGGGAAGAGGGGCTTGCTGTGCCATTGATCTGGCACAAAGACCTTGGACAAGTCACTTACCTTCTCTGTGTAGATTTTGTTGCCTGATTTTAGGAGGTTAATGTTATTATTTCAGATAATATGGGTTATAGGCTCGCCAATCAATCTGATCAGAAGATAATAAAGTTCTTGTCCTAGAATCATGCTACACAGAGTTTGCAAGGACCCTTGGAGGTATTACAAGGACACTTACACTGAGACAAATTTAGCCTTAAAGACTTTTATTGAGATAAATGGAATAGTACTCAAATAGTAAAATAATCAGAGTTACAAATGCAATAATATTGTTCTATGAATATATGTGATATTATATACTATAAAGCTTTAATTAATATACTCACAGGCTTTCTTGATGACCTGGTGATAAGAGACAAAGGACCAGCCTTGCCTCTGGCATGCCAAGAGATTCAGATCCAGGTTCCTCAATTCTTGAGTGAAAGGTGCAGAGCTTAGGAGAAGCTAAAGAGCTATCAAAGCTAACTTTAGAGTTTTACTTAACTAACTGACCTAAACGTACCATTATGAATTAACAGACTAATAAACAAAGAAGCCTGAAACTTGAAGCACGAAACTTAGAAACCCTGAAGCTTAGAAACTTTGAAGCTTCCTTGGCATGGTGGGTCACCCCTCTTATAGAACTTAAGTATTTGACCCCTCTTCCTATGTCCAAACTTAGTTTCCTCACTCACAAAATGTGAGGGTACACTTACTCCATAGGCTGGTATGTGTGTATGTATTGATGTGTGTATGTATTAATGGCATTAGATCATTGTCACATCTGTTATTTTTGTCCTACCCGGTTATTTCCATTCTTTCATTGTGGTGTACCTGTTAAGTTTAAGGGTAGGAGCTTAGGAAGCCCCCTATGCCAACCTGCTTCTAAGTATTGTTTATGTATCTATGTTAAAAGTTGCAGCCATATATGGACCATACGTTTTAGCTCCTTACCACCTAGCTAGGTGAAAAGATCCCGAACATATGTATGCTAACTTTGCTATCTGAGTTAAAGATCTCAGACATATGTATGCTAACTTTGCCTTAGCTCAGCATATAGAATGTGGCCTGTAGGTCTCTTGCGTTACAACCTATAATATATAATATAACCCTATAAATCTATTATAATAAAACAAATAATAAAATCCATAAGAAATCCATAAGAAAAGATATATAGGCAAGCAATCAGGCTAGCCCTATAGGCTACAATTTCCCTTTCTGTAAAAATGGGGATAGTTACTTATTTCATAGAGAGGGTTTCAGGATTAAGGTGTATAGAAATCTTTAAATTGTACAGTCCTTTACGCATACTAAGATTTACTATCACAAATGTTTTGCTATGAATATGAATACTTTTTGAAGTATTTATGAGCAGATATTGTAAATTAAGATAGTCCTTCAAAAGCTTCACTTACTACACTTTTTAGAATTCTGCAGTGTGGACCTAAGAGCAGAATTCTGCCTTCTGTTTTTAAAAATCTTGTATGGATCATATGTGGTCTCTGTAGTAGGGTTGTCACGCATCCGGTTTTAAAAAAAAAAGGATCCTGGTGGCTCCGGTCAGCACCGCTGACCGAACTGTTAAAAGTCCGGTCAGTGGTGCAGCGGGGCTAAGGCAGACTTCCTGCCTGCCCTGGCTCCACGCAGCTCCTGGAAGCATCCGGCATTTCCCTCAAGCTCCTGGGCTGAACATGTTGACCGCTTTCAGGAGCTGCCTGAGGTAAGCACCACCTGGAGCCCGCACCCTGAATTTCCTTCCACACCCCAACCCAGAGTAGAACCCTCTTCCGCACCCTAACACCCTCCCACACTCCGAACCCTTCATCCCAGCCCCACACCAGAGCCCAGTCCCCCAGCCAGAGCTCTCACTCCCCCTCTCTGCATCCCAACCCTCTGCCTCAGCCCGGAGCCCTCTCCCACACTCTGAACCCCTCATTTCTGGCCCATCCCCAGAGCCCTCCCCACCTTCCGCACCCCGAAATGCCCAGCACAGTAAAAATGATTGAGGGTGGGGGAGAGCAAGCGATGGAGGTAAGGGGGATGGAGTGAGTGGGGGCATCAGAGACAGATGTGGCAAGGGTGGGACCTCGGGAAGGGGCAGTGCAGGGGTGTTTGGTTTTCTGCAATCGGAAAGTTGGCAACCCTAATAATCTGCGCAACTGTGGTACTTCCATTGAGTAACTATGCTATGAGTTAATCCGGTGCTCTGGATCCAATAAAATCAGATTTGAAGAATGTATTGAAATATGCAGGATGGACACTTAACAGGAATGCATGGCAGAGTTATGACATATATTAAAATATGCATGCATCTGAAAAGAAGCTGGAAATCTAATTGTTGGAGTAGACATTTTATTTCATTTTTGTATCATGTACTCAGACAGAATAAACAGATTCATTCTGTTGCATCTTAAATACCTAGCACCCATGCTTAGAACCCCTTACTTATATATGTCATCTGATAGATATCAACTACTTGAATGAATAAGGGGATGAAGAATTGGATATCTATGGACCCAACCCTACAGTTGGTCAGAATTAGGTCAGAAATACTATTAATGCTAATAGAGGTTTTGCTGGTGTAAGACTATAGAATGTGGCCATATGTTACTTTATTTTACCTTTTCAGGCTGCTTACGCTTTTTTCCCCTTCCTGTTTGTGAAGGTTTATTTTTTCCCACCCCATTATTATGCTTTATGTTGCTTACATTTGTAAAAGAGAACATTTGTACTAGGTAGAGAGGTGATTTCAAAAGAAAATCTTTTCCATTGCAACTTCTTATAAGATTTTTTCCCCTAAGCCTGGGACTCAGAAAGATAACTTCTGCTACATTTTGTAAATTTGAAGATTAAGCTGGAAGATATCCAGGCGCTATGTGAACAAATGCCCTTAAGTCTTGAACAGAAAAACGTGGAAGCAATATTGTCATTTAATATAGTTGTGAATTTGTTACTTTAACCCTTTGGGTGCAAAGGGCAGCATTTCACAAGATAACATATTAATGTCCTATTGTAAGTACTGATACATGTCTCAAGTCAGCAAAAAAATAGCCACACAAAGTTGTGTCAAATCAGTTAACCCATTATTTGTGCTGGGAGAGTGGAGTGGAGCAAGCACTGGACAAGGACTGACAAGACCTGCGTTCTATTCTCAGCTCAACAACTGAACTTCAGTGTGAGCTAGGGCAAATCACTTCACCCGCTGTGCTTCAGTTTCCCCATCTGAAAAATTGGAATTATATAAAGTGCTTTGCTATCTACTGATGAAAAAAAGTTACCTAATAACTAGGCATTATTATTAAAGAGACTACAGTACTCAATTTTCTGCCCATGTACTAATTTAATAAGATAATTACCATAGTTATGATGGATTCACACTACTGTGTGGTGCTGCAGACTGTGACTTCATTAACACTATTGACCCCATGTCCCAGGGTTATAAATTGTATCCTTATCCTGCAATGTGATATATATGGAACTAACTCCTATACCTGCAGTGAGCCCCAGTGAAATCAATGGAAAAGATAATTTTAGTGTACTGTATCAGTCTTGTTTTCAGAGGTGCTGAGCAACCATAGCATCAAGTGGAGTCAGTTGGAGGTTAGGAGCTCAGCATCTCTGGAAATCAGGGTCTATGGATGGGATTTTCAAAAGAACTCCATCTTGGCTTAACTATTCCCATTGAAGTAAATGGGAAAATTCACACTAACTATAGTGGGAGCAGAATTAGACCAATGTAGGGCACTTTTGAAAATATATTCTCTATATTTTAACTCAGGCCCAAATCTGCTTCCCCTACCGATATCCATTGGAGGTTTTGTCATTTACTTCAGTGCAGCACCAGGTTTGGGCCCCTGTGGATGGTTAGGGTGACAATCTCTATATTAGCATGCTTGATGATTAGCAGAACAAGGTGTTCTAGTTGTAGACCTGACATGACAGGAATAATTGGACACAGGTGATTGGGAGACAGGATTAAGGAGGGAAATGGATCAGCACACTGGAAACAGAATGTCTGCACTAATTAAGATGGGGGGAACACACAGGGAACTATTTACAATGGACAAGATAGCCATGAATAAACTATGCCTAGAATGTAAGATGAGGTAAAGAGTAAGACACACATGGACAGTGCATGCTGTACAGGGATTGGTTCCTACAAAGTGGCCAGGCCAATACCGAAATGTGTGATGCAATGTATAGTAAATACAATTTAATGTGTAACTCTATATAAAGGAAGAGGCTTTTTGTGTACGTTTGGATACGTGGTATGACATGTACCCACCTCCGATCAACTCAATTGTGGTTTGATTATACTCCAATAAAGAGACCTCAGTGAGAAGCGAAGAGTTGAGGTGAGTTCTTGTGAACCAACTGGTGGGCTCAGAAGCCACCCGAATGTACTCCTGGGGGATAAGGTCTAGGAGGCTGCCTCAACACTAGATAAAGCTATTCGACACCAAGCAAGCTTTCTCTGAATCAAGAAAGAGAGTTGCTGTGAACCTGTCATTGGATTATTGTGGAGGCAGATTGTTTTCCTGGTGTTGGCAAATAGCCTCAGATTTGTGAATAAAGAAAAAGATAAATATTGTTTCAGATCCAAGGCAAAAAAATTAGTTTTCATACGAAGGTGAGATCAATCTAATATAGTCCTAGAGGTAAATCACAGAAGCATTAAGAGCAGGATTAGGTTCAAGCTAGTTTTGACACCAAATCAAGGCTTAAATTTGGATTAGCAGTACCTTCAATCTTGTGAGTTCTTTTCATGGTTTCTTGCCCCAAAGTGGCAAAAATGTAATAAAAGCAATTGATCCAATTAAATTTTTGGCTATCTCGAATGATGAAATCTCCCAAGAACTCTTATGAGATTTCAGCCATGTTCACAGTGGAACAAGAAAATATTCTCTTCTGCTTTTACATAAGCAAACTGAAAGCAAAACTGTACTACCCATAAAGTAAAAAATTCTTGGATTCAAGATCCCAATTTTGTTCAATCTCTAATTTATACATTTTCTCCCAGATAAACTTGTTTGGAAGAACAGCGTTTTCAGAACCATTCACAGCTCTTTGGAGAAGGAGGCTGTACTTAGAATCCTAATAACAAACGGTTGCAGCAGTGGGGAAAAATTAGTTTCTGAAAAACCTTGAAGTCTTTGTTTTCCCAGCAAGGATTTGTGGTAATCCAAGATATCTGACTGTGTGTGTGACAGCATATTTTGGGCAGCTGTTTGGAGAAAGCTCTCTAAAATCCTAATGGGAGCTGTTGTGAAAAATTGTTTAAATCAGGCATTGATGCCCAGAGGGTCATTTATTATTTCATCACTGTTATTTATTAAAATGAGGATTGTTATGGCAGCTTTTTCATCATTCATTTTATACACCAGGAGTCTGCTGGCACAGTTACACAATTCATAATGTTGTTTTACTCTGGACATTAGAAATTCAATTTTTCCAGAGAGACTGGAATTTATTGGCACTTGATCTTGGCAAGGGAGTTCATTCAGGGGGGATATATCATGGATCAGGGGTCATATTTGTGCAGTTCAAGATCTTTTCAGGTATTTTCTTTGGTAATGGATCCATCTAATTTATCCATCCCTCACCTCTTCATATTCCCCTCTGCCCCCTCCACCACAACAGTTCTTTCCTTCTCTTTTCTGAGGCATATTTGTTACATTCCTTTTTCAAGGCCAAACCTATAGGATAATTGCTGCAATGCTCAATATGCTTTTAGGAAGGGAACAATTCTATTCTTCATAGTTCACACAAAGTAAGTTTCCTGAGGATAAATATGTTAAACCTCCTTCTTTTACTTTTTTTAACTTGACATAAGGGTCATTAAATAAGTATGTGATTATGAATGAGATCTGGGAGGAAAGAGCATATTACATATTCAGGCCTCTCAGAAAGCATCTATTTATGTTTAAGGATTAACAATTTGATCCAACTACCATTAAATCTATGGGTGTCTTTTTTGACTTAATGAGAATTGCATTGTTCCCTCTATAAAGATTCTATGAAACTGAAGATAAAGTTCCAGTCCCTCCCTAGTCTATCTTAGAGACCATAGGCTCTCATTAGAGCATCTGGTTGTCTTGGGACATCATCAGTGATGCATTATCTATACTTCTTTCAGGATAACAGGAATGCCAAGGTACCCGGACTGAATGACAGCTTAACTTGTGTCTGCCTCCTTCCCTCCAATATTTTCTAAGTTTTCTTTCTTATGCATAAACTACATTTTGCTATTTCTGATTTTCCCTGTACTGAGTAGACAACCCATAGAGAATCAGCTGAACTTAAGTGGCCAGAAGACAACAAAAGGCTCCAAAGAGATGTTGTTGTCCAAGATGTAACTTAGAACACAATTTGGCCCTTCTTCTCTAACCAGTTATTTGCTGCAGCAACATCTTACATGGAACCAAACAACACTTAAAGCAAATGTAGAAATGAAAACAAAATAGCAGACACTGACATTAATTATACTGTAGCAATGCATAGACCCATCCACCCTTTGCAACATAGCTGAAGTTAACATTTTGGGTTTTCTTTCAATGTTTTTCATATATTTGCTGACTTTAAAAAAACTGCACTTCCTATTAGATTAGAAATCTAATCCTCATTGGAGTAAAAGGGAGATTTATCACTAATTTCAGTGGTGCCAGGTGTTTATTTACTGTCAAAATATTCAGTATTCTGAACACATTTCTCTGCCTAGTTAGTTGCTTCTTTGCTGGAAAAACTGTCTTCACTTTTTTTTTTTAGTTGTCACTATCATTCACTACTGCTGTTACACAACTAATACAGAATTTAAAAATATATATTTATCTTTTACAAAAAGCCTGAAGGACTGATATGTAAAGGATCTTACTTCCATATTTACATTTTTAAATGCCCAGAGGTCACTTATGACCACGTGCACCATCCTTTCAGCACTAACAGCTGTTTAACTCATGTTAAAAAAGGGAAATTACAGAGATAATTTAAGTAACAACAATGTGGTTGCTCGAACCAGCAGGAGTTAAATCTGAAACTGTCTACCTTTTTTTTTTTTTTAGGTGGCAGTAATAATAAATAATAGATTTACATTTTAGGATTTTAGAAGTATTTTACAGATGGGAAAAACCTTTTACAGAGGTTTTTGGCCCTGATCCTGAAAACAGTTGTGGATGTGCCTAATTCCACTGACTTGAACAGGACTACTCACATACTTAAACATTGGTATAAAATGTTTGCTGCCTTAATCATGTACTTGTGTTTAGGGACCATTATTTGTAGAATTGAGAACATACCTAGGAATTACCATACTGCATCAAGCCAACAGTCCATCCAGATCAAAATCCTGTCCTATAAGATGCTTCAGAAGATGGCATAAGAACTCTGCAGTAGGTAGATGTGGGATAATCTGCCCCTGTATTTGGGTGGTCACATATGTTGCTGCATTGGGTTCCTCCTTTCTGCTCTGCAATAGCCTTTCTTCTGGTAACTTGGGCCTCCAGACAGGGCACCATTTAGTCCACCCCTTCCAGAGTTATGAAGTCCAACTGCACCACTGTCTGAGTGCAGTCTCCAGCCATTGTTCAGCCCCAGCTCGGGCTCTGTGCCACTATATCAATGGCTGGCAGAGGAACCCGGACCCATCCACTACACTGAGTCCCATCCCAGGAACCCTCTAACTAACAATCCAGGATCTCAGTCCCTGTCACTGTTTTCTTTCCTGCTTCTGGTTTACAATTGAGCCTATTGTACTCCCCATAGCTATTTCACCCTTCCTAGCTTCTTGCCAGACTCTTTACTCCATGAGTTTCCTCCTTGTTCCTAAAGGCCTCCCTTCTCTCAGGGACCAACTACAGACTGCATCCCCTGCAGCTTCCTTCTGCTTTCAGCCACTTAGCTTTATACTGCTGGCCTAGCCCTTCCCCAGCTGGGCTTTACTCACTTCTCTCATGTGATGCAAGGTGACTTAATTGGCATCAGGCTCTCATTAACACTATCAGGGTTAATGTGGGGTGCACACCCTATCATAGCCCCCCACATAGGTCTCATTTAATATCTAAAAAATTGAAATTTGCTTAAACCCTGAAACCCAATGAATAATACCCCTTCCACCATTTTATTGTCATTTGTGATAATTCTTGATACTCTTGATAAACATAAATATCCAATCCCTTTTTGAAATTGGTTAGACTCTTTGCCTCAACAACTTCCTGTGGTAATGAGTTCCACAGATGAACTATATATTGTGTAAAAATATTTCCTTTTATCAGTTTTGAACTTCTTATCTTTTAATTTTCTTGAATGTCCCCTTGCTCTTTTGTTATGGACAAGGAGAACAGAAGTGCCTGATCCACTTTCTCTATACCATTCATTATTTTATACATTTTTATCGTGTCCTCTCTTATTTGTTTTATTTCTAAGGTACACAATACCAATCTGTTCAAACTCTTTTCCTATGAAGATTTTTTCACTTTTTGGATTATTCTCAAATTCTTCTCAGAACCCCATCCAGTTCTGGAATATCCTTTTGGTGACCAATACTGCACACACTATCCCAGGTGAAGCCACACCATTGAGTTATATAAAGACATTGTGCTTTCAGTATTATTCTCTGTTCTATTCCTTATGTATTCTAACAGTTAGCTAGAACCTAGAACCTTGTTTTATTTAAATATGGATGCATCATTTGCTATCTTTCCAATCCTCAGTAACAGTAGAAGTTTTTGTAATGAGAGATTACCAATTTTAAAACCAGACACAAATAATCTGAGCAATCCTATTAAACAGAGACTCACCCTGACATTTTCAGAGGTGGTGTCTCTGGGTAAGGAACAAGGACACTGTCAAGGTACCAACAGTCATCTTGCACTTGCACTGCCTCTACCCTACCTACGTTGTAAGTTTGTAAAGAATCTTAGACTTGACATCTGTCAATTTGGTGCTTTGCGCAAGACCTACAATTCATTGGGCAAAACTGGCAATGGTTGTAAATCATCATAGCTCCATCAAAGTCATTGTTACACCAATTTACACCAGTTAAGGATCAAACTTTTTAAAAAAATATATTTTTTAATATAAATATAGAAAACCAGTGCTGAAACTATGTAGTAGTATTGATTTATTACATATTGCTATGGAAAGATTTGTTATTGGAGACTAAAGAGTTACAAGAGATCATTTTAAAAGCTCATACATGTATCCTCTCTTCTATAAATGGTTTTACATAGTCAGATAGATGAGCTGGAAATGCATTTCTTGTTTTCAAATAAAATTAGATAAGCTACAGATCTGTTCAGGCCTTAAACTGAAAATTTAGGACAGAACAGAGTTTGTCTTTCTTAAATGATAATCTTGTCTAGCTGAAAGAATAAAAAAAAAACAGTCTGCATAATAAAACTGTTTGGTGTTCTGCAGTTATGAAGCTTCATTTTTTGAAGGCTTGTCATTTTTTAAAGTATTTAGGTGGCTTTTACTAAGTTAGGCTGAGCAGATATTGAAAACACTTTCAAGACCGAAGATTGCAAGTTGAAAGCATTGTGACAGAAATGAAGTTTATGGAGCTGAAAAGCAATATGTTCTGGGAGAGTTTGTTCTTTTCTATCTTAGTTCTATCACTTACATGACACAAAAGCTTTCCTTTGTGGTTTTCAATTCTTTCTCTCAGACTTAATTATGTCATAATGATACCACACTGTTTTCAAATTAGCCTTCAAAACACTATATTGAATGCAACCATTTTGTCAAAGTAGATACCCTGCATAAATATTGTATAATTGAACTGTTAATTATTCTTAGACTAATTATTATTGATGACATTGCTCACATCCAGTATTAAAATGTGGGATACAATCAAATAATGATCCATTAGGATTTAATAAGTCTATCTGAAAATAGTTAATAATGACAAAAAACCCCTAGCTATGAGACAATTTAAATTGATGCTCTTTTTGAGAGGTCTAAATATAGATGAAAACGATTTTTTTCTGTTTCTGAGGTACAACTGAGTTTGCAATATTTTGCTGGCACTTAATGAAGAGCAGGTGTAAAATTGCCGAAAGCTAGAATAATATAATTAATGTTTGTGCTAGAGTGATAAGATTTTTTTTTAAAGCCACATTGTCCTTGTTATAGCTTCTGAGGTTTAAACTGAAAATAACTTCAATTCTGTATACAGGGGGGTACAGTGTAAAAAAAAATGGCCTGTATATAATAAAGGAAAGAAAAATGTTATTTTTAGACTTTAGGGGAGAAATTCTGTGCTGTCTTTCTAAGAAGCACAGCTCAGAGCAGAAGAGGAGAGCTACTCCAGACTATCCTGCCTGTCTGTTTCAGGACACTAGGTCCTGCCAAAGGGCATGTAACTGCTTTGTGTAGATGCTGCGAGGTACCTGTTTGCCATGTGTTGGCACTGGGAGCACGAGCTGTTAAAGCACAGCATGCTACTCTGCATTTCAGTTTACACCCCCATAGTCTAAACTGGGAGGCCGTGTAGACAAGCCTTTTGTTATAACAAGCTCCAAAAGGTTGCCCTATAGTTCAGAATGCCGCTAGGAGTCTCTACAGTGTTATATGCTACAGTCTCTCATTCTTTATATGCCTATTCTCCCCACCAACCCTTTCCTCCCCCTCCCCAGACACATTAATGCCAGGACTTGGAGGGCAGATTTACAGCTATCTTCCACAGAATCCTCCCCTGGCAGCTTTTAGTGACATTTATGTTGCTCTAAGCCTTTTACATACTCTAAAGGTTGAAGTGAGTTGAGGATCCAACCCAGGATATTTTGAATATGCATATTCTTATCTTCCCCCTTCACAAAAATTCCCCATAATTAATTAACCCATAGTGAGGAGGAACTCTCTGCACATTATTCACCATTAAACAATATTTTAAATAGACCTGAACAACATTTCAAAGTTCCATCCCTTAGGAAATCCTGACATTTTAACATTTGTTTCTTATCACAAATTGGGATGGAAAGTTGTAGTTGAGAAATTATTCCTGGAATGGACATTCCAAATTTTCAACTGAAATGAAGCATTTCTATATTTTGAAATAAATCTTTTTCTATTTGTTGAAATGACCCAAAATGGTTCATTTAGAGTCCGTTCAATATATATACTGCATTTTCCCATAGAGGCACAGTGCTACAGGAGAGTGGAAATTTGAGTCTGATGTCCCATGTTTTCTCCTATGGGCCAGGCTCCCTGGCCAAACTACATCTCCTATGATGAACACTGTCATGAGTCTCCCATAATGCACCACACAGATTGGTCAGATACAAATCTGTTTTGCATTATAGGATACATATTCCTCCAATCAGACTGATTCATTAAAGAGAACCATGGTGAAAACTACAATTCCCATAAGGCAATGTGTTGATAGGGAAATGATGTTGAACAGATTTGAAATGCAAAGTTTTGGGTCAGCTCAACAGATTGAGATATTCTGATATTGGTTGAACTGATTCCCAATGGAGGAATCGATTACCCTTGCCAGCAAAATCAACATTTTCACATGAAAAATGTATATTTGCAGAAGCTGCATTTCTGTCAGAAAAAAATCATTCTGATGAAATCTTCTGACCAATTCTAACATGCAAACCATCCCTTATGTATAACCAGGGATTACCAACTAGCTCACACATTTGTGGACACAAGAAAAAATTCCCCTTGTTATACTGACAAAAAATAATATGAGAATAAGATGTGGCTTCTATTTTGCAACAAAGAATCAGGTTCTGTCAGTAATTGTATGGGAGAACCAGATGATTCCATAGCATTAGGAAAGAGGATGCAATACAGAACAGTCTAAGCATGTTCTACATGGAGATTCCATTGGGGTTCTAACATGTTCTGTCTCTGCATTCTCAGCTTTTTGGGCAATTGCACATACTTATGGAAGGCGGGGAAAGGGGCACATGCAAAGAATCAGAAAATTCTTTTCACTTCCACCATAAAACACAATGCTATTAAAGAATGTCAATGGATGCTGTACTAAATGTCAGCCTGTGCCACTGTTGTCTTGAAATGGAGCATCTAGATAAAAAGACAGTTATGCACCTTGTATTTCTCTCTCACACACACAAACACTCACGCACACCCAACCCCATCCATCCCAAAAATGAATGAAAAGTGAGCTTTTTGTTGTATTTGCCACATTCAGGATGGATCAAGAAATGAATGCCTGATTCTAATGTAGAAGTTAAAAAATAAAAATAAAACCTTGTTTTGGCTGAAAAGAGTAAGAAAGACAAAGAGTTTGTTCAAAAGATATAATTAAAGCTGTGCTAAATTACCAAATAAATTAACGACATGTATTTGAAAGCTGCCATATCCTGCCACTTCTTCCTCTTTAACATCTCTAAGATCCATCCTTTTCTGTCTGTGTATATCTATAGCAAAAGCTCTGATCCAGGCCCTCAGTATCTCCTCTCTTGACTACTGTAACTTCCTCCTCCCTGTATTCCCTGACACACTCGTATTCAGTCCATACAACATGATACCACCAAGTTAGCCTTTGATGCCTGTTGTTTTGGTCGTATCACCTCCCTATTTCAGTCCTTCCAACAGATTCCACCTCATCTACATAAAATCAGGCTTCTTTTTTTTACTGCCATGAAAGCTCAGTATTTCTCTGTTCCTGCCTTATTATCCACCCTTCTCTCTTTCTTCATTGTCCCTCTTCAACATTTACATCACTCCATCAGTGACGGCAGTCTTACCCATCCATTTGTCAGCTTCTCACACAAACATCCCTGGGCTTCCCTCCAATCACAGAACACCTTCCTGAACTCTTGAAAACAAACCTTTGCTGTTATCTTCTAAAGGAAATTTGCTGCAGGTAATGACAAGCTTGAGAAATAATTTAGGGATAGATGGCACACCTTATGTAATGTTACCGATAAAGGATATTGGGAAGGTACCCAACTAGAGCAGGTCAAAAATGAATCTTCAAATTTTTTTGTTTTACTTCAAAGTGTTTTATTTTGTAAATTTGTATGTGATTTTTCTGGTTCTATTTTTGTTGAAATATTTGAGGTTTAGATAAATTCTTGTGAAAACTTGCATATTATCAAAAAGGAAATTTCATCAAAAAATTTCAATTTTTTTTCAACTGTCGGTATGTAAAATACATACAGTTTTGCTAACCAAATGCAGATATCACAAATGCATATGGGTATGCTAAAAGTCTTTATTTGACTTAGTCTGTGTTACTGTGCAGATTGTGGTCTAATGTATTGTTTATGTTCATAAACCATCTCTAAATGTCAAAAACATGCTATTTTTCATCCACCCATATCTGTGATTGCAAGTTTTTGCTATATGCAGACAGTAAGACTTATAATAGATGCTTGGAGAATTCCAAATCTTAAGACACTTTAATTCATAACAGGTGTGAATTTGATTTTTGACCTTACAGGCTAATATTTTTTTTGTGGTGGGGGAGCTAGTTGGGGAGGGTTCAAAATTGTAATTCAAATGGGAGGTACAACGATTTAAAATCAAAGAAAAGATTGCTAAAAACTCTTAGAATGATGACTAATTTAACCATCTAATGACTTTGTCAACCAGCTAGAAACATTTATTGCCATAATTCATGTAATTACTCCCAAATAGCTGTCAAATTTAACAAACAACATAAATATGAACTTCAGGAAAACTACACTATGCACTCCAATGAAAAAAAAAATGTTCACCACTGTGACAAGTGACTGAAGAGCACTGCAAACAAAGCATTCTTAGCCCCAGCTCGCAGTTCACGGAAAAGACTCAATCATTAATTGTAATTTAAAAGTAAAATTATTTGTTTTTCATAGATTCATAGATTCTAGGGCTGGAAGGGACCTTGAGAGGTCATCGAGTCCAGTCCCCTGCCCTCATGGCAGGACCAAATACTGTCTAGACCATCCCTGATAGACATTTATCTAACCTACTCTTAAATATCTCCAGAGATGGAGATTCCACAACCTCCCTAGGCAATTTATTCCAGTGTTTAACCACCCTGACAGTTAGGGACTTTTTCCTAATGTCCAACCTAAACTTCCCTTGCTGCAGTTTAAGCCCATTGCTTCTTGTTCTATCCTTAGAGGCTAAGGTGAACAAGTTTTCTCCCTCCTCCTTATGACACCCTTTTAGATACCTGAAAACTGGTATCATGTCCCCTCTGTCTTCCCTTTTCCAAACTAAACAAACCCAATTCGTTCAGCCTTCCTTCATAGGTCATGTTCTCTAGACCTTTAATCATTCTTGTTGCTCTTCTCTGGACCCTCTCCAATTTCTCCACATCTTTTTTGAAATGTGGTACCCAGAACTGGACATAATACTCCAGTTGAGGCCTAACCAGTGCAGAATTCAGGAGATTGTGTGAGGGAAAAGTGGTTAAGCTGAAAGGAGTTTAACATAATCTTTACCAAGTAATTATTTTGGTTGCTTTTGTTCCATTGATGTTGAAGCATGTTACTTCAATATTTCTAGTTCTTTTTTTCCCCTTTATAATGTCAAAGTGTGGACTAGTTTATGTAAAAAAGGACTTAATGAGATAATATGTATCACTGCTCATCTAGGTGGTTTCTGAACTTTCCTGTCACTGGTGCATTCTTTCCACAGTTGATGCCATGACTGCATATGTGCCACATTTTTATTGGAGAACTTGAGAGGGCAGAACTCAAACTACCATATGTTCCTCCTCTTCTCATCACAGACAGGAGGGCACTTAATGAAACATTATGCTAAAAAAAATTAGGTTCAGCAGTGAAATGTTTAACACAAATACATCTTGGGTGGATTCCATTATCAAAACAAACATTCTCTCAGCCTAATTGTTCTTTCTCCAGTCTAACAACTAGGGACACAATCAGCCTATTTCAACTCCCTATTGTCTTCTGACACCAGTGCTGCCCCTCTATTGAGCAGTAGCAGATGTCTCAGTCTGGGCAAGTCAGCTTCCCAGTAGAGAAGAAATTCAGTGTCAAGGAGTCTGGATTATACCATAAGTGTAATTTGCTTTATTTACCCACATATATCAGTCCTGAAATGTGGTCATCAAACAGCATGCAGAGCAATCTCTTCAGTCCAACATGAATGCCCAGTTCCTGTGAAGCAATTCTGCTTCCAGAATTGACTGTAATCAGAGCCTAAGGCAGAGAGCAAACCCTCCTGCTGCTTCCTCAGCTCCCTCTCTTCTGAAGCTATCAGTACATACACATAACTTGCATAACCCCAAAACTAAAACCACAGTACGTCTTCCCAAGAGTCAAAACTTGCTCAGAAACTAAGGAGAAAAAAGCTTGGAAGACGATGCACAACAGCACCACCGTAAGAATATATACTTTCCTTAGAAGGTGGTAAAATCCAGTCCAGAGAGCTTTATGAAGAGAGATTACTGAAAACCTAAGCTATTCAAAATTTCCAAAGTATTTCTGGAATATACTCAATCTTTTAATGGTTGAAAAAAAATAACAGGATGAAAAATAAACAATGTGTTAAGTGAAAAATTTGTCATCCACTGGGGTTATCCTTTTTATAAAGGAAGGTATATTTGGGGGCATTAAAAATGGGTTACAAAAACCATTCCTGGAGAGTAATCATCAATGGCTTACAGTCAAGCTGGAACAGCATATTGAGTGAGATCCCGAAGGGATCAGTTCTCCGTCTGGTTCTGTTCAATATATTCATCAATGATTTAGATAATGGCATAGAGCAGTGTTTCCCAAACTTGGGATGCCGCTTGTGTAGGGAAAGCCCCTGGAGGGCCGGGCCGGTTTGTTTATCTACCACGTCTGCAGGTTCGGCTGATTGCGGCTCCCACTGGCTGCGGTTCGCTGCTCCAGGCCAATGGGAGCTGCTGGAAGTGGTGGCCAGTATGTCCCTCGGCCCGCACCGCTTCCAGAAGCTCCCATTGGCCTGGAGTGGTGAACCATGGCCAGTGGGAGCTGCGATTGACTGAACCTGCGGACATGGCAGGTAAACAAACTGGCCCGGCCCACCAGGGGCTTTCCCTACACAAGCAGCACCCTAAGTTTGGGAAACACTGGCATAGAGAGTACACTTATCCAATTGTGGATAATACCAAGCTGGCAAGGGTTGCAAGTGCTTTGGAGAATAGGATTAAAATTCAAAATGATCTGGACAAACTAGGAAATGGTCTGAAGTAAATAGAATGAAATTCAATAAGGACAAATGGAAAGTATTCCAATTAGGAAGGAACAATCAATCAATTTAACACATACAAAATGGCAAATGACTGCCTATGAAGGAGTACTGCAGAGAGGGATCTGGGGGCCATAGAGAATCACAAGCTAAATAGAGTCAACAGTGTAACACTGTTGCAAAATAAATAAATAAGTCATTCTGGCATGTCTTAACAGGAGTGTTTTAAGCAAGACATGAGAATTCTTCCAATCTACTCCATGCTGATTAGGCCTGAGCTGGAGAATTGTGTCCCGTTCTGGGTGTCACATTTCAGGAAAGATGTGGCCAAATTGGAGAAAGTCCAGAAAAGAGCAACAAAAATAATTAAAGGTCTAGAAAACATGACCTATGAGGGAGGATTGAAAATATTGGGTTTGTTTAGTCTGTAGACGAGAAGACTGAGAGGGGACATAACAGTTTTCAAGTACATAAAGAGTTGTTACAATGAGGAGGGAGAAAAATTATTCTCCTTAACCTCTGAGGATAGGACAAGAAGCAGTGGGCTTAAATTGCAGTGAGGGCAGTTTAGGTTGGACATTAGGAAAAAATCCTAGCTATCAGGATTGTTAAACACTGGAATAAATTGCTCACTGGACATCTTTAAGAGCAGGTTAGACAAAAATCTGTCAGAGATGGTCTAGATAATACTTAGTCCTGCCATGAGTGCAGGGGACTGAAGTAGATGAACTCTCGAGGTCCCTTTCAACCTTATGTTTCAATGAAAACACATTAGTTTATTATACTCATGAATGGGCTAGAGTCCTTTAAGTTTCCACTGTACCATCTAAAAGTACTTCATAGCCACATACAAAGCAAATGGAATGTCAGGCAGACAAAACCATATTTAACATGTACAACTCAATTCATGAAAATTGCCTCAAGTCCCAAGGAATGAGCAAAGGCATTGAGATAAAGAACCAGTGAAGGGGAAAGAGCAAAGATTAATTCTTTTTTGTGATCCAAAACGAAAGTCAATAGGAATCTTTCTATTGTCTTCAATGGGCTTTGAATCAGGACACGTCTGAAGATAGTACCTTGTGTACCTGCATTCCTTAATGTCTCTCTCAAATGGCTTCTTTTGTTTCTGAGCACATTTCAAGTGCTCATTGTGGAGGAAGAAATATGTCAGCTTTGCCTAACTCAGATTTTATTTTCTCTTTCCATTCTTGAAAAAAGCACAGTTGAAACAAAAAATTATATTAAAAAGTTGGAGTGTTATAAACATGAAGGATAGTTTGCATAATGCAGTATGATTTTTTGTTGTTGAACATAAGTAATAAACTGTAGTAAATAAGGTCATTAGAGTAATGTCTATAAATGAATCGAGACGAGATCAAAACACCTGAGATTTAGTAAAATAACTAGATCGCAGAGGTAGATATTCAAGCAATATGTGTTTGGAGACATTTTTAGTGTGTTCTTTCAAAGCATACCTATTTCTCTTCTATCATGGCTCTTATTTCAAGAAAAAACTTGTATAACAGAATATCAAAAAGCATCTTCTGACCTACAGTAAGAAGAAATCCACAAAGTAAAGCATCCTTTGCAAGGAGACTCTCATCTCTTTAGTGGATTGGAATATGGTGGCACCATCACTTAGAGAGGCATGCAAATACCGGTTTAAACTGGATTCTCTAGAGATCAGCAGACAAAGAAAGACTTTTGGATAAATAATCTGTGTTTAACCTGACTCGGTGCTTTCTTTCTGTGTCTCCTGTCCAAGGGGAGGCTACGAATCTTTAGGGAAATGTTTGAAGAACTTGCTGACCAGGAAGGAGAAATACAGGTTTCTGAAGCCTGCATCCCAAGCAAGGGGAAAACATTCATAGGGAAGGAGTGCAGACCAAGCTGGAGGAAAAAAAGTATCTCAAGCAGATGATTAAAAGAAATACAAAAGCCTACAAACAATGGAAGATGGGACGGATCAGCAAGGAGAGCTACCTCTTGGAGGTAAGGAAGTATAGGGAAGTATAGGGATAAAATGAGAACTGCCAAAAGCCAAGGGGAGTTGGACCTGGGAATTAAAACTAGTAATGAAAGTTTCTATAGCCATATAAATGAGAAGAAAACAAAGGAAGTGGGACCGCTAAGCACTGAGGATGGGGTGGAGATCCAACACCTAAACAAATACGTTGCCTCTGGTTTTTTGAGGCTAATGAAGAGCTTGGCAGGGTGGTAAATGGCAATAAAGATATGAGGTAGAGATTATCACATCTGTGGTGGAAGTCAAACTCAGACAGCTTAATGGGACTAAATCGGGGGAGGGATGGGGAGGATAATCTCCATTCAAGAATATTAAAGAAGTAACACATGAAATTGCAAGCCCAATAACAAGGATTTTTAATGAATCTGTGAACTTGGGGGTGATACTCTATGACTAGAGAATTTCTAATATAGTTCCTTGATTGTACGCCAAGCCTTGGAAGAAATTTTGAAAGAGAAAGTATTTAAGGACCTAGAGGTGAACGGTAATTGGGATAAAATATAACAGGGTTTTAGAAAATGTAGATCATGGCAGACCACCCTCATCTCCTTCTTTGAGAAGATAACTGATATTTTACACAAAGGAAATGCAGTAGATCTAATCTATCTGGATTTCAGTAAGGCATTTAATACAGTTCCACATCGGAAATTATTAAAGTGGAGAAGATGGGGCTTAATATGAGAATTAAAAGGTGGATAAGGAACTTGCTCAAGGGGAGACTGATGGAATAAAGTAATTTAGAACCTTAATCATCTAATTATTCCTTCTCCTACATTTTGATTGAGTCCCTTTAATTTACAAAATCAAAAACTTTAGTCAAGATTTTTAAAAAACGGACACCTCAAGTGATGCTCCTAAATCCATGTTGAGGTGCCTAAACAAGTGGTTTCACTTTAAAAAATGTCATGCAGTGATTGGTTTTCACCGACTTAAAAAAATAGATTAGTGACAGCACACATGATCAAATGTTAAAAGCTAATGAAATAAAAGACTAGATAAACCTCCAAGTGGAAGAGATGAGTTCAGCCCAGACAGCACTGGCCCCCATATTCTTAGGCAAAGGGGACATTTTGGTGGAAAATCTGGAAGCAGTCAATGTTTTGCCAGATTGTGGACTTTTTCACCTTTGAAAAGTGGGCTGAGCTAGAGGTCAACAACAAAAATATTGGCCATCACACTTCTTTCCTCCATTTTCTTAACTATTGCATCTCATTTTCAAATAACAGGTGATTGTTTAAATGTCCTGACCTTGCATACGATTTCTTTTGTAAAACAGTCAAAAATTCCCTACAATATGTTTTAAATTGTGGGGTGTGATGTGATTTTATTGAACAGTTAGAGGAACACAATGAAATGAAAGCTTATTTAAATATTATTAAACACTTCAAAAATTCAGAAAGGAACATTTTCAAGTATTAAGTTTACTTATTCTATATTTTTTTAGAATAAAGTTGTCAAGGAGACTTAATCCTAAAGATTGGAGTGTATTTTTTGAAGTTACAAGAGGGATCTAAATTAAACTTCGAGAAAGATCTGTGGCTGCACCCTTAACAAAAGATGATGTTACCTATCCATAATATATCAAACCCAGCCTGTAGAGCTGGGATTAGAACTGTATACTCTAGAAACTCAGGTCTCTGCCTCATGAGCTTAAAGAGAATCTGTCAGCTTTAGGACCCATACGCCATATGCAGTGTTGTTAGGGTGATCACACCTATTTTATAGGGACAATCCTGTCCTGATTTTATAGGGACAATCCTGGTATTCAGGTCTTACATAGGCATTTATTACCCCCTACACTTTTTTTCACACTTGCTATCTGGTCACCATAGTTGTTGTAGCCACGTCAGTCCCAGAATATTACAGAGACAACGCAGATCAGGTTCTGAGGATCCCTATGTTTTTCCCAACTTGTAGCCATCCAAGATGGGCAATGTGTTCATAAACATTAGGTCCAAATTAAGATGGGGAGAAACAGCCATGGTACCAGATCCTGATCTCATTTAAGTCAATAGCAAAAATTTCCCACTAACAATTCTTCAAGCAAGAAGGGACAAACTCTTCATCACACAGAAGTTTAAGTATATGGAAAACAGGAAAGGGTAACAAACTTCCTTTTGAGCTACGGGGAGACAAAGAATATGGAACAAAGGTCAACATTTCAAAACAGGTTACATTTTTATGATATGCAATTGAAAAACCGTTTGCTGATTTTTCTTCAAACGTTGCAGAAACTCTGCCTTTTTGCCTGCTAAGTATACAACAATTTTTAGGAAAAAAGCAATTTTGTCAGCCAAATTTATTTGAGGATGGATTGGTGTATAATGAAGCTGGGCTTAATGCAAGCTTGATGTAATTTTAACTATGGACAAGGTAGTGTTTTCCATAATAATTAAAGCAAGAATACATTTTCTGTATACTAATTCATGTCAATGGGTAAATATAATAGGTTGATGTGTTAAATTTTTTTCAGCTTAGCCTTTCTTAATTTTATTGAGTTTTAAATGGCATTTAGTTAGTGTGCAGTGTTATCAATTTCCATTTTACACCATAAAACTTGAATGTAGAGGAAATAGCCACGTCATAAATCTATTCCACAGAACAAGCTTTTTATCATGGCCTAATTCATGTTGTTTCTCTTATGCAGGTAGTCCCACTGACTCCAGTAGAGCTACACATTTGTCTCATTGTGGGATTATTTCCAGTTAATTTACTTTTTTAAACATAGTAAAAATATTGAATAAGGTTTATGTATTTATTTGGCAGAGCAGTTCAGAAAAAGCCTACAAAAGGTGTCTTAAAAACGTCCTAGCTTGACATACTGTTTGTTTAAATATATCACAAGCTGACAGAGTCAGGTGTTTTTTGTTTTGTTTCTTTTGGTAGGAATTGAATCCAAATTTAGCCAAGCAGCCAAACTGGAAAATAACTTGTATAACATTGTTAGGGGTTGTCATTAGCAACTTTTTACAGTTTTTTTAAAGAGTTTAAGCTCTCAATTGGTGCTTTCTACTGAAGTATATAGGACAAAACTGAATGAATACATGCAAGTAACCACACCCACAGACACAGCACAGTGTAATCAAATAGAAATACAGAATGAAATGAAATCTGTCATCTTCCATCATCTGAATCTAAGTTGTCAGTTTTCCATATATTTCCAGAACAGATAACACAATCAGAGATGCAACTAAGCTGTTTTCCTAATTTCTGAGTGTATTTCCAGTTCTTTTTACAACCTTTCCCAAAGGTGTATATTTGCTGTTCTAACAGTTTCCTAACAACCACATGTTTACCTCTGTCCTGCTCCTAAAGTGCCAATCCCTTATTTTCTCTAGCCTCTAAATTCACTAATAGTTGCTCCTCTAAATATATAACTATCACATGAGCTACACAGAAGAAAGATTGCTATGCTTCTTGACTCAAGGACACTGTTGCCCCTTTTTGACCTGAGCAGCTAGTTAAAGTGTTGGTCCTGGGGATGATCCACTTGAGACTAGAAACTGGTGATGGAATCTGGTATTTTCTTTGAAGCTGTCCTGTTTATTTACAACTTGTACAAGGTCCTCCTTCTCCAAGTGCAGGAGGAACCAAGAAACTACTCCTTTTGCCTTTTAATTTACAGGCCCAACCTTTTCAGACAGCACCGGTGACCCAGAACCAATCTCTAAGTTTCACTCAGAGTCCATCATGCTTACAATCTTCATCTTGGATTTATTCAGTCTGCTGCTGTCTCAATCTCCATCATTTTCTGCATTCTGCCTTCCTTCACACACACACACAACCATCCATCTAGACAGTGCATATCTCCTGGGCAGGTTCACATAGTCCTTTTGCCAGTGAAATTACTAGGCAGCAGGTTTAAAACAAATAAAGGAAGTACTTGTTCACAAACACACAGTTGGAACGTGTTGCCAAGTGATGTTGTGCAGGCCCAAAATAACTATTTTATAAAGATAAGTTCATGGAGGATAGCCAGGGGTGTCTCTAGCTTTTTTGCCGCCCCAAGCATTGCAGGCAGGCTGCCTTCAGCGGCATGCCTGCAGGAGGTCCCCGGTCCCACGGATTCGGCTGCATGCCTGTGGGAGGTCCGCCAGTCCCGCGGCTTTGGCGTATCCGCCGCTGAATTGCCGCCAAATCCACGGGAGCGCTGGTGCCTGGAGCCGCTGCTGAGGATAGCTCCCTCAATTACTATTAGTCAAGATCGTCAGGGATGCATCTCTATGCTTTGGGTGTCGCTAAACCTCAGACTGCTACATGCTGAGACTGGATGACAAGGGATGGATCACTTGGTTGTCCTGTTCTGTTCATTCATTCTGAAGCATCTGGCACTGGCCACTGTCAGAAGACAGATTACTGGCTAGATGGACCATTAGGTTGACTCAGTATGGCTGTTATTACATTCTTTAGGTGGAGGATTGTGATTAATTAATCCTTATAGTCTTGTTATTCAAAGGGTATATTCACACCCATTGATCCCAACCAGGTTTTAATTCAACCTATTAACAAGGTTTCACCCAGCTCATAGCAGTATTCATGCACCCTAACATTATTATCTCAGTACAGATCAAGAGGCACCCAAATACTAGTTGTCTTCTAGGCAGTGGTTTACATGGGGACTAGTCCAGTGCTCCATCACCACTGTAGCAGGAGCTGCAGGAGGAGTTCTGCCTCAGATTTCTAAGGCGGTTATACGGGGATCCTTTGTAATAAGTGATCAGAATCTTGAAGAAGAGAGGGAACTTCCATGAAAGCCATTAATTTATGTGGGGAAGGAGATTACTATCTTGAAACCCACCTTTGTCTGGCATGGTGAAATGTAATATGACGTCTTTTTAATCTGTAAATATGTAAAAAAAGAACAACACTGAAAAGAGATGGGATAAGTGTTTCAAATAAATAGTTTATTAACAGAAAATTGCAGTTTCTGGTCAACCAAAACTATTCACAAATTCAAGTTGAATGCGGTCAATTATTTCAGCCAAAGCTTGATTTAAAAACATCAGTGATTATTTCAACATTTCTAAAACAAAAACATATTGACTTTGTTTCTCAAAGTGTTTCATTTTGAAATGTATCTAGATTTATTTAAAAAGAAAACAATGGCAAAACATTCCCCAAACAAAAGAAAAAATAGTTTTATGCCAACTAGTTATCTGTTTGACCCAAATTGTATTTTTTTTTATAGTTTTTCATTTAAGCAAGAAAAAACAAAACATAAAAAAAGAAAAAATCCATTTTGGATTGACCCTAACAAAAATTGTTTGGCTACCAAACCAGTAAATGAATTATTTGCTCAGCTCTACAGTTGAAAGTAATCAAAAATGGAATGAAACGTGTGCCTGGGCTAGAGGCATTACTGACTAGGACTTTTTGAGAATCCTGATGAGTTTACAAGATTTCTATGTCTCCAAATCAGAAAATTAAGATGAGAGGAGATAACCATACATGAGTAATGGAAAGACTTGGCAATTTTGATGAGATAATGTGGACACTCCTTTGATTCCTCCTCCCTGGAGATCACTTGACAATTGAGCAAGAGAGAGATCTTTGGGAAGTATTAGTCTCCTGTTGACCAGAGTCAGTTTCATCATCATAGTCACCATGATATGGTTGTCCTAAGGGGCTTATCACACAATTGGGTCTTTTTTCCTGGTATTCTGCCCAGATTAAATGAGTATACTGTTACAGATAACATCACTGTCTCCATGGCTGTGTCCTGAGCAATTTTTGACATGTGCGTATAAGATTTCTATTAGAACTAATCAAGAAAGCAAATATTTAGAAATCTTTCCCCAATTTTTTCCTCTAAAATTCAAAACTGTTCAAATTCAACTATCTCTATTGTAGATCAAAAAGAGGAGGTAAGTTTCACAAAAAAATGTTAACATTTTTCCTTATTTTTTAGTTCAAAATTTTGTGTAAAAGAGTGGGGAAATTTTAACCAGTTCCAGCACCTGTTATGAAATCCTCCTTCATGCATCATTTCCACCACACATTATTCCTCATCTCTTACATATCACTGCTTTCTACTTCAGGACTAGCAAGAGTTTGGAATAGCCAGCCAGGAGAAAGAGCTACCATTACAACATTTGCTGTGAGGAGACTGGAAAGATTAAATATATTCATAAGCATCTTGATCCCAGTAAAAACCTTGCATCCCACAGACTATATGGCATAAACCTTTCATGCTTTTTGAGCTCACACATTGCCACACCGAGTATCTTTTCCACAACCAACAATATTTGTCAATGTTTTAATGGTTGATAGCCTCCATAAATGATGGCTCATAATGTTATTTTGGCTCAATGTATTTATGTTTATGCTTCGACCAGGTGGGTTAGGCTTTCCATGATGAATGGACATATTTTAGTTTTTCATTTTGTGATATATCAAAGTATTGATACTGTCAGTCATTATTTTGAACTAGAGTCACACAAGAAATGGATTCTTTCCAGTTGGTCAATGGTGAATGTCGCCATTTGAATTTAAACACAATATTAAATTCATTAAAGAATTATGAAAACATCATGCTCCCACGGCTGCATTCAGCAAACAGCCATTTCAGGTCTTCTGCTTTTAGGAAATATGTGTTCAAATCAATTCATCAAGGTGATGAGAGTTTCTATTAAGATGATGGATAGCATTTGCTAGCGCTTTTGTTTAGGAGTGTGTTTTCTGTGACTAGGGAAAAAAAGTAAAGCATATCTTGATCTACAGCCAAAAGCTCTTTGAATCAAAACTTCAACTAGATTTATCACTCTGGAAATTTTCAGAGTTCATCGATTGCTGCACTCCTGTGAAAAAACAAACAAACTTGGTATCTGTAGTAGGTCCTAGCCGGGGCTCGACCCTTCCGGGCAGGAGGGGAGCCACACCGACTCACTACTGTGGGAACAAGCAGTCAGTTAGTCCCGAAACTCCGGCTCTTTGGTGCAGAGTCGGAGCAACCACAGTCAAAACTCAAGAGCCCAGGCCCTGGATCAGGGCGGGGCAAACACAGTTAGCTCAGACCCTTGCTTGCAGGGGCTGAGCGGGCAACTAGTTCACCGCCCGGGCCCTGGATCAGGGCGGGGCAAACACAGTTAGCTCAGGCCCTTGTTGCAGGGGCTGAGCGAGCAAACAGTTCAAAGCCCAGGCCCTGGATCAGGGCGGGGCAAACAGTTAGGCTCAGGCCCTTGTTGCAGGGGCTGAGCGAGCAAGCAGTTCAGAGTCCAGGCCCTGGATCAGGGCGGGGCAAACACAGGTAAGCTCAGGCCCTTGTTGGCAGGGGCTGAGCGAGCAAGCAGTTCAGAGCCCAGGCCCTGGATCAGGGCGGGGCAAACACAGTTAGGCTCAGGTCCTTGTTTGCAGGGAGCTGAGCCAGCAAGCAGTTCAGAGCCCAGGCCCTGGATCAGGGCGGGGCAAACACAGGTAGGCTCAGGCCCTTGTTGCAGGGGCTGAGCGAGCAGATAGTTCAGAGCCCAGGCCCTGGATCAGGGCGGGGCAAACACAGGTAGGCTCAGGCCCTTGTTGCAGGGGCTGAGCGAGCAGATAGTTCAAAGCCCAGGCTTCTGTAGCCGAGCGTTGGGTGAGGGGGAAGCCTGCCACCCGTGCGGAGGGTGGCAGGGGGGAACGCAGGCCCACCCACTCCACTGCGTTCCAGCCCGGGGCCCTAACAGCGGTTGCTGCCGCTGCTGGTCAGTGGGGTATCCAGACCGCAACACACTGACATAGGCTCACACTCAGTTGCAGCCAGACCGGGGTCGGCTACCCCCGGGCTACTTCCGTGATCCCCCTCACAGCCTACCTCGGTCATTGCGCCGGGATCGGGCCAGTCCACCTGCATGGGTTCCTCTCTGCCCGGGCTCGGCGGCAAGTCTGGTAGCTCTGCCGGGAAGTCCGGCCAATGGTCCTCAGGCGGCTCCTCTGGATAGCAGCAGGGGCGAAGGGGTTCGGGTTCAGTCTCACCCTCAGGGTTAGTGGGGTTCGGTTCCCAGGGGTTCTCCCAGTAGCGGGCGTGAACGGGCTCCGGCGGCTCCTCCTCGTAGCGGGCCCGGGGTAGCTCAGGCCAGCTAGGGTCTTCGACGGTCTCCTGGCCGGGAGCTCCCGGCCGCACGTCTGCTCCCTGTGGTGGCTGGCCGCCGACTGAGCTCTGGCGGCCGGCCTTTATACTTCCTGTCCCGCCCCTTGACTTCCGGGGGGCGGGGACAGGGGGTGGTGGTCCCACCCACTCTGGTGCCGGCACGTGGGCTCCCTCTTCTGGGCAGGAGGGGAGCCACACCGACTCACTACAGTATCTAACAAAGAATTTTCTGTTTCCTTCTAGTATGGCTTGATGGAGGCTAGATTTCTATTTCTTTTCTATCCTTCAGTTCAGTGTATGTATTATTCCTACATGAAGTGTTATGGATCTCAAGTATAGAAAGCTGATTCTCTATCATATCTTAAAACCTACATTAAAGGCAATGAATCAACATAATACATAAGTCATTGATTTAAACAGCCACACTATGTAATATTGTGTGACCCTTCCTCTTGCATTTCATCATCTGATCATCTGCGTGACATGTCATATCTAATTTAGATGGTAAACTCCTGATCTAAAATTCCAGCTTATTTATGGTACTGTTTGAAAAAAGTTTATAATTGTACTTTTACAGAGTATTAATTATGGCAATATATTGTACAATATTTGTGGGTCTGCTTTATATCGTTACCAACTGAACCAATGACTTCATATTTCTGACAATAATTTGTTTGAACAAAGATGTATAGCCAGATCCTCAGCTGGTGTAAAGTAGCATAGCTCCATTGACTTCAGTGGAGTTACTCTGATTTGCTATCAGCTGAGGATCTAGACCTTGAAACATATCCGTCCCTCTGAAGAAATCTACCTAAAAAAAAAGCTTATGCTTATAACCTGGTCTGCTGATTAGTCCCTGTTTGAAGACGTTAGCAATTTAGTCATAAGCAACTAATTAACTTTAGTAGCACCTGGGCCATTATCTGTTTCATGTGCAGTGAGTACCATTAGACATATTGATATTTACACATTATTTCAAAAACTATATGAAAGAAACTATTGCCCCCAAAAAACCACAGTAAATTTAATTTCTATAGACGATACATACTTATTTTTATATCAATCATTGCATCGAAGTTTAGCAGCACTACAGTAAGGAAGACATCCCCAATCCAATGTATCTTTACCTTCTACATTTGGCCACCATTACTGATAAATACAGAAAAAATTGAATGTTGGGGTCTTTCAAAACAATTAGAGGAAACATCCTATGAGGGAGGACATAGGATTTTATTCTACTCAACACAAACCTTCTACCTTTCTAGCAAAATACATACTATTGACAATTCTCTCACATTCTGGATTTGTAGATGGAGTTCGTTCCAGGATCTACAGCTACATGGTGTAGTTTCTCTAGCCGTTCCTCTCAATCTGTTGCCAAGCAATGAGATAGAATGCACCAGTCAGATAGAAATACAGCAGTTTAGAGTGGAAAAAATATTGACAGCTCCTAAATATACTTCTTTTCCTTAGTGCATTTATCTCTTCATACACAAGTGATTTCACAAGATGTTTCTGACTCCAAATATGAGCTTCAATTTATGGGCAGCCAGTTGCTTTCCATTTCTGTTTGTTTGTTTTTCAGAAGGCAACTTTATTTCCTGAAAGTATACGTATATATAGTCCTAATCCAAAAATGCATTTGTTTGAAAATATTCATCTTCTTCCATTGGAATTTTTCACTAGCATACTATCCACAGAATAGCGGTGACTATTACAAATGTAATCAGGTTGAAAGTTGGGACACTCAGCTTCCTATTAAAATATATACAAAAATCTGTTAGCTACTATTCCTGCCCTGTGGGATACCATATTTTTTCATTAGACAGCATTGTATACAATGGAATTTGTGGATGTAATTTTTTGTATGGTAACTGTTTAATGTTACAGAAATGCAGAATTATTTTTAATTAATTCCTATTAGGATTTTGAAAACAGTTATTTTTTCTAGTGTAAACTGCTCTCTCATGCTGCCCACACTGAATATTTCAAATCATAGATTTCATCCTTACCTCATTTTTATACTTCAAACCTAAGTCCAAACTTATTAGTCAGGCAAAACCCTCCACTGAAATAATTTGGAGTTCTTCCTAAATAAAGAGAACTAGGCCATTAATATCACACTGTGTCCAACTAATTAATACAATTTGGTATTATTTTTGTAGCTATAGAGACTAGATTGCTATACAAAATCCTCTAATTATATGCCCTATTATCTAGAAAAAAATTATTAAAATAATTTATGACCTGATTGCCTTCAACAAGAGCAGGAGCAGGCCCATATTGTAGTGGAAACTGTAAGAAATTATGTCTGAAACTGCATTTGATAAGTCAGATTTATATTTTACTGTAAATTATGAAAAAAAAAAACCATAAAAATCAGTAAAAACAAAGCTTTGCAAACACAGAGCTATACTGTGTCATTGTTTTCTAAGCAGAACTCCCCACTGAATTTATTAGAGGATTCTGTTTCAATATCAGTGGCAAGATAGGGCCAAGAACTCCTGGGTTTCTGTAAATCTTAATATTAAATTGGTCTCTGTTATTTTAATTGGTTTCTCTCAAGCACTCAAAATAGCATATATTAAAGATCTTATAGACCAGTCTTAAATGCCTGACATAGATGTAAAGTTCTAGGCATATACATATTGGAATATGAACTTGGATTAGTACCTAACATTTCTGTTAAACCTGCCCAAATGTGAGAAGTTTATGGGAAAGGTTCTAAAAGATTATTTTAAAAAGTCATCCAAATGGCTTCTGGCACTGGGAATGAAAATTCTGTTGAACTGGCATGTAAAAGAGAACTTCTTCATAGAGAACAGAGGACTAACTAGTCATATCACCTACATCACAAATGACAAGATTTCTTGCTGTATCTCACATATGAAAGCTAAAGGTTGATCAGTGGATTAATCAAATAAAGGATATTACTGACTTTGAGAAGTTGATGACCAACTTCTGTGGAAAGAATCAGGAATACAAGAAACCGGATTCAATATTTTGGGACTACATCAAAACTCATCAGCATACCTGCTGCAATAGGAATCTCATTCTCTCTATCATGATTGCTAATAAGGTATCCCATTTTCGCTAACGTTGTGATGGGGCTCTGTTTATTTCCACTATTTCTGTTTGCTGTCTATTGACCATCTCATCTTCAAATCAACAGAGTCTTTAAAATAGCTTCTTAATACAGGTTTCAGAGTAACAGCCGTGTTAGTCTGTATCCGCAAAAAGAAGAACAGGAGTACTTGTGGCACCTTAGAGACTAACAAATTTATTAGAGCATAAGCTTTCGTGGACTACAGCCCACTTCTTCGGATGCATATAGAATGGAACATATATTGAGGAGATATATATACACACATACAGAGAGCATAAACAGGTGGGAGTTGTCTTACCAACTCTGAGAGGCCAATTAATTAAGAGAAAAAAAAAAACTTTTGAAGTGATAATCAAGCTAGGCCAGTACAGACAGTTTGATAATAGGTGTGAGAGTACTTACAAGGGGAGATAGAGTCAATGTCTGTAATGGCTCAGCCATTCCCAGTCCTTATTCAAACCGGAGTTGATTGTGTCTAGTTTGCATATCAATTCTAGCTCTGCAGTCTCTCTTTGGAGTCTGTTTTTGAAGTTTTTCTGTTGTAATATAGCCACCCGCAGGTCTGTCACTGAATGACCAGACAGGTTAAAGTGTTCTCCCACTGGTTTTTGAGTATTATGATTCCTGATGTCAGATTTGTGTCCATTAATTCTTTTGCGTAGAGACTGTCCGGTTTGGCCAATGTACATGGTAGAGGGGCATTGCTGGCACATGATGGCATATATCACATTGGTAGATGTGCAGGTGAACGAGCCCCTGATGGTATGGCTGATGTGATTAGGTCCTATGATGATGTCACTTGAATAGATATGTGGACAGAGTTGGCATCGGGGTTTGTTACAAGGATAGGTTCCTGGGTTAGTGGTTTTGTTCAGTGATGTGTGGTTGCTGGTGAGTATTTGCTTTAGGTTGGGGGGTTGCTGTAAGCGAGGACAGGTCTGTCTCCCAAGATCTGTGAGAGTAAAGGATCATCTTTGAGGATAGGTTGTAGATCTCTGATGATGCGCTGGAGAGGTTTTAGTTGGGGGCTGAAGGTGACAGCTAGTGGTGTTCTGTTATTTTCTTTGTTGGGCCTGTCTTGTAGGAGGTGACTTCTGGGTACTCGTTTGGCTCTGTCAATCTGTTTTTTCACTTCAGCAGGTGGGTATTGTAGTTTTAAGAATGCTTGATAGAGATCTTGTAGATGCTTGTCTCTATCCGAGGGATTGGAGCAAATGCGGTTATATCTATATATAGAGCCCCGATGCCAACTCTGTCCACAACAGAAAAACTTCAAAAACAGACTCCAAAGAGAGACTGCAGAGCTAGAATTGATATGCAAACTAGACACAATCAACTCCGGTTTGAATAAGGACTGGGAATGGCTGAGCCATTACAGACATTGACTCTATCTCCCCTTGTAAGTACTCTTCTCTTAATTAATTGGCCTCTCAGAGTTGGTAAGACAACTCCCACCTGTTTATGCTCTCTGTATGTGTGTATATATATCTCCTCAATATATGTTCCATTCTATATGCATCCGAAGAAGTGGGCTGTAGTCCACGAAAGCTTATGCTCTAATAAATTTGTTAGTCTCTAAGGTGCCACAAGTACTCCTGTTCTTCTTAATACAGTATGCTGCAATGGAACACCTTACATGCTATTGTATATATATTGTAAAATTCAATGTGTACGTATAGTGTGCAGGAATGTATACACACACACTTGGGATTTGTGAACCATGCAGTCTTTGAGAAAGGATTTGCAAGCTGAATACTGCAGTTTTGGGTTGGAAGCAAACCCTCCCATGCATGCTTGTTGAAGGTGATGAATGCAGTATAATTGCTTATATAGTTTCTGTAGCTGCCAAGTTCTTTTGCAGGTTCAGTCTAATGTTTCATAATGTAACATATAGCTACCCAGACACTGCATATAGACAGAGATAATAGAAAATTCCACTGTTATTACAATTTAGGGCCTGGATTATTAATACTAAACATAAAAGTGTGATAAATATATATACCGTTTAGCAGAAATTATGCTTTTTTCTAATTAGATCCAGAAGTTAATACCACAAATCTCAGGATAAAGAAAATATGTAATATATTTGTGAAAGACACCACAAATTGAGATTAAATAGCCAAAAAGTTGTGTTAGTGTTCATGCCAATGAGGGGGAAAAAATCAATATAACTTCAATTCATAGGCTATTTCCACTTGACTATTTGGAAAGAAGTGAGCTTCTTTGTAACCTATGGAGGTTGCTGCACATCGTAAAATCCACATCTGATTTCCTTATTTCAGCTATTACATATTCATCTCTGTAATCATCATCTTAGCTACCTGACATCTCTTACATTTTGTGCTTGATTTTTTTTAAAGTTCTTTGGCCATCTTTATTTAGTTATGGGGCTGCTTCTCTTAGTTTCTCTTCCTTTTCTTACATGCACTTTGTAAACACCTCTGTCTGCATGACTTAGGTTGAATAACAGTTCCCCCTCCCCTACCCTCCCCCTCCTTCCCCCCCCCCCCCCCCCCCAGCTTCTCACCATCCTGGCTGCATTTCTAATCTTCCCTCACCAGCCTCTTCATTTACTCCAACTTGTCTTAGAGCTCCCCTTGCTGTTGGATGCTATTATGATTCAGTCAATCCTCAAAGAAACTTAGCATATGATTAATGCAACATTCAAATAACCATTTATAATATTTTGATGTAATTGTTCTTCCTAAGCAAAAATCACCTAGTCAACAGCTTATTTTAACATTCAGTGGTGAACACTGAATAACAGTTTTTCTATGTGTTATTCTGCAAATCTCTCTAAAGAAATATAAAACAAAGATTTCCTTGACTTCCTGCAAAGTCTGAAGGATCATTGCTCTATGCTAGGAATTTCACTTCCAATATTTTTTCCTAACATAATTCTCTAAATTTTTGGATAAAAGGATGATAGAACAACAATTTGATATAGTAATTATTCTATGTCTGTATGAATGCCTAATATTATAAATGAGGAGCTCACTGGGTAGATTATAAATTCTGTTCAGCTTTTAAAGATTGAAATGTCATCTCTCAAAGAAAGCATCATTCAATCACAATTCTTAAAATCAAGAGATTAATAAATGTAGGGAATTGCAAGCTTTTAACAGTTCTTATACATTTAAAAAGTGCACAACTGCAGTTAAAGAAAGTATAATAATTAAGTTATTTCTACTGAAAAATCATGGTATCTGCACATGTTATTAGCAACACTATGAGCAGTTGAAGTCAATTACCACTACTGTTTTCAGAAGGTGAATATTAAAATCAGCACCTTCTCCTTTAAAAAAAAGTGCAGGAGCTCGGCTATTTCTAGTTTAAAAAGAATTGATGTTACTTGAAAGTATTACACACCGGAATTCATGGATCTTGCTAATGTTCATCTGATTGTTACTATATGCTTTTACTTTTTTAAGTATCTAGGGAGGTTTTAGTTTTAGTAATTACTGCCATAATACTAATTATTCCAGTAGACATTAGTGAAATTTTAAATGTGATGCATCCCTTTAAACAAGAGTTAACATTAAAACTTAGTTGATGCAACATATTAAGATTAATTTTTTTAATGGAAACTGACAGACGGTCACCTTGTTTTGATGGAGATCATTGCAGTGAAGAGAAGTTTTCAACTTGATTATTCATCTTTGAATGCTGAACCATGCAAAAAACTCTTACCAAAACCTGAAATCCATCTCATGGGGGGTGGGGGGGGAGGGGAGGGGAGAGTAGCTGGCACCAATTCATATAAAACACAGGACACAGAATCCATACAGAAGCTTCAAAGTACAATCTGATTAAGGATGCAATTACATTTTTTAAATAAAAGAACAGAGAGGATCTTAATGTGCTAGTTTCAATGGGGGGGAAGGGTCTCCCTTCCAGTACTTCTGAGCCACTGAATTAAACACACACACACACACACACACACACACACACACACAGAGTCCTTGTAATATTTCATTCATAATCCAGGATATAAATATACATCTACGTGGTACAGATTTGCACCTGCAGCTGAAAGAAAGGTGACTTTTTATTTTTATTTTCAGTGTGTGTCTCACCGATGTCTTGTAATGCATTATAAAGACATAAGTGCAAAGGCTCAGCAGTTTCAAGTGACCTGACCTTTCCTAATAGCAAAAAGCATCTTCATTAGAGCTGGATATGCTTGGAAAACAGCCTCATTAAAATCAACAGGACTTTTAAAATTAAGCTTTCCAGATTACTAGGATAGCACATGAGCTTTAATATAGTCAGTAAAAATCTCTCTCTCTCTCTCTCTCTCTCTCTCTACATATATATATATATATGAGTCAGTAGGGCCCACAACAACATCTGTATAAATAAATCTATGGAATTATAATTATTTTGCAATGGCAAGGTTGCTTGTGATGATTTTATTACTCAAAAATGTATACCTCCTTTTCTTCTTTATAAAAATGTCCTTCAGTATTTCACTCTGCACATCCCATCTCTTATCTTTTTCTCCTCTGTGGTTGAATTCTCCTCTGTTGAAGATCAGCATGCTGATATGCAGCGCTTAGTGGACTGTTGTAGGCAACAACAATCTTACATGTTATTCTGTGCTGTGATTTTGATAGAACTCTTTGCATGGATCCAGCTGTCTGCAGAGATTTCATAGACAAATTTGAGGTTATCAAATGTGACCACCAAATAACTAGTAGGTCCAAATTTTAAGGCCTGAATTACTAAGACACCCCACCCCAACCCCAAGACTGCAAGCTGGTGTGTACAGCATACTTTTTCACCCATATAAAACTCTACAGCATTCAGGGAGGTTCTGTGACAGCACAAGGATCCAACAACAGGAATCTTGTAGAGTTGTGACTTAAGTAAATCTAGGTCTGTGAGTGCACTCAAGCAGGGAACAAACTAAAGTACATATCCAGGTAAGCACTTATGCTTTCTAAAAGTATGGGCCACTTATGTTTCTGAGCTTAATGTATCTACTAGTTGCCCAGTACAAAAAAAATGTAGGCTGGAAGGGCCCTCAAGAGGTCATCTACTACATCTTCCTTCTCTGTGTGTTGTACTTAAAGTACTGCACAGGATCTTTTCAGGGGGAATAAGGCAAAACGCCACATTTATTAGTAATACATGTATTCACTAACACTGTATCATATGCATATAATATATTACACTTACACTCACACACAAACACACTCCGTCTTGTTGTTACCAATTAGTTGCTCCCCTTAACTTCACTGGCCAGGTGAGTTAGGTGGGGGAGAGGGTGGAGCCGGGCTTCTGCCGATCCGGATCGATGCTCCCATGTTGACAAGACGAGACCCGGGGTCGTCTGCAAGACACCTCACTTTTATAGCAGCTTCCCTCTTATGCAAATCTATACCAGATTCAAACTCTGTGTCTGTGTTCATTGGTCCTTTGTGCTGCTTTCTTCTGAGTGTTGTCCCAATGCTGCAAAGAGGGTGTTTCCAAAAGAAGGTGCTTGCTTCTAACCCCCGAGGCCGTTGGTATGTCTGTTTGTCTTTAATGAGCCCACTTGACACATTTTATTGTCCTTGGGTCTGGCTCCCAGCCCCTCTCCAACAGTTGAGGCTGTCTGGAGGTGCTGCCTTCCATGCCTTGCTCATCCATACCTCATTCATTCAACAGGGCAATTGATTAAGAGTGGGGGGGAGAGCTCTTGTTCTACTCCTAGCAAAAAGAAATTTTTCTTCTATCTTATTCTATCCTTAGGGGATATAATATTATACCAAGGGCAATGCAAAGTTTCTAAATGAGGCTTTGATACAAAGTCCCATGAAAACAGAGGTCACACATGGGTAGACCCACCACAAGGTTGTATGAAGAGGCACAATGTAAAGTCATAGGAAAATTATCAGAGATTTATCTACATGTGGCAGGACCAAGAATACCAACAGGATTGCTGACAGGAGTTTAATCTGTTCTTAAAAAACCTCCAATGATGGGGATGTCACAACCTCCCTTGATAACCTATTCTAGTGTTTAACTATCCTTACAATTACAAAGTTTTTTTCTGAATATCTAATCTAAATCTCCCTTGCTTCAGATTAAGCCCATTACTTCTTGTCTTGCCTTCACTGGTGCAACCCTTTTGCCAGTCAACATTGGCAGTAACAAGGGCTGGGTTCAATATCTAGGGGTTCCTTTTCAACAATTCAACACAAAACCAGTTCAAGCCCCCATCAGGTAATCTGGGATAATTACACACCATGCCCTGGGCGCCTCTAACAGGCAATACTTCCCCTCTCACAAGCACAGAGTCTCAGGCCTGGTCTACACTATGAGGTTAAGTCGAATTTAGCCATATTAGGTCAATTTTATAATGAATGCGTCTACACAACCAACCCCGTTCTGCCGACCTAATGGATTCTTAAAATAGACTGCTGTACTCCTCCCTGATTAGGGGAGTAGCACTAAAATCGACCTTCCTGGATTGAATTTGGGGTATCTAGACACAGCACTGTGCAATTTGATGGTAATGGCCTCTGGGAGCTATCCCAGAGTGCTCCAGTGTGACCACTCTGGACAGCACTTTCAACTCCGATGCACTAGCCAGGTACACAGGAAAAGCAGTGGGAACTTTTGAAATTCATTTTCTGTTTGATCAGCGTGGCGAGCTCAGCAGAACAGGTGACCATGCAGTCCCAGAATTGCAAACGAGCTCCAGCATGGAACAAACGGGAAACACTCTTTCTGATTGCAGTGTGGGGGGAAGAATCAGTGCAGGCAGAACTCTGATCCAGCAGAAGAAATGCTGATCTATCTGCCAAAATCGCACAGGGCATGGTGGAGAGAGGCTACGGCAGGGATGCACAGCAGTGCCGCATGAAAATTAAGGAGCTCAGGCAAGCCTACCAAAAGACAAAGGAGGCAAACGGTCAATCTGGCTCACAGCCCCAGACATGCTGCTTCTATGATCAGCTGCATGCCATTCTGGGGGGAGGACCCTACCAGTACCCCAACACTCTCCATGGACACCTGCAAGGTGGCAGCCTCAGGCAGCACAGGAGAGGATTTTGTGGATGAGGAAGAGGAAGAGGAGGAGGATAATGTGCAGCAGGGAAGGGGAGAATCCGTTCTCCCCAGCAGCCAGGACCTTTTCCTCACCCTGGAGCCAATACCTTCCCAGGGCCTGTTGTTCCCCGACCCTGATGATGGAGAAGGCACCTCTGGTGAGTACACATTTGTAATGATACTACAGGGGTTAAAAGTAATTATGTTTAATGTTTGATTGGCCTGAACTATTGGGATGCATTCACTGCCAGTACAGCTAATGGAAAAGTCTGTTTGCGTGTCTGGGGATGGAGCGGGAATCCTCCAGGGACATCTCCATGAAGCTCTCCTGGAGCTTTGCAGGTTTCTAGGGAGAGCTGCCTTATTTCATCCTCCACGGTAGGACACTTTACCACGTGAAGCCAGTAGCAAGTTGTCTGGAATCATTGCAGCACAAAGCATGGCAGTGAATGGTCCTGGGTTTTCATTGCATTCATGCAACATTCGGTCTTTATCTTTCTGTGTCAGCCTCAGGAGAGTGATATCATTCATGGTCACCTGGTTGAAATAGGGGAAGTTTTGTAAGGGAACGGTAATCCCCTCTGTTTGGTGATCCCACAACACATTAGACCCTGGGCATGCTGGGCTGTTTGCGCTTGGCTAAAAGGGATCATCCCGGAGAATAGCCATGCTGGGGGGGAAGGGGTGTGCTGCACATCCACCGCAGCTCCTCCTTTTAAATGGCAACCGTAGCCCCTCCTTTTAAACACAGCTCCTCCTTTTAAATGGCAAACACAACTGGCATTGGTTGCTATGGGAAAGGAGGATGCTGCAGTTTAAAACCATTCCCACATGTTATGAACGCGGAAGAAGCCAATCCCATATACCCTTTTGCTTACCATGGCTGCCTGCAAACCGAATTCTGTTGCCCAACCGTGTGTGATGTGTCACCATACCAGCAGGCGCTCAATATAAAAGGCAAAATGCGACCTTATACCTAAAATACATGTGTTTGCTGAGAATTGATCCACTGTAACCCCCAGATGCCTTACAGCAATACTACCTACCCAGTTGTTGCCCATTTTGTAATTGTACATGAGATTTTTTCATTCCCAGCTGACATACTTTTCATTGGCTTTATTGAACTGAAATAAAGTACTGGAGAGGAGAAAAATCCAAGGTCTTACAAGCACCAGGAAGGTAGAGCAGATGACTCCACAACCCTAAGCAGAAAACTATGGAAAATTGATTGACTAACACCACCCTTTTGTGCCTCAGGTACCCCATCCATGAAATCGGGATATACTACTGACATCCTTTGTAAAGCACTTTGAGATCTACTGTTTAAAAGTACTATATAAGAGCTAGGTATGTTATTAACAAGACAGTTCCATTCCTGTCTCAGGAATCTTTTTACACTGGAGCAACAAAAGCAGGGCTGGCTCCAGGCACCAACTAAGGAAGCAGGTGCTTGGGGCAGCCAATACAAAGGGGCAGCAGTCTGTCCACTATTGGGGTGGCACATCTGGAATTCGATGGCAGGTCCCTCAGTCCCTCTCTTCCTCTTTGAGCTGCCACCGAAGTGCCGCTGAAGAGGAAGAGAGGGAGCAAAGGACCCGCCGCCAAACTTCCACCGACGAATATTGTGGCGCGATTGAGCTGCACAAGAGAGCCAATCGGCTCTTTTTTTTTCTGCCGCTTGGGGCGGCAGAAAACCTGGAGCCGGCCCTGAACAAAAGGGGCAAGATTTTGTCCAAAAGTAGTTTGACTATTACAGTCTGTTACCGTATTCCATCTCCACAAACAAGAAGGAGAGAGGGAACTATTTAATATGCTGACACACAATTTTATATCTAGCTAGCTAGGATATTTACTGTGGTATTTGATATCTTATATTAAACAGTTCTGACCAAACTGGGCAATCATATGATTTTTCTGTTTCTGATTTCTTTAATTGTAGCTCATGACCATCTCCCTGACAATACAGGATTATTTTCTATTGGATGTCTGACAACATTCTGTCCAATGAAGCTTCCACCATTACTTATGCCACAATCTAACAGATCTCACCATTAGAAATGTCTTCCTAAAATGAAGCCTACCTTTTTCTGTTGTTATTCTGTTTACTTTGTTTCATATTGTTACTCCTACATGTACTTTCTCTAGGGCATCCATTCTCTGTCAATTCCAAAGATTTCTAATGCAGTCATTAATGTCTGCAGCTATTGTGATTTCTATTTAATGAATATAGCCTTATTACCAATAACTATATAGTGGTGTCATACATTTCTAGCTTCTCCATGGGGTAATTCACTTAGTGCTATTTAAACTTTCCCCTGGCTTGGTCAGAGTTTTTCTTTACAAAAAAGAACTCATGATTTGACATTACTTGCCCAGCTGGGAGACTTTCAGATGGGTCAAATTCCACCTACTTCTTCCCATTCAGAGCAGGAGTAAATACATTTTGTATAGAGACCTGTGGGTATCATGTGGGATGGAATCCACTCCACACACTGAAGTTTGAACACAGGGAGAAATCTGCAGACCCTCAGTGGCAGATACTTCAAAGCCATGGGTCAAACCCTCATGCAGCCCCCCATGGGGGTTTTGTAGCCACCATTTTATGCAGAGGACATCTCTGCTGTACACTGGAGGTGCAAGGGCCCCTGCATGCTTGCTCTACATCTTTGCCTTTCTCCATAAAAGTAACACAGCAATTCTAATGGTTTGGGGGGATTACATCTACAATGAAGAGTTACCTACAGGAGTAATCTAAATTTTTAATTTAGAATTTAAATTCTAACTGGAGATCTAAATTTATGGTCGTGATTATTCCACCCTTACCTTACATAGTACTATATTCCACTTATTGTTCCACAGTTATCAATGCGAATGATGATGAAGGGAGAAAATTATGGGCCTTGAGAAATCAGGCACTTAAACAGGGTCAGATTCTCAGCTGGTATGAACCGTCAAGTTCCACTGATTCCACTGAACTCTCCTGTGACTAGCTTGCTGTACCCTAAATTAAGATAAATTCCTTTATTTAATTAAGCTGTAAATTATATATTTTGTAGTTCAAAAAATCCTGTTTTGTAAAAATTATCAACACTACTCTATAGCAATAAAAGTAAACTTTTATTTTAACAGATCTAGAGCCTCAGTGGGAAGGAATAGAAATTTGAAGTTTGTGCATGGAATCCTTAGAATTTCTTGCTGACTAGTAATGCTCCAATTCTTAGGCCAAGACTCCTTCAGAACTAGAGAGGAGGTTGACTTCTAGAAACTTATTTTTGCTTAGGAAAATCTTGGGCCCACTTACTGGCCTCAATACTACATACAATGATGTATTGGCATTAAAGCAGAAGGTGGTCCCATTCATTGAACAATACAGTATATTAAGACGACCTTTTGTGTCAATGAGATTATCAATAAGCTTAGCATTGCTGAAGAAAGAGAAAGCAGACACAGATACCTACCTAAGTCACGATGTGTCTTGTCATAATAAAGGGCAGGGAAGTCTAAAAGCTGGAAAAGTAGATGTGACTTAATTGTCAGTGTTTAGGCTATCGATGCTAAGACAGATGTTGTGGTCAGACATCTTACCTAGGCCATATATGATGTCCAATTTGATAGAGAGGCAGAAGATAAGCCTAAGACTGAATATGATGCCTGTACCTGTGCCAATAACATTCTTGCTATCAAATGCTAACAGAAGGAGGGGAGTGTCCATGTTGAGTCCTTGAATTTTCTAGTGTCCTTCCTTCAGTGCTTTGGAACTGAAAATGTAGAACACTTAGAAGACTTTGAAGCTAGTGGATCTGAGAGTTAGTTTGATGACAGCATTATCTCAACATGGAAGAACAATTATTTATAAAAGACAAAAAAGCAAGACTTGTTGATAGAATTTCAAATTGGTTTTGAATTTAACCAGGAATCCAATTTGGGATCCAGAAATCTAATTTAGAGATCTAATTAGAAAACCTCCCAGGTGGCTTTTCAAATGCAACCGGTAGTCAAGTTGGACACGAAGTCAATAAGGAGACAGCACACCTAAACTTACTGGGACAGGAGAAAAAGATAGTTTTAAAAATATTAGTATCAAACATGGAGAAGCTACTAACAATTAAAAGCGAATAGAAAACAAAATACTGCACTATTTTAAATATGAATATGCAAAATCAAAGTCATACCAAATGTATTCAGTGACGACTAGTACCTGAGGTAATTAAATAAAGGCTCAGGGATAGGTTACATTGTAGACACTGTCTCCAATAGCAAACTGGAGACACTAGACAACTAATGATTATATGGCTTTACAAGATTTTGGAGTCTGAGAGACTCCACAAAAGAATCTGAGCAGGGATCTGTGAAAGCAATTTCATATAGGAGAAGCTGCAATTAATAACTCAGACATTCTCTCTGTAGTATGTCTAATGAGACAATTAACAATTTGGAAGTATGTAACTGATGACTGAAAGCAGGTTTCTCCAATGATGTTTTCCAAGTCCCTTGGGTGTCAGTCACATGAGCCAGAAACTGGAACTGATGAACTTTTTGCTCCTGTAACACCTGTGCAAAGTAATAGCCTAAGATGCCGTGTAAAAAACAGGATTTCAGCTGCCAAAGACAATCTATGTTGAGATATTAATTATTCCTTTGGGAGCTAGGCACAGTAAACTGCATTCTTTAAAAGCGAACATGAATACATCAGCATGGGTTTTCAGAGTCAAAGCCAGTAGAAGCCAGAGAGTCTGAGTAAGCAATTACTAAATTAAAGTGATAAGGAATACTGCTACATTTCAGGAGAGATTTTAGATCTTTGGTTACATTTTAAACTAGTAAGACTGCATAGTAATTGTTAGATCAGTAAAGGTACCTGTACAAGTAAACATACAGTCTGGTGATTCCCATGTCAAAATCCTTTATCCTTTTATGGTTACACCCTAAAACTTATGGAAATGAAATAAGGACTTATTATTTTTATGTGAAAATACATGTATATAAACATCAGATGCTGCATTTTTGTCATATAAATAACCCCAAAAATGTGTTAGGACAAAGTGTAGTGGTCCTGTAAACCAGATCTAGTATCTGGCACCACTCAATTCTGAGAGTAAAGCATATCAAAGCTTGCAGTCTAGAGGGACATCCTGGAGTTGGAATATCACACAGCAAAGCAAGATGGAAAAGTGACAGGGATTTAGCAGCTCCCTTTCTTCTGCAGTAGAGGGGCAGGAGAGGGAGCATGAGCTGCCTCTTGAGACCTATTAGGAAAGTGGCAGGTCTCTCCAGTCCAATGACCTGGTAATAAGCCTGGGAGGAGTTTTGGATAAAACCTGTTAAAAAGCCATGAATAGATTGCTGAGTCAGAGAACTCCAGAAGATGCTGATATTTTGGGCCAAACTAGTCCCCAAGAGGAAGGCTGAAGGATGTATCTTGTGGGGAGCGGGGGAAGGAAAGGGAAGCTCCTGTTACCTGTATGGGAGAGTTTGGAGTTGCATGAAACTCCTGCTTTGTCATCTAGGGTAAAATGTCATAGGTCTCAAAAGAGGGAAGGGGCAGGAATTCCCTTCAGATCTCAGGGACCACTAGAGGATGTCATAGAATCATAGAATCATAGAATATCAGGGTTGGAAGGGACCTCAAGAGGTCATCTAGTCCAACCCCCTGCTCAAAGCAGGACCAATTCCCAACTAAATCATCCCAGCCAGGGCTTTGACAAGCCGGGCCTTAAAAACCTCCAAGGAAGGAGACTCCACCACCTCCCTAGCTAACTCATTCCAGTGCTTCACTACCGTCCTAGTGAAATAGTGTTTCTAATATCCAACCTGGACCTCCCCCACTGCAACTTGAGACCATTGTTCTGTCATCTGCCACCACTGAAAACAGCCGAGCTCCATCCTCTTTGGAACCCCCCTTCAGGTAGTTGAAGGCTGCTATCAAATCCCCCCTCATTCTTCTCTTCTGGAGACTAAACAATCCCAGTTCCCTCAGCCTCTCCTCATAAGTCATGTGCTCCAGATCCCTAATCATTCTTGTTGCCCTCTGCTGGACTCTTTCCAATTTTTCCACATCCTTCTTGTAGTGTGGGGCCCAAAACTGGACACAGTATTCCAGATGAGGCCTCACTAATGTCGAATAAAGGGGAACGATCACATTCCTCGATCTGCTGGCAATGCCCCTACTTATACAGCCCAAAATGCTGTTAGCCTTCTTGGCAACAAGAGCACACTGTTGACTCATATCCAGCTTCTCGTCCACTGTGACCCTTAGGTCCTTTTCTGCAGAACTGCTACCTCGCCATTCGGTCCCTAGTCTGTAGCAGCGCATGGGATTCTTCCGTCCTAAGTGCAGGACTCTGCACTTGTCCTTGTTGAACCTCATCAGGTTTTTTTTGGCCCAATCCTCTAATTTGTCTAGGTCCCTCTCTATCTGATCCCTACCCTCTAGTGTATCTACCATGCCTCCACGAAAGCTTATGCTCTAATAAATTTGTTAGTCTCTAAGGTGCCACAAGTACTCCTGTTCTTCTTTTTGCTCAGAGTGCAGATCCTCCAGATCATTAATAAAGATATTAAACAAAACCGGCCCCGGGACCGACCCTTGGGGCACTCCGCTTGAAACCGGCTGCCAACTAGACATGGAGCCATTGATCACTACCCGTTGAGCCCGATGATCTAGCCAGCTTTCTATCCACCTTACAGTCCATTCATCCAGCCCATACTTCTTTAACTTGGCGGCAAGAATACTGTGGGAGACCGTATCAAAAGCTTTGCTAAAGTCAAGGAATAACACATCCACTGCTTTCCCCTCATCCACAGAGCCAGTTATCTCATCATAGAAGGCAATTAGATTAGTTAGGCACGACTTCCCCTTGGTGAATCGATGCTGACTGTTCCTGATCACTTTCCTCTCCTCTAAGTGTTTCATAATTGATTCCTTGAGGACCTGCTCCATGATTTTTCCAAGGACTGAGGTGAGGCTGACTGGCCTGTAGTTCCCCAGATCCTCCTTCTTCCCTTTTTTAAAGATGGGCACTACATTAGCCTTTTTCCAGTCATCTGGGACCTCCCCCGATAGCCATGACTTTTCAAAAATAATGGCTAATGGCTCTGCAATCTCATCCGCCAACTCCTTTAGCACCCTCAGATGCAGCGCATCCGGCCCCATGGACTTGTGCACGTCCAGTTTTTCTAAATAGTCCCGAACCACTTCTTTCTCCACAGAGGGCTGGTCACCTTCTCCCTATACTGTGCTGCCCAGTGCAGCAGTCTGGGAGCTGACCTTGTTCGTGAAGACAGAGGCAAAAAAAAGCATTGAGTACATTAGCTTCTTTCACATCCTCGGTCACTAGGTTGCCTCCCTCATTCAGTAAGGGGCCCACACTTTCCTTGACTTTCTTCTTGTTGCTAACATACCTGAAGAAACCCTTCTTGTTACTCTTAACATCTCTTGCTAGCTGCAACTCCAAGTGTGATTTGGCCTTCCTGATTTCACTCCTGCATGCCTGAGCAATATTTTTATACTCCTCCCTGGTCATTTGTCCAACCTTCCATTTCTTGTAAGCTTTTGTTTTGCGTTTAAGATCAGCAAGGATTTCACTGTTTAGCCAATCTGGTCGCCTGCCATATTTACTATTCTTTCTACACATCGGGATGGTTTTATCCTGCAACCGCAATAAGGATTCTTTAAAATTTAGCCAGCTCTCCTGGACCCCTTTGCCCTTCATGTTATTCTCCCAGGGGATCCTGCCCATCTGTTCCCTGAGGGAATCAAAGTCTGCTTTTCTGAAGTCCAGGGTCTGTATTCTGCTGCTCTCCTTTCTTCCTTGTGTCAGGATCCTGAACTCAACCATCTCATGGTCACTGCCTCCCAGGTTCCCATCCACTTTTGCTTCCCCTACTAATTCTTCCCTGTTTGTGAGCAGCAGGTCAAGAAAAGCTCTGCCCCTAGTTGGTTCCTCCAGCACTTGCACCAGGAAATTGTCCCCTACACTTTCCAAAAACTTCCTGGATTGTCTGTGCACCGTTGTATTGCTCTCCCAGCAGATATCAGGGTGATTAAAGTCTCCCATGAGAATCAGGGCCTGCGATCTAGCAACTTCTGCTAGTTGCCAGAAGAAAGCCTCGTCCACCTCATCCCCCTGGTCTAGTGGTCTATAGCAGACTCCAACCATGACATCACCCTTGTTGCTCACACTTCTCAACTTTATCCAGAGACTCTCAGGTTTTTCTGCAGTTTCATACCAGAGCTCTGAGCAGTCATACTCCTCTCTTACATACAACGCAACTCCCCCACCTTTTCTTCCCTGCCTGTCCTTCCCGAACAGTTTATATCCATCCATGACAGTACTCTAGTCATGTGAGTTATCCCACCAAATCTCTGTTATTCCAATTGCATCATAGTTCCCTGATTGTGCCAGGACTTCCAGTTCTCCCTGATGTCTGTTTTGTACCTAAAGAGTGAGAGACTGGGTGAAGATTGATTCAGCCTATATTGCTGGTCACAGATTTCCCTTGAAGGTTTTAGTGGCGATATGAAGTTTCGTATAGATTCTTTTTGTTAAATTAAACTTTTGACAGCCTGAAGAGTAGAGCTATAGTTTAGCTTTCCAGCTCAGCTATCTCACCAGCAAGGAAACTTTGGCAACAATCAGAGCACCAAGTAAAGACCCCTCACACTTAAAAACTACAGAAGTCCCCAAAGACATATACATATTTTCTAAATGACAGAATAGAACAATTCATTAGCCCTTGTATTGGACCCTCTGGGGAAAAAAACCTCACCTCCATTACAATCTTCTGATTTCTCTGAAAGAGGAAAGAATGGAGCTCAAAGGCAACCTTTTGCAGCCAGGACCCACAACTATGAACTCCACCATATAATCAACAAACTATGCCTGAAGTCAACAGGTCTAAAAGCTCTTGAGTTTTACTTAGTACCAGAAAGAGATCCAAAGAAACCAGCTCAGAGATCAGGCCAAAACCAGATCTAAAATTGGAGCCAAAGAACATTCTAGTTTGGAGCAAAGGAAGAATTTTTAGAGATAAACTCCTATCTCCATCAGCACATTCTGTAGCTTTGGGAGAAAGATGACTGAAAAGAAAACAGATGGGTAAAATAAACTTGTCTTTTACATGATCTTTTTTACTGCTGGACTCAAAACAGGAGGGATCATGGCAGAGCCAGAACCATCAGAGCACATGAGCAGTTTGAACTGTTCATCTGAATCAGTGGATTGTGTTAGGATGGTTTATATAGGAAAAATAGAGAAGAGTGAGCCATAACCAAAATGGGTTTTGTACTGAAAAAGCTGTACTAGAGCATATGAGCTAGGAATCATTGTTAAATACAAAGCAACGGGAAAATAAATCGGGTCCTATGGGAGAAAGCCAAGTGTCTAAAGATAGTGCCAAGGGGGGGTGGGGGGGGGAAATCATCAGTAGTACCTTAGAGGAACTGCCAAAAGGAATTAAGAACAGGTACAGAGGCTTTACCAAAAGCTATGAAACTTCAAAGAAGCTCTCTTTAAAACACTTTTCAGCAAGCCAAAATGGCAGTTAGTAGAATCACTGAAGAATTGCCAGAGATTTGCAGAGCCCAGACATAGCAGAGCTGCCTGAAGCTCCCACAGATGAAGCTGCCTCAAGCCATGGTACAGAACTGGAAGACTAGTATGCCAGGGGTGTGTCTAAAGACCCACAGCCCACTTTTCAAGTGAAATAGACCCAATTTGTCTGGGACATAGGCAATTCATGTGGTGGTGAAATTCATTAGTGTTATTTATTTTAACTCCTTCTGATAGAGATTATAAGAGAATAGTGAGTTCATTAGGTTAAAATATTGTGTAAAGATTTTGATAATATTGGCATGGATTACAAATACATACTCAAGGAGCAGTTTCTTACTGGGAATCCTAAATGTAAGTTTAAGATGACTAAACAAAGCATACATTTGCAATTGAAAGAGATTGAGAAAAGGATTTTTTGTTAAAAGGGAAATTTCAGTGTGATGTGAGTTTAAAGTATAAATGTTAAAGGAAAAAGATTTCTGCAAAGAATATGGAACTTTGATTTTGTAAGCTTCCATTAAAAAGGGAGAGTGACATTTTGTACAGCATAAATTATAAGTTTTAAGTCTCTTTTCTAAAACCATGAAAATATATTGTTATAATATAAAGGCACCTGAACACTGTCAAACTAATTTACAAGTACTTGGAAAAAAGCATTCTAAATGTGTTAGCGGCATTGTTTAAATTGTTTTGTTGAGTTTATGTTGATGGATGCTTGTCAGTACTGTGAAGTACTGTATAAAGGCAAGTGGAGCACATGTTTAGTATTTTAATGTGCATGAAATTGAAGGCAACAGAACAAATTGAAAGTGATTTCCTAGTCTCAAGAGAGTAGAGTGTGTACAAAAATAAATCAAAGATAGAGTTAAAACAAAGGTACAAGTATAATTTAAACTGCTTCATGATCATCTTTATTCTTGGGGTTTATTATTTCTTCTCTTTATGGAATGGATAAGATGTGTGTTTCCAAACTGAGGGGCAAAAGTTGATTCTTAAACTGCTATGATCATGGGGGAAGTAGTCAAATAAATTACTCTGGAAAATAATTGGGGCACAGGGAGACTGGATGATTGGCAATGGAATATGAAGTCTCTAATATGTCACCAGTTCAAATCCACACAGAGCAGTAGCTAACAGAAGTTACTATCACACTGGCCACAAAACCACTATCACAAATGGTACTGTTGCTACTAAAAGAGTGTATAATCTTTGATCCAAGTGTTCTATTAAAACTTTTTTCAGTGCTCACCGTACTTCATGGAACAGTGGTCTCTGATGCCACCAGCTACAGGACTGAGAGTCATCTCTTAGCCAGACAGAAGATTTCTCCAAATATTTCAATGTTTTTAATAGTCCTAAAACTTAGTAATAATATGTTAGTGATGTGCTCCCATATATTTTAACAAAGGTTTCTACAAGCCCAAAGTAATCAGGTGAACATTCTCAGATAAAAGGGGTGAAGGAATAGAAAAAGGCTACTTGCTTGATTGCTCCTTTAAACAAAAGGCACTTGTTCCTGGTATGAACAAGAAATGAGGCAATGCCACTGGTGAACTTAATGGAAATGTTTCTTCGGAAATATATACTGAGAATATTGATAGTATAATATATTCTTTAACTTGATTAGTTTGAAATAGGGAGAGACTTTGTAACAAGGTCTCTGACTCATTTTTTTTTTTTAATTTTGGATAAAAATTGCAAAATGTACTGTCCAATAATAAATGTGTAGGATGGTATATGTATACAGCATTGTCATGCAAATGTAAATATTAGTACTATATACATGAGATTGTACAATAATTTAAACCATCCCATAGTTACATAAAATAAAACTAATTATAAAACAAAAGAGAATACCATATAACTGCAGTTCTCTTCTGGTAGAGAGAGGAGAAAAGTCAATAGTTCTCAGGCCCAGAATATAGACTTTGATCATAAAATCATTTTTGCCTTTTGCCATGTGAGTTGTCCCAACTTTACCATGAGCAGTTTCACTGAAGTCAGTGGGTCTGCTTATGAATAAAGTTAACCATATGTGTAAGTAGTTGCATGATCAGGACCATGAATAGGGATTTTCTGTTACATTGCTGGTGCCTGTGTGGGCCTCTAATAAACAAGTCTCCTAACAACAGTCTGTTCCTGGATCAGAATTATTAAGGTACCCTGTATACGAGTGATACTCAATTAGATCTATCTGCAGGCTGATTTGAGAATTTTATGACAAGAGGCTGGTCATTTGATCAGAAGACTGACAAAATTAAAAAAGAAAAAAAAAAACACACACACACACACCTTCAGCTGTCAATAAATAAAGACCTCGATTACAACATAAGTATTAGTGTTTCAATTAGGGCTGTTGATTAATCGCATATAACTCACATGATTAACTAAAAAAAATCATGATTCAAAAAATAAATCACACTTTTAATCACACTGTAAAACAATAGAATGCCAATTGAAATTTACTAAATATTTTTGGATCTTTTTCTACATTTTCAAATATATTGCAGTGCTCACTTTGTATTATTTCTTATTACAAATATTTGCACTGTAAAAATGATAAACAAAAGAAATAGTATTTTTCAATTCACCTCATATAGGTACTGAGATACAATCCCTTTATTGTGAAAGTGCAACTTTCAAATGTAGATTTTTTTGTTACATGACTGCACTCAAAGACAAAACAATGTAAAACTTTAGCACCTATAAGTCCATTCAGTCCTACTTCTTGTTCAGCCAATCACTAAGAGAAACAAGTTTGTTTACATTTACGGGACATAATGCTGCCCACTTCTTATTTAAAATGTCACCTGAAAGTGAGAACAGGTGTTTCCATGGCACTTTTGTAGCCAATATTGAAAGTTATTTATGTGCCAGATATGCTAAACATTTGTAAGCCCCTTCATGCTTTGCCCACCATTCCAGAGGACATGCTTCCATGATGATGGTGCTCGTTTAAAAAAAATGTGTTAATTAAATTTGTGACTGAATTATTTGGGGGAGACTTGTATGTCTCCTGCTCTGTTTTATTGGCATTCTGCCATATATTTCAGATTATATCAGTCTCGGATGATGACCCAGCACATGTTGTTCATTTTAAGAACACTTTCACTGCAAATCTAACAAAACACAAAGAAGACACCAAAGTGAGATTTCCAAAGATAGCTACAGCACTTGACCCAAGGTTTAAGAATCTGAAGTGCCTTCCAGAATCTGAGAGAAATGAGGTGTGGAGCATGCTTTCAGAACTCTTAAAAGAGCAACACTCCGATGCAGAAACTACAGAATTGAACCACCAAAAAGAAAATCCACCTTCCGCTGGTGGCATCTGACATAGATGATGAAAATGAATGTGTTGCTCCGCACTGCTTTGGATCTTTATCGAGCAGAACCCATCTGCATGGACACATGTCCTCTGGAATGATGGTTGAAGCATGAAGGGACATATGAATCTTTAGCGCATCTGGCACATAAATATCTTTCAACATCAGCTACAACAGTGCCATGCAAACACCTGTTCTCACTTTCAGGTGACATTGTAAACAAGCAGGCAGTGGTATCTCCTGCAAATGTAAACGAGCTTGTTCATCTGAGCAATTGGCTGAACAAGAATTAGGACTGAGTGTATTAGTAGGCTCTAAAGTTTTACATTGTTTTGTTTTTGAGTGCAGTTATTTTTTGTAGAAATGTAGAATTATCTAAGTTCAACTTTAATGACAAAGAGATTGCACTACATTATTTGTATTAGGTGAATTGAAAAATACTATTTCTTTTGTTTTTACTGAACAAATATTTCTAAAAAAAATAATATAAAGTGAGCACTGTACACTTTTTATTCTGTGTGGAAATTGAAATCAATATATTTTAAAATGTAGAAAACAGCCCAAAATATTTAAATAAATGGTATACAATTAATCAAAATTATTTTTTTTTAATCGCACGATTAACCGTGATTAATTTTTGTAATCGCTTGACAGCCCTAGTTTCTATCTTTTCCCAAAGTTTATAAATCAACATTACCACCTGTGTTTGTGGCAATCTCTAATGGGAAAGGTGTCATCAGTGATCTTTGGCAAGCTTTGTGAAGAGTGGTTTGTAGAGGTCAGGACAAGGTGCATGCACTGGTAAAAATGTTCATCTGTCAGGTGATTGCTGGGTTATTGTTTTTTTAATGTTCATGGTAGAAAACCTAAATTCAAAGAGGCACGTTGATCTGAACATTATCAAAAGATAGATGGCTAGATTCTGGCTGTTCTGAAACTGATCAGCATATTTAGTTCACAAATCACAAAGTATGAATTTTACCTTCAAGATGCCTGAACTCTGAAACCTTGCCTTTCACTTAGAAATTGTAAGGCACCTTCATCAATTGATTCAAGAATGTTCTTAGCTTCAGAAGAGCAGGTCCATTAGCAGAGACAACAAATGGATCACAAACACATAAAAGCAAATCCTTTGGAATTTTAAAATTCCCAAATCACATTTTAAAATGTTGTATTTATTGTTTAGGACTTCTTGCATCATCTTCATCAAATGTTCATCTGTAGCAACAACACAATGTGGGAAAGATTTAACAAGAAAGATGTTGTACTATCTGTAAGATTTCAAGATTCCTCTGAAAGGCACACGCCTTTTCCAAACAGATCACCAACGTTGATAGCACGGCCTTTGAGTTGCAAGCTGAGGGAATTCAAGTAACCAGTAATATGGCACAGAAAAGCTACATGACAGAGACAGGGCTGGCTCCAGGGTTTTGGCCCCCCCAAGCAGCCAAAAAAAAAAAAAAAAGCCATGATCGCGATCTGCGTCGGCAATTCGGCGGGAGGTCCTTTGTTCCCAGCGGGAGTGAGGGACCGTCCACCGAATTGCCGCCGAATACCTGGACGTGCTGCCCCTCTCCAGAGCAGCCGCCCCAAGCACCTGCTTGCCAGGCTGGTGCCTGGAGCCGGCCCTGGACAGAGAGGACATCATTCATCAGATTCTAGTAATTCACAAGTCTTATTCATCTTGTGGCTTGAAGGAAATTCTATTATTTCTTTTTGAAGCACACAAAACCTCCCTAATATGTGCCCCCCTACGTAACCAGTGAACATTGCTGTGCTGCAATAGGTCACTATATTTGGCTAAAATGTCTTGTAAAAGAGTATTAAAAAGATGACATTGCAAGCTAGAAGTTGAGCATATGTAGTTCATACATTTCAGCACAATACCCATTGTTTTTCTCAAGTCTCCAGACAACTTACCTGTCAGAACAATCTGGTGAATGATGCAGTGAGGTCTATTTAGTGAAGGATGCATCGCTGCCAAATGTGAAGCAAACCCCTTCTCTTTCCCTGTTATGGAGGGACTTCCATCTATAACAAGCAAGTTAACTTTTTGCAGCTCTAAACCACATTTAAAAAAAATAAATAAAAAAAAAAGCCTTTTACTTTTTCAAAAATGATCTCATCTGCGGTATAGGTTTTGTAATGATGTTAAGCACAAAAAATTCTTCCTTGAAAATTTCACTGTCCTGACATGTAACAAACAACAATGATAGTTGGGCAGCATCACAGTGGACAAATCAAGCGATTTAAGTAAGAGACATGTATTTGGCATTTTTAAAATTGGAAAGCAGTGTTGACAAACAATCCTCATAAATTATGTCTAATCTTTGCACTGCCATGCAAGCAGACAGAGGAATTTGCTTTACAGTTCACGAGGTCATCTTTGTTTTTATCTCCAGGAAAAAGCTCCTAAAGCACTCCCTCACAAGCTCAGCATCCAGGAAAGGTTTTTCTTTTTTTGCTAGTACCAACATTATCCAAAAAGAAGCCACTGTTCCTTTTCCTGATGTTGTGAGAATTACAATTGTATAGCGATACTAAGACTTCAGATATTAAATTTTTCAGAATTTAATGTCTTGCAATTCTGCTAAGAGCATAGGCCACGTTGAAGTTACTGTGCTTTGATTCAAAGGGGTGCCTCACACGGATGACCTTACAGAGGGATAAAGTGGTTTGGCATTTTAAACAAAGATTTTGCATTTAAATGATGTGGCAGGAAAAAAATCTGATGTCCAATTTGGGTTAAAAGCTTTGTTCTTGTTGTTGACTTTGCAACATTTACTCCCACTCATGTTCATTTTTGGCTCCATTTCCATTGCTAAGGGAAAAATGGCCTGTGTTCTAGCCCAGTCGTTTCTACTACTATTGTGAGAACTTAAGATCTAGTAAGCAATGCTTAATTTGGGCCAACGTTTGCTGGAGCTGAGCCCCAACATCTCTAGGCTTGGCAGTTCAGAGTCCCGACACCTCTGGGCTCCCAGACAGCATCCATCGTTCTCTGGCTGCCCAGCTCTGAAGGTATCACCACCATCTGCAGAAGCACAGAAGTAAGGGTGGCAATACCAAGCCACCTTTACTTTCACACTGCTAGTGGTGGTGGCACTACCTTCACAGCTGGGCACCTCGCCAGTAGCTGCCACTTTCTGGCCACACAGCCAGTGTTTAATTTGTGCCAATGCTTCATTATCAATTAAGCACTGCCAGTAAGGTACCTAGAAAGGAAGTCATAGACAAATAATAGGTAGCACATTATTGTTCATGAATTTAATTATAAACATTTTTTTAAGGTGAGCTGATGGGCCACACAGGGCCTGTGGGCTGCTGATTGAGTATCACTACTGTATACTGTGGGAAGTTTCAGGGTCCTGTTTACCATGAACATTTTTCTTGGCCTTAAAGTGTGAATCTAAAGTATTCCACAGGAATGGTGTCTCTAATTTATTGCTTCCCAGTATTATCTTCCTAGAAAATATCAGGTCTGCCAGTTTGTTATAAATGGACTGAAACATAGCAGTATGGTAGTCTGAAATTATCTTTTTCTATTTAGTCAGAGAAACATTTTAAGAATTGTTTGGAGAAAGAAAAAAAAAACACCACAGCTATTCTGTTATTTTGATTGTATGTTTTATTCTCCCCCCACTGTTCATAAAGCAATTGCCTTCTTAGGCCCCAATTTTCAATGAGCTTTGTGCAGCACCCCATTGAAGTTACTAGGGCTCTGTGCAGGCAAAGGTCCACTCATGCAGAGCTCATTGCAGAACTGGGAGCTTAGATGGTAAGTGTAGCTGGATGCGGCCCTGTACATGGCTTGGCCTCTGTCAGGCAGGAGCAGCTCCTGCTCCATGGGTAGGTGGGACAGGCCATGGCCATGGCCTCCCCGCACCTGCCTTTTCAAGCAGTCTAAAAGTGCAGTTTGCACAGTTTCCTGTCTGAACCACAAACACCAGCGGAAGTCCTACTGATGTGAGAGGCTTGCTTAAAGCTATATTACCAATTGTATTCATGCTTATTGATTATGTAATCAATATGGAATGAATGAATGAATGAGATAGTATGAGTGTAAGGAACCAATCGCAAGGCTTGAACCGAAATATTACTATGTAAGGATAATCAAGGTGTATATGGGGCTGTATATAAACCTACGGCAGTAGCAGCCAGAGAGAAGAATAAAACCCACAACAGCAAAAATTCAGGACCGGACCAGAAGCAACAGAGCCCTCCTGCAGATCCGAAGGGACGCCGCGGGCTCTTGTTGCCTACTGGTTTGATCTCTGGGAAGCTGGAACCTGGCCAGTCTCAGTCACCTAAGATCAAAAGCAACATAGAATCATAGAATATTAGGGTTGGAAGGGACCTCAGGAGGTCATCTAGTCCAACGCCCTACTCAAAGCAGGACCAATCCCCAACTAAATCAAACAGCCACACTTGCAGCCTGTCAGCAGTATGAATGGAATGTGTGTGTGAGTATAATTGTGCAAATAAGGGAAGCAAGCAATAAATCAACCCTCAGTACTGAAATAAAATTATTCTACTTAACTGCCAGGGGGCAAATTTGTCACGTACACATGGGAGATAGAAGAAGGGAGATATGTAGTGTCAGCTATGCATAGTCTTAACTCAGGAAGTTCCTTCGAGAGGAAATGTAGCCAAACTCCAGACCTGCAGACAATGGAACTTTCTGTGCCTGTGTCCTGTAGATAATAACTGCTTGGTTTGCAAAATAATGCAAGGGGGGGGGCAAGTAGATGAACAATAAGGGGTCATAAGAGGGGCAGATACATGTAGCTTGCTAATTACGTATGGTAATGATAGCAAATTTTGGCCAATCATAGAGTGATAGATTATCATAGTCAACTACATATAATGCTTTGGTGTAAGTGTTTTCGGGGTTCTTGTTGACTTATGAGCTCGAACCCAATTGCAATTGAAATAAATGGATCGCCCATCCCGGGGCTCCTTGCTTGATTAGCTGTGTCCGTCCCTCCTTATTCCTCAGCTGGAATGGACAGGAATTTCTATGACAATACTACTATAGTACGACCTTTGTTTGTGGTTATTTCTTGGCCTGATTCCAGGGAATGGGCAACAGTAAGCTCCATGAGGAAGTGACAGTGCTTTTATGTGTACATGGACAACACATCCTGGACACTGTGGACATTACTACAACACTTAATTGAAACAATTTGAACAATATTAATGTGACAATAATTAATTCAAGAAGAAAGACAATGAAATGAAAATCAAGTTTAACAAAAACAAAAGAACACTTAACAGGACTCTCTCCCTAAAAACGAATCTAAGATGAGATGCTATGGGTATATCTGAACATGAGGAGTGCCACTGTGTAATTTATTAACTGTCCAACTGCTTCAGCAGCAGGAATGATGGCAGGCCTCTTACTGTGATAATTATCACATCTAAGGGAGCAGAAGTTCCAGAAATGGAGTTCATCATCTGATAAACGGAGAGTGCCCCTCAAAGGCATTTCATCCTTGGTTACTAGAATCTTTTGTTTTCAGAAGAATCTGTTATGAATTAAGGACCACTGATGTTCAAATAATTAGGATTTGTGGTGTTAAAGAATTACCTCTCATTAGAGAAGTTTAATGGTATTGTGTAGCTGCAAGCTGTGAAATATAGAAATACGACTAAGACAACTGCTGAACTGCTACTAAAATATGCAAACTTCCCTAGAATATTTTCAGGAGAAAGTGCTTCTTTTGCCTAGGAAATAACAATAAAGAAATAGAAATGACATGTCCTGTTGAAATCAGAGTACTGTTGTGCTCTGGAACAACGACATTTTAAATAATAGTGAAATTGAATCATGCAGTAATACAACATAAACAAACAATGTATGCGAGTGGCATGAGTCATCCCAGAATAACTAATAGCCCGGTGGTTAAAGCCTGCACCTGGCATGTGGGAAATCCAGCTTCAAGTCCCTGGTCCAAATCAGAGTCAGAATAGGAGGAATCAGGAAGTGGGAAAGGAACTATTTGAGTAAGGAACTGGGGACTAGTGGGGAAGAAGCAGGAACTGGGGATGGGCAGAGACTAGGACTGGGACAAGTAGTCCAGAGGTGGAGATTAAGACTTGCTGGGAAAGTAGACTGATGAGAAACCTGGCTAGGTAAGGAGAATAGTGCTGTGGTGGAGAAGAGACAAGGTAAGGACAGATTGGAGGGAATGGGACAGAGGAGGTTCTCAAGAGATAAGTTACTAATAAGAAACATATTTGTTAAAAGGTATTTGCTTTACATTAAAAGTAGCATTCAATTATTATGCAGCAAAGCCAGCTTAAATGGAAAAATCTTTAAGGTGAACCCAACAAAAATGCTGTGTCTTAAATAACTAAGGTTTCATTGACATTGCACAGAGACAACTTAATAGAGCAATGCTACTCATTTACAGTTAAAATATTGTCAGTTACTAAACTACTGGTACAGAGGTATATTTTTGTATTTTTGTTAACTGTTACATCTTATTGGTGAAGGACCAAGCAATTGAGTTATGTGGCTTTATATTGCTGCAAGATGAGACACTAAATAAAAGTAGCATCCTGAAAGAACATTAAGAAACTTTACATAAAAAACTATCCCAATTTCAAAAAAGACCTATCTGCAGACATCTATGAGTGCTGACAGAGAAACTGTAACTTGGAAATAATATGGTGTCATCCAAAGTTGGCCAAAGGACAACATCAGAAGAGGGCCTCATGGATAACAAACAGCAAAAATAGGTTGCTGATCAGAGCTCAAGCATAGGATTCAAGGCACATTACAAAATGTTTTACACAAACTGGTGTCCCTAACATCTAATGGACACTGGCATGGTACAAGATATTGTGCATGAAGATACTAGAATTTTCCTGAGACAAATTGCAAAAATGAAATTATGGAGATATTGGCTTTCCTGACTGGATGGCAAGAAGTGACAACTTTTACTCTGGTTGGACATTTTATATCTTCACCAAGAGCATGGGTCATTTTCTGATTGGTCCACATCAACTTTGCCAGGAGGAAGAATCAGGTTACTCCACCCAGTAGAAAATATATAAAATGACCTTTTTTTGCTCATCATATTGCTTGCTGAAGCCAAAACATCTGGACAAGTGAGACACTGGCTGATCAGGGAAACATTCCTCAACTGTAAAATCTTGTCATAAGACAGGCAACGTATTGACTGTCTTTTGAAGTTCTACTTAGGAAAATCACTGACACTGTGAAGCCCGGAAGAACTACTGCTGTCATAATATCTTGAATTAAAACTAACAATTAACTTTCTAGGTTTCTCAAGGAAACAGTCATTGTAACTAGGAAGCTCAGCTAAAAATTCACCTTCATACTGGGTCCAACTGATAAGTAGCAAAAAAGACTTGTGCATATGTTTTGTTTACCCAAGTAAAAATTGGTTATTTTAAGCTAAACACTTCTTAAAGTATACCTGAATTAAAACCCTGTGCATGACTAAAATGTATAATGCATACTTGTGTTTTAGCACCAGTTTAATCTTAATCATCTAGAAATTAAACTTAATCAATAAGTAATTGAATGTTGAGGCTGAAAAAATTCATTACACTGAACCTAGAATTAACAGGAAACTGTGCTTGCTTACAGCAAAAGATAACTCAGAGAAACCTTGAATGTTTCAAAGACTTCAGTTGAAATAATAGATTTCATGGTCCAGAGAACTGACAGCTTTAGTAAAAAAAAAAAAAAAAAAAAAAAAAAAAATGAAGCTTTGAATCAGTTTGTAAGCTAAAGTTTTACCACTGGTTAAACATTTGTTTAAAGTGGCATAAGAGCCTACAATACTGGTGAAATTTCAGAGAAATTAGAATAAGTTTAAATAATTAAATACTTATACTGGTTGGGGCTTAGGTGCAATAATTTCATATGTCAAAGTGGTAAATCTTTGGCTCTGTTGCTATGATATTACCTAGGCATGGTAATTTTCAACTGAATTCACATTCTTTAGTTATCTAAATTCTTACTCAAGTTGTTCATTGAACTGCCACAGGTAGTTCCCATAATTCCATTGCCATGTAACTGGAACATTTTTTCCTCTCATCCTCTGCTCAGAGAGAGAACTGTGTGTGCAGTGAGTGTTTTGTTTAGATAGAGAGGCAGCGGACAGGTTTGATATGCTCACAGTAGCCTGTATTACTGAGGAGATGAACGGCAGTATTCTGTTCTAGTTGGAGTTTCCTAAGCATTGAAAGCTTTGTGCCCAGGAACACAGTATAAACAGAGGCCAGGTCATCATCTGCCAGGATGGGATGGGACTCTTCTAGCCAAGAGGCAATGATAGAAATCACTAGCTTCAGATGCTGCTATGTGAGAGTTTAGTGTCAGGTAGGAATCCAGGATCACCCCAAAACTATGGACTGAATTGCAAAAAAAGGAGACTGCACCGTGGCTGCAAACTTTTCAGTGCTTTCCTCAGCCCACCAGCATAATATTTCTTTTGCTTGGATTCAGCTTCAGCCAGATGTTCTTCATCCATGAGTTGATCTCATGCAAACACTGACCCATCTTACTGATTGTGGCATGGTAAAAAACGATAGGTAGAGCTGTGTGTCCTCTACATATTGCTGGCACTTTAGTCCATGTTTTCTGATCAGTTCACTTAGTGATTGCATGAAGATATGGAATAGACCAGTGAAAGTATTTACTCCAGAAGTGTAAAATCGTAGTAGTAAAGGAGCAGTTTCTCAACACTACCTGTAGGGTGAGTCCCTCCCGAAAGGACTCAACCATTTTATCATAGTCTCTTGGATCTCTGTCATCTCTCTGATATCTCAGCAGTATCTCAAGTTCTGAATGCCTCAATAAGGAATAGGAGGATGAGAATGCATGTCTGCCCCCCATTCACTGAAAACAGAAATCATCCATTAGTGCCATTAAATCAGTTTCCATCCCATGTCATGGCCTGAATCCAGATTGTGCTGAGTCTATGATATTAGATTAATTCTTAATCACATGAAGAACCTTGACTTGTGTGACTAGTTTCACTGAAGTTATTGGGACATTCCCTGAGGGAATTCTGTGCCAAAAATATTAATATTCTGCAAAAAAACCCTACAAATTATGTTCACAATATTTTAAAATTCTGCATATTTTATTTGTGAAGATAACACAATACAATCACACCAGTTTCAATTATTTTTGGTCATTTATTTAGAAAATGGCAACAAGCTTGTCTAACAATACAAACAAAAAAGATTCAGGATTTTTTTTTTTTTTTTTTTTTTTTTTTTACAAATAGATTCCTTACTAGGCATATTAATACAGAACTTTGAGTAATAATTAATTTAAACTACAATACAGAACTATATTTCCTGTATCACTCAGAAGCAGTGCAAAGGCTTGGGGGAGTCAGAGGTAACGGAGGAGTTGAGAGAGAGGGAAGTAAATTGCTGGGAAGGACCCTGGCTGTGAACTTTGAAGGTCATTGGGTATAGGAGGGAAAACTATGGAATAGGTGGGAGGTGAAGAGGGGAGGGATTGCTAGGGAGCCCATGCAGACCCTGGCTGCCCTCTAGCCGCTCCCATTCATTCAGGCACATCTGCCCCTGTCCCCATGTGTTTCTGCACCTGCAGGTGTCCTTATGCCCCGTCCACATGTCCCTCCACCCCCACTCAGACTGAGGACACTGTTTCCCCATAGCCTGTCTCTTGGCCTGGCCTGACAGGCGCTGCGAAGAAGGCAAGGTCTTTTTCTTCTCTAGCTGCCTAGCAGCAGTTGCTGTGTTCTATTATCACAGTGCCATCTGGTGGGCAAAAGGCAGAAATGCAGTAACATTGTGGCAGAAGCTTTTTTCTGCGTGAAAAATTAAAAATGTGTGGCTCATTAATTATGCACATGTGCAGTAGTACAGAATTTCCCCAGTAGTGATTCATGTGAGCCAAGCTTACTAGTGCACCAGGAGGGAATGGGCCAGGATTTGCTGAATGAGTCTGAAAAGAGAATGGGACATATCACTAATGTCATGAACCAGATTTGCTGTTCTGAGTCTTGTATTCCCTACACAGGAAAATTTCTCACAGATTTCAATTTTTGACAGTGTAATTACTATAGGATGTGTTCCTTATAGACTGCAGATTTCTTCTGCTAAGTTGCATATTTTGCTCAGCTTTCTCTCTTCAAGGCATAGTTTCTTATGCAACAAAGATTCCAGTTTAAAAAGAAAAATTTTTGTATGATCTCTGCTCAGAGCATTCTAAGCCCTTCCCATTCATTTTGTTTCACTTTCAAAGATCATACAATTATGTGTAATATTCCTATTTGTTGTATTATATTATAGCTAAATCTGCTGCTTACTATTGATTTTATTCATAGCTCTTGCATGCAACAGTAACCCTACTTCTTAAAAGATATAAATTTTTAATGGAAATTCAAAAACCACAGCTCCCATGTTTAAATATATTTCAAGATACGTTTGCTTATCTTTTAATATTTAAAGATGAAGCAAGAGGTTTAATTCAGTACAGCCTGTACATATGCAGCATAGTACTTTCCATTCCTTACCCACTGCAAAGTCTCATTGAAAAAAGTAATGGAAAAGTAAATAAAAGTGAGAAAAGTCGATAGAAGATATTGATGAGCCCAAAGAGTCATAACTTCAAAGTAACAAGCAAGCCACCAGGGAAGCAATGTGCTTAGTAAAGAATTCCTGTGAATGAGGTAACAGGAAAAGAGTTTCTATAACAAAATGCATTATATATTATATCATATATACTAATATGAAAGCCATTTAAACATTCACAACTGGCAGTTTTAAACTCAGTGGTTAAGAAAAGCAAAATGCTTTCTTTAAATCATTAATTACAAACATGAATAGTATGTTCACAGAACCAGAGCCTGGCATTGCTTCCCTTGGGGTGAAAAGCCCTGCTGGAGCTGGAGCATACCTGTGCTGTGGAGCACTAATGTTCTTGTACCCTGAAGGGGTTCCCACTAGCGGTGGCCAGAAAACAATGTTTTCATCTTGCGAAAAGTGTTGAGGCTTCCGAATTTGTTTTTGTTCTGATGCAAAACAAAACCAAGAACTTAAAAAAAAAAAGAAAAGAAAGAAAGAAAGAAAGAGACACACACAACAGAATAGCCAATAGTCCACTGTTCGGGCACTCCCCAGGGATATGGAGGAGACAGTTTCAAGGCTCTGATTTGGAGCATAGATTTTCATCCCAGCTGACTCTGAATGAGGCAAAGAAGGAACTTGAACCAGGATGTCCCATATCCCTGGGGAGAGCTCTCACCACCAGGCAATTGTTTATTGTGGGTTGGTCAGTCTCTTCCACCCCACCCCTCTTGTTTTAACCAGAAAAATCCATCCTGATCCTAAAAAACCTTCCCAACAAAAGTTGTGTTGAAATTAATACACTGACACACAAAAAAGTTTGGTTTAGATGAAAACACATTTTGTCCACAAAATAAAAAAAATAAAAATCCAAACAGCTCATGTTTCCATCTCTCCCATGGAATACCACTGACACACACAGGACCCTGCCTGCAGTTCGCCATTCCTGGCCCGCGCCACTTCCCTCAGCTTCCATTAGCCAGTAATGGCGAACTGCGGCCACTGGGAACTGTGAGCGGCCGTACCTGCGGATGCTCAGGTAAACAAAGTGTCTCGCGGCCTCTCCAAAAAGGGAAAAACAAAAACAAAAATTAATGTGTTTGAGGCTTAGGTCATTTTAGCGAGATGTGCTTGCTCCTGTTTTTCCTGTTTCCACAGATTTTGCTAAAGCACCAGTGCTTTAGCAATTCCTGATGTCTGGCAGATGAGACAAAAGTAAGTCATGCAGAAGGGGTGCTCAGACAGCAGACCCAATTTCCATATTTTACCCTTCCTCTCCTCAGAGCACCTTTGTAGACTGCATGTTTTTGCAAAGCAGCCACAAACCCCTTCTGAACCCTTAGTGCATTAGGCCCGAACAGCTGAGAATCAGTTGGGCTAGCGTGGACCCAGCTTAAATGTAAGAAAGCCTTACATGCATCTAATTTCTGACTTTCCAAGTACTTATCCCAATTGTGCTCATTCTATGCAGTATAACCTACTCAGTTTGAAAAGTCAACCCTCTTATCAGAAAACTAAACGTGTCATTTTGCTTCAGCTTTCTTTAGCATTTGCTTGATAATTCATTACACTTTAATGCATTGCACAGTGTATAAGTGATAAATAGTAACAAAATAACAGTCTTATAGGCAGATTTTAAATACAATGAAATCAGTGACCATATCACCATGCTATTTAACTGGTCTTTTGGGACAAAGGGGGTTTGGGGAGAATACTGTAACCTTTAATATGTAAAGAAAAAAAATAAACCACACTTGGCATAAAAGGCTGTTAAAAAGTAATTAGTCACAAAATGGTGTAAACTGTAAGGCCCTTATTTGAGAACCATTGAAGTTAGTGGAAAAGCTCCCGTTGACTTTAGTGAGGTTTGGATCAATATCTTAGTTAATATAATGGGGGAAATTGTGAGACAGTCATCTAAAGACTTTTAAAAATAAGAACGGCCATACTGGGTCAGACCAAAGGTCCATCCAGCCCAGTATCCTTTCTACCGACAGTGACCAATGCCAGGTGTCCCAGAGGGAGTGAACCTAACAGGTAATGATCAAGTTATCTCTCTCCTGCCATCCATCTCCACCCTCTAATAAACAAAGACTAGGGACACCATTTCTTATCCACCTTGGCTAATAGCCATTAGTGAACTTAACCTCCATGAATTTATCTAGTTCTCCTTTAAACCCTGTTATAGTCCTAGCCTTCACAACCTCCTCAGGCAAGGAGTTCCACAGGTTGACTGTGCACTGTGTGAAGAAGAACTTCCTTTTATTTGTTTTAAACCTGCTGCCCATTAATTTCATTTGGTGGCCCCTAGTTTTTATATTATGGGAACAAGTACATAACTTTTCCTTATTCACTTTCTCCAGATCACTCATGATTTTATATACTTCTATCATATCCCCCCCCTTAGTCTCCTCTTTTCCAAGCTGAAAAGTCCTAGCCTCTTTAATCTCTCCTCATATGGAACCCATTCCAAACCCCAATCATTTTAGTTGCCCTTCTCTGAACCTTTTCTAATGCCAGTATATCTTTTTAGACACGAGGAGACCACATCTGTATGCAGTATTCAAGATGTGGGCATACCATGGATTTATATAAGGGCAATAAGATATTCTCCGTCTTATTCTCTACACCTTTTTTAATGATTCCTAACATCCTGTTTGGTTTTTTGACTGATGCTGCACACTGCATGCACGGCTTCAGAGAACTATCCACGATGACTCCAAAATCTCTTTCCTGATTAGTTGTAGCTAAATTAGCCCCCATCATATTGCATGTATAGTTGGGGTTATTTTTTCCCATGTGCATTACTTTACATTTATCCACACTAAATTTCATTTGCCATTTTCTTGCTCAATCACTTAGCTTTGTGAGACTGACTCTTGCGGAACACCACATGTTACCCCTCTCCATTCTGAAAATTTACCATTTATTCCTACCCTTTGTTCCCTGTCTTTTAAGCAGTTTTCAATCCATGAAATGATCTTTCCTCTTATCCCATGACAACTTAATTTACATAAGAACCTTTGGTGAGGGACCTTGTCAAAGGCTTTCTGGAAATCTAAGTACTCTATGTCCACTGGATCCCCCTTGTCCACGTGTTTGTTGACCCCTTCAAAGAACTCTAATAAATTAGTAAGACATGATTTCCCTTTAACAAAACCATATTGACTTTTGCCTAACAATTTATATTCTTCTATGTGTCTGATAATTTTATTCTTTAGTATTGTTTCATCTAATTTGCCTGATACTGACATTAGACTTACCAGTCTGTAATTGCCGGGATCACCTCTAGAGCCCCTTTTTAAATATTGGCGTTACATTAGCTATCTTCCAGTCATTGGGTACAAATGCTGATTTAAAGAACAGGTTATAAACCATAGTTAATAGTTCCGCACTTTCACCATTTGAGTTCTTTCAAAACTCTTGGGTGAATGTCCTCTGGTCCCAGTGACTTGTTACTGTTAAGTTTATCAATTAATTCCAAAACCTCCTCTAGTGACACTTCAATCGGTGACAATTCCTCAGATTCGTCACCTGCAAAGGATGGCTCAGGTTTGGGAATCTCCCAATCTTCCCCTCTAGGGGGGCACAGGCCCCACTGATCAACTCCTCCCTCTCTCTCCCAGTGCCTCCTGCACACCGGGGACAGCTGTTCCCTGGTCTGCAGGAAGTGCTAGGAGAGAAAGGGAGGAGAGGGGACTGGACACGCTCGGGTGGGAGGTGGAATTATGTCCAGGGCCATGGGCCCCTCTGATCAACTCCTCCCCATCCTTCCCAGTGTGCAGGAGGCACTGGGAGGGAAGAGGAGGAGCAGGGATGGAGAGCGCTCAGGGTGGGGGTGGAAAGAGGCATGGAAGAGGGGCAGGGGTGGAGTGGGGGTGGGATCTGGGGCTGAGCAGGAGGCTTCATGGTACGCAAAAAAATTTAAATCAAAATGGGGGTCCTCGGGCTGCTAAAGTTTGAGAACCGCTGCCACAGGTAGATGAGGCTGCAGCAATAAATAGAAGATGAAATTTCTTACTACCCTTATTAGGAAAAGGAAACAAACAAATGGGAAAAATATTAGGAGTTCCACTTTTCTGCCATTCCCCACCTGCTTTCCTTTTTAACCCATTTAATATAAAGGGTAGAGATGAGGGGTTTTGTTTGGTGATGTGGTCCCAATTTTATACTGCTGGCAGATGCTTTGACCTCACCAGAAAAGCCCAATCAGTGAATAAGGATAATAATGTTAGTCAGAGTCAGGCACTACAATCTAACAATGGTTTACCACGTTGATCATTTTTCCACCAGTCTAACGACGCATTAATATTTCTTAAGCTATAAATGCTTAATACTTTCTTTGCTCATCTCAGCAACACATTGTTTATGGATGAAAGTGAGTTAAAATACCAAGGGCTATTGCCAAAATGACCTCCTTCAGTGTAACAAATGAAATTAAAATGTTTACTATCTTGAAAACAATCTGTCTGCAATACATTAGATCAATATTAGTGAAGAAATGTTGTAGAGTGATACATGTTACTGGAATTCCCCAATGCATGTAAAAGATCTTAGCTTTATTGCATTCAGCATCTCAGATATAGTCTCTGAATATTTTGCATATATTCATTCTCTTCACCATTTTCACTCCAGAAAGCGGATAGAATAAGTCATAGTTTTAGTTTTAGTTTCTTCCTCCCACCCCCACCCCACATACTCCCAACAGCTGCCTCCTGAATATTTTGAGATTTAAAACAATGAATTTGAGAGCACCTTAGAGCTCCACTTTATGTAACTCTCCACTCATTTATTAACAAAAGTACTGGGTTAAACTTTTAAATTCGTGATGAGATAAGATAGCTGTGTCGGCATTTGAAGGATGAATACACTCCAATTTGTAGCATGTGCTTTGTAACTATGGCGTTAACACTGGTGCTATCACTACAGTAGCTTGCACAGCATGTGACTAATAAGCAGATTTATCTTGAAGCCCCAGTCCTCTCAGTGTGCATCTGTTCATAGACAGATGAACTCACACGTATATACAGTAGCAAATTGTGGTTTAAAATCCCAGTTGAATTCCAAGTAGAATGCAGATGAAAGCCTATTTATTTAAATCTAAACTATAGATGAAAGAATTATTTGCATGACGCAAACGCAAAAAATTGTGTCACAAATCTGTATTATAGATAGCTATATTACACAAATGATCTAAGTCAGTATGACAGTACTATAGTAATTAAGCAATCCTAAATTAAGAAAAATATTTTTATTAGAAAAGTTTTTCATAAACAAACATAACTGAAGCTGTTTGAGGAGCTACTAGTTATGACAGGAGTGGTTTATTTTTAGAGCACTTTAAAGAAGACCACTACCAAGATATAGATGTGTTAGCTAAAAAGCTCCCTCCACTTGTCTGCTTGTCTGTGGACAACTGGTGCTCTCTGGGACACTTGCTGATGGTCTGTAGAGAGCTGGCTGATCACTTAATACTAGGTCCTTTTAATGTTGAGCTGCAAAATGCAGCTAAAAAAATTAAATGTTTTCCTAAGAATACTTTGCCATGTAAGCAATAACTGCACGGATCCTGCATTTCCGCACATGGAAGAAGAGGTAGTCTGTGCAGTTGAGGGTGCCAGGGCAGGTGGCCACAAAATAATGTATTAAAATGTGACCCACAATCGGAAGAAGTCACAAACCCCTGCATTAGCGGATTGGGTTTCATGTTAGCATAAGACAACGAATGAGTGGCTGGCTACAGCAGTAGAGTGTTAAACCCTGAAAGAGAGGCTGATACAACCGGTGGTTTAGAAAATGTGGATCTAAGGGGACACCGCTGTGCTAAGGTCCTGATTTTCAGAAATGATGAGCCATTACTGATTTCAATAGTAGCCTTGTTCACATAGCACCTCCATCTGAAAGCCAGGGGCGTGGAGGAGGGGTTTGAAAGCTCTCAGTGCTGGGGGCTTGGCCAAAGTTTTGCCATTGACTTCAATGGGAACAGAGTTAGGCCAAAACGGAACACTTTTGAAAACACCTTACAAGTTAAGATCAGCAAGGTAGGTTGGAGATAAATTGTGCAGGGTCTTGGAGCTGGGGACGAAAAGTATCAACTTGCTGTGATGGAATTCAAATTCAAAAGGAGAGTGGATTTTTTTCCATATTTCAATTTCAGAGCCTGATTACGAGAAGCATATTTCCATATTGATCCAATTGTATCTGACTTAATAGTACTCAGGCCATTTCTTGTCTCCATGCAGTTGGCTCTCAAACAGCAAGTCCCCAGAAAACAAACAAACAAAAGAATCAAAGGATCAAAATTCAGTGTTTTCACCTGTCCTTCTGTATTTCTCAGTGGAATGGTCAAATATATATATATATATATATATATAAAAACCTGCATATGAAAGGGGAGAGGGGCATCTCCAAAACATACTGTGAGATCATAAGTAGATCTGGGTGACAATTTTCAGAGAAATAGTTTATTCACTGCAAAATTCAGTTTCAGGTTAATTGAAAGTATTCACAAATTCATGTCAGTTCACTAAATAATTGAGAGCAAACTGAAAAAGTCAAACCTGAAAAAAGTTCATTTTGACTCAGGCATTTTGACAAATGCAAGCAAGGAATTTCAAAGGGAGGTGGGAGTTGTGCCTCTTTTATGAGCTTTGCCCAATGATTAGGGAACTTACCTAGGACGTGGATGGCCCAGGTTCCCCCCCCATGGAGAAGGGATTTGAACTTGTTTTCTCACATCACAGGAGAGTGCCCTAGTCATGGATGGATATTCTGGTATGGGGCTCACAGTATCTCCTTTTGAAGTTGTTCCACTTTTAATAAATAAAGAGTTATTGGAGCACGGATTTGAACTAGTTCTTCCTACCTCCTAAGTGGCAGTCCTAATCACTGGACTAATACTTACACACAAAAAGAGGCAGCAGCAGCACCACCTCCTCCTCCTCACCCAGCCAATTTTGTGAATCGTTTGCTCACTTTTGTCAAAATGACTGAAAGCCTAAATGAAGGGGGTATGTGTGTATATTCAAAATTGCCAGCCAACCGAAAACAAAAATCAATTTTTCCAGCTCTTGTGAGACGTGCACCAATACTCCAAAGTGCAACACTCGTCACTATCCAGCTTATTCCAGAATAAGGCAGATTCCCACAGTTCTGCAAGTCACAGAAGAGGTCAATCCATTGAGGAGGAAAGGAGCACTTGCTGAGGCCTGTATTTTTCTTTTTTTACAATATTTTTCACTTTCCAGTTAAACATAAGGAGCTGTACAAACAATAAAGAATTAAGCCTTACAAGACCCAAGAGAGGCAGGTGCATATATTATCCCCCATTTTACAATGGGGAAAACAACTTAGATGTCCTGACTCCCACTACTTGGTCTTAAAGACGAGACAGCATGTACAATTTTCAAAAAGTGAATAAGTGAACTAAATCCCTTTACCTTCAATGAGATTTAGTCTCCTGAATGCCTAAGTAACTTTGAAAATGGGATATAGGCTTGTAAGTCACTTGGGCACCCTTTGAAATATTATCCAATGTGTCTTCTCCTACATTTAAAGAGAAACTAAAAAAGTCTGAGTCTACTGGTAAAAGTGAAGAGATTCTTAAACTTTTTTTTTTATCTTGATGCTACAAACCCAGATTTAGAAGCCACTGGGCCATTTCATTAGCTATGCTGATGGGCAACAGCTGACAGTCTGACCCACTGAGTTAAGGGAGAAAAGAGATGCTGTGAAGTTCAGTCAGGGTCGGCTCCAGGCACCAGCTGAGGAAGCTGGTACTTGGGGCGGCAGATTGTTCGACGCGGCATTCTGCCCAATCCTAGGGCGGCATGGCAGCTTTTTTTTTGTTCCGCTCCGGCCGCCCTGTAGGGGACAGCGGCGTGGAGAACCAGAGCGCCCTACAGGGCAGTCCTCTTCCTTCCCTCCCCACCGACCGGAGCGGAGCCCTCACGGCAGGAGGCAGGAGGCGGCGCAGCAGGAGGGGCCGCGTGGCAGCTCCCCTGCTGTAGCCTTGGCCGCGCCCCCATCTCTCTCTCCCGCCCACCCTCTTCCCCCACCCACAAGCCAGTCCCCCTGCACCCTCGCTCCAGCCACGCCGCAGGTTTTTTTTTTTTTGCTTGGGGTGGCCAAAAAGCCAGAGCCGGCCCTGAGTTCAGTCCCTTTTTTCTCTGTTCAGTCTTTGGTCCTCCGCTAATTTTCATTCCCTTCCTCATGCCAAGATCCTGAAATCACACTCCCAGTGATATGCCCCATCATCCACTGCAGCAGGGATACCAGTATTTTTATTGTACTGTACTGGAAGTTTGATTGTGCAAATGAGTTTTTGTATTGTATTTTTATCCAATACTTAACAACTCACTTTAAGTTATCCTTTTAACATTCTCCTTTAATAATTTACACCAGAATTCCTCAAACTGAGATTAATGTAAAGCCTCTTCCAGGGTGAGCTCAGTAAATTAAGGGGGGAAAAAAAACAAAAATTAGACACATTTATGGAGAACTCACACCAAGGAAAATTATCCAGAGCTAGACGGAGCGATAAGGCTCAGACCTGAGTATAGGGGTTGTATGTGATCCTCCAAGAAGAGTTTTGGGGAAAAGAACTGTGGCCATATAAAAAAGTTGCTTCACACACCGTTTTCTTCAGAGTGCATGTGAACAATCAGAGAAAAGTAATGGACGCATTCAGTTCAGATACATTGCACAGTGTTAACATTTCTCTTTCTGTGCTTGCACTGCATTTTACACACTTTCTCCCATTAGAGAAACACATGCAGACTATACATAAGCATGCATAGGGAGGATGTCACCATGATTTGTAGGGTCTATTTACAAGTACATCTTTTCAATAACCAGTGTCTGTATTTCAAGGAAGTAAGATGTTATTTCCTCCCCTCCCCCGCTTACAAAGGGCTAATGTAATGCTTCCAGGACACAGTCTTCCCTGTCACATGCCAGCTGGTTTTGATCGCTTCAGACAGCTTGAAAGCTATTTCACATAGAAGTGTTCCTAATTCACGTTATTTTTCTGTTAAAGCTGGGTATCATGCATTCAAAAAGGAGGTACAGATAACTGATAGATAGCAAGACCTGACTTAAGTCATTATCAACACAATTTTTAAGTGATCTTAAATGGATAGGAGAAATGAACTGCTATGAAATTCTAGTGTGTGGAGGGCAGGCTAGCACTCACCTTGTCTATCTTGGACTTGCCTACTAATTATGCACTGGTCTCTGTTGTATGAGTGCACTCAGGCATATAATAAGTTTAGATTCAATGAGCTGGAACATCCTGATTCAGGTAATGTTTGAGAAAGTTGTTTTCCTGCTGCAGCTCAATGAGGATGTTTTTCTACTTTGAGAGAACAAAGAGTTTCTAGTGTGAATCAGCCCACACTAGGAGTGTTTGTTCTGCTATCCAAATGCTTTTCCACAATTATATTTAATCACACAAGAAAAGTCATGGTTGACCCACATGAAAGGGTGGCTTCAATTTTGATATAAATTATATGTATCTACAAACATATAGGTCAAGCACTGCAGCAGCCCTGAGATAGCAAGTAAAGACTAATGAAGGTGGAGATGGTTGAGACTGGGGACATTCCATTCAAAGGCAGAGGGGACTCTGGGTCAAACAGTGGCAGAGGAATTGGGGACTGAAATGAGGAGCAGCCAAATGTAAATAATTTCTCTATATAAAATTAAACACCTACTTAGTCTTGTAGACTGTTGGATTTAGCCCATCATAGTGTAATGTGATGTACATGGGCAGATGCCGGAGCTCTCAGAGCCCACTGACTTCAGTGTAGTTCTCTGCAAGCAAAGGAGTATGGTTACATGCATCACATTTCAGGATTGGCACCCTTACTAGGTATACTCCTTTGGGGACAGTCACAAGGATGGGAACCAAAGTGACGAACATTGGAAGGAAATACAATTATGAGTGGGAGCCACAAAGGAATGTACTTGTCACAATAGTGAGCATCTTGGTGCCTAATTTTTAGGTGCCTAGAAAAATCATGGGAACAGCACTGTGATTCACAATCCGTAGGCTCCACATACAAAAAAAACGGGGAGAGAAAGGCACCTAGGAATGCAATGCACAAAAGCAAGAACACCAGATGTGGAGCTGCTTAAGCTAGGCAATGGGAGATAGTCTTTGGGCTCAGAGCTCTACCCTGTCTCTCAGAGATAGGTGCCCAAGTCAAGACTGCAGGGAGGCACCTAACCCCTGCTTATAATCCACAAACAGGAAGCCATCGCATGTAATCAGGCAGCTCAGGCACCTAACCCACTTCTTCCAAGAATGAGTTAAGCATCTCCCTCCTGCTATACACAACAGCCAGTGGAGGTGGTGGTGATTAGACTGGGCCCAAGGTCTCCCACCTCCAACCAGTGAATCATTTCCCCCCACTCTTTCTCCCCACCCCAGTGATGGATGAATCTCCCCCTATGGATAAACACTTAAATAGATTGGGCCAGAGATAGGAAGGGAATGTGAGAATAAAGGGAGTCTAGTCATTAGGACCCTAGGTCTCCCCAGAGAGTTTGCTATCTCCTACTCCAATCACTTTAATTATTTTGCCATAGTAGAATGGTTTCAATATGAGAAATTGAGGGAACTCACAACAGACTATTCTATAGGTCAGTGGTTAGAACAGTCACTTGAGGGGGGGATCCCTGTTCAAATCCTCTCTCTTGCTGGCAGAGAGAAGGAAACTGAACCTCCCACTGATGTGAGTGCTCTAAACACTAGACTAAAATTTATAAGGGACACACCACCTCCTCCAGCAGCTGGATATTGAATGGGACCCAATCTGGGTAGGAGTGCAATTTAGGCAGACAAACATCTGTCTTCCTCCTGTTTTTGAATCACTCTGGGGCTTACACATGAGATCATGCCTGGGCACCTAGAGTGAGGCAGCCACATGCATGCCCAAAGGTATAAAGTTTAGGCCTATAGCATTAAGTAGCATTTTGAATTAAATTGCTTTTTGAATTGCATCCTATGTTTCTATCCCAACAGATCCAAATCTATATGAATCTAACCTGAGTTTGTTTAAATTTAGAGAAACCATGCTTCTCCAAATAATTGTGCTGCCCGTGCCTCATCAAGCCATTTCTGCATCAATTAACCTCTCTCATTTAATTAGAGTGCCAAAGGGACAATTTATCTGATATAATCACAGAACCAAGGTGGCCTTTCCCCAGAATATTTTATCTGGTAAAGTTAGAGTAAACTGTTTGCTTGAGATACTTCCAGCACAAACATCCATTTCAGGAATTACAGCTCAGAGGTCTTCTACCATTTGATTAGTAAAAAACCCACTACTGTGTGTTGGTGGAGCATGAAGAAATATTGCACATATAAGCATCCAAAGTAGTAAGAAACGAAGATGAGACACACAGAATCTAATAGACCTGCTGAAGTAAAATACCATCAGTATGGAAAACAAGTTCACTGCTTCAAGATGGTCATTTTGATTTATCTGGGAAAGAATGAGAATGAAGCACTTCAATGACAGCACTAACAACTGCATCAGAGAGAGCATATTATGCAGAGCTGGTCAAATTCATCAAAAGTTTTACAATTAACATGATTTTGTAAGTGGGAAATCTGCTTTTTTTGTTACAGTTTACTTTTTTATCTAGTTATAGGTGGCTGGCTGAAATATTTTAAATTTCAAAAATAAAAGGATATATTAAAAAGAATATTTTTGGTCCCCTCTTCCCAGCTACCTCTAGTTGTAAGAGGGGGAAGGAAGTAAAATTTCAACACTACAAAACAGCACTTTAAAGTGCCTTAAGGGTTGAAATGGATTACCTGAGTGAGAAAGGATAATGTAAGCTTAGCACTTTCAATGCTCTCCCCGTACACTCTAACACGCCCCCTCCAATAAATAAATACTGTGTCCAAGAAACTAAGGGCTAATCCTCTTGCCTGTACCCAGCCCAAATTCAAAGGAGTTACCAGTTTAGATAACCAGAGTATGGTCCTATATTCCTAATCTAATTTATTCATAATAATAAGTACAGGTATATGAAAGAGATAGTAGATGGCAAAAGTAATATATGACTTAACTGTCAGATGTTACAATTATTTCAGAACTCCAGTAAGACAGTTCTGTGTCCAGGTTCTGCTCCACGCTTTTCTAAAGACACTGTGACTTAACTCCACCCAGAACACACGCAAATCCTTTGTTAAGATCCTGTGCCTTGGCTGCCATTCTTTATTAACCTCACATGATCTTGCCTATTTTATAAAGCAAAAGGAAACCTACTTCATTGAAATCAGATAACATTTCCCCAAACATAAGGGGCCAGGAGTTACACTGATTTATACCAGCTGAGGATCATGCCCAACAGCTCAAAGGTCTTCTTGCAAATGGCTGCACAAAAGGACAATAAAGTTATAGACTCAACATCTGACCCACCATAAAATAGTTATCACCTAAGTCAGTGATTTTAACGGGCCATGGTTTTTCCTTTGGAGGGTTTATTTTGATAGCTAACTGTCAATACTAAGCAACTGAACACACATACAAAAAACCTTCATATTTTTAGAACTTATAAAATGCTTAGTACTATGCTATCTCTGCAGCAGCAAACAAGAAACTAGCTACAAGTAATTGAGGCTGTGTGGATCACAAAGATATGTTAGCTCCCAAAGAGGCAGTATTACAGGATGTGTACTGAAGTTACTGTTATCAAGATGTTTAATTTAACCATCTGTTATTCTTTCAGAATATTAGGGCATCTTAAGAGAGTTATTTTAAAGCTTCTAAGGTTTCTTTCATTAGAGATGATAAACTAATATCCTTTTACATTAAAAAATGTAAATGATCCTTTGTTAGGCAATATCTCTTTCGCAGTTAGGAAAAAGACATGGATGTCCTAAAAACTGCAAATCATACTTTTCAGAGAGATTTAAATGTGTTAATCATGTGAAGTTGTCATGGAAATCTTACAGTGTGGTCAAAATCAAACCCTTCATCTCAAAACCAGCTGTCAATGGCACTTACATTCTCTGAAACTAGGGTGGGAAGGATAACTATCATCAGGGAACAGACAGATGACAAACTCCAACAACTAAAATAATCCCAATTTTTCTGTCATTGATTTTATATTTCTGGTTCCACTGACTTCTCTTAAATCCCTGCTAAAAATTTATTTCTTCCACAATGCCAACTAGAGTCTTATCAATTAAGTTGACCACTTTTTAATGGTTTTAATTAGATAAATGGACATAATAAATAAATGGGAGAGAGACTTAACTGGCAAGATTGTTGTAGGCTCCGGGGAAGGAAGGGGTTTTTAGAAGGAACTTCAGAGGCATCAGTGGATTTCACATTATAAACTGTGAACACTACTTAAAGAGCCAGTTATGCCATGCTGTTTCAATACAAACAATATAAAGTAAGTAGCATCTCATAAACTTGACAATGGTTATGCCATGCAAAAGCAGGCACTTAGCTTTTGACTGCTTGCTCCATATGAACTCTAGGACATTGTGTAATACTGTCTTTACCAAGTATCAGAGGGGTAGCCGTGTTTGTTGCTTTTTACAGATCCAGACTGAGAGTCCTGTGGCACCTTTAAGACTAACAGATGTATTGGAGCATAAGCAGCTGACGAAGTGGGCATTCACCCATGAAAGCTTATGCTCCAATACATCTGTTAGTCTTAAAGGTGCCACAGGACGCTCTGTTGTCTTTACCAAGACTGTTGTAGCTCAATGTGTGAGTACAAGGAGACTTCAATAGGACTATTCACCAGAATACAGTCATACACGAGTGTTTGCAAAGCCTGAGTCTTTAAACTCCTTGAGTCAATGGTCTTGGGTGAAATCCTCCCTCCACTGAAGTCAACAAGAGTTTGCCATTGACTTCAATGGAGCCAGAATTTCACTCTTGGTCTTTCAGTCTGTTTTAGGAGGTGCCTGGTGCAGTTAAAATAATGATAATCTGGCCACTTTCACTAAATAGGAAACTTTCTATTTTTTTTTTAAGAAATAAAATGTATGTTAAGAACCTGACTGGTATTTTCATCCAAATACTACTGGAGACAATGAAAGGAAAAGGTCATTAAACATATTCCATGTTATACAAATTATGAATTGCCCCTGATATTTTGTTTCAAATGTAGTATATAGCAACTGTATTTTTATTGATGCGTTCATGAGGGAAGAAAAATATACCTATGAATCAATGGTTTGCTCTCATACATATTATATATAATAAAAGATTATTCAGGGTCAGGTATTCCAGTTTCAGATAAATTTATTATCCAGATTTGGAATAATGTCATGACCTACTGACATCAGCATCAAAACTTCCAACTGATTTTTCCCCCACCATGAATCGCAGCTAACTTAATTTTATTTTGCTGACTGTTCATTCACATGTTCAGCTGATAATATAATCAGGGTCAAAACAATATTATATAAATGTTATAACGTCATTATACTCTTGTGGAATTCTTTGACTCACAGCTGAGAAATGTGAGCATAGTGTTATATTGGTCATTCTCCTACCCGATTTAAATTAGGTATGCATGTCAATGTGAAATCTCATTGCATATTTCAAGTATACTCATCTCGGAAGTGTTGTGTCATGTGTCAAGGACACAAATACCCAAATTCTTTGATTATGTGCTGTTGTTTCTTAAATTGCCTGCCCATATCTAAAATTGCATGATCAATTGCAATGCTGAATAAACTAATTCTGAGCTCCTGCTTCAATGTCACATAATTAAATTAAATCAAATCATGTAGTTGAATTGTTTTGCCCTCTATGTGACATCACGGGCCTGCTTATTATTTATTCTAAGGACCTTTTACACCACTCTTGCAATATAAAGAGTCCTCAGGGAGGGTGTAAATGCAATTTACATGCAATTTAGAGCCACTTTAAATTGCTAGTATGGTGTATCTATTGTCATAGCCAGGAAATGATGGGCCTAGGCCCATCCCCTCAACCATGGGGGAGGAACTATTGAGCCCTAGCCACAAATGATTTGTCATTTATTGTCCTAGCTATAAAGGAACAGGAGTGAAGATAAAAAGGTTAAGAATCAGGAAACCACAAGGGGACACTGAGCAGACAACCCCCACAGTGCCCACCCACTCCTCAAAAGTGTCTAAGGAGTCAGTGAATACCTCCCAGAGGCGTGAATTGATGAGGTACTGGAAATAAGCCCTACACTCACAGAGCACATCCCTTCTCCCGTCAAGCTTCAGCCTCCTGTTTTGGCAGATGTCTATCTTGGCCAGTGCCAGGAGGAGGTTGACAAGGAGGTTCTGTGACTTTGTGGGGCCACAGATATGGTGCAACAAGATAAACAGATGATCTGAAAAATGCAGCCAGAACCTGAGTAAGAGGTTCTGGAGGTTCTGGAAGAGAAGTTACAGCCTGATACACTCTATGTAGACATGCACCAGGGACACCCTCTCACCAGAGAAGGGATAAGTGCCTGGGATTCTATGAATTGTGCCAAATACATACCCATGTTCATGGTTCCATGGAAGAGACTCCACTTAATATCCTCAGTGGGCAGTAGAATTAGAGTGGAGCATAGACTGGCCCACTATGATTCCTTGCCCTCTGCAGGTGGCAGCATGTCCAGCCATTTGGTGTCAGGTCGGAACATCGGGGCAAGAAAATGGATGGTGTGGATCATGAGTAAAGACAGATGTTATCTGGGTGCAGTTTCCAGATGGACTGGCTGCATGGCATTCAATTACTCATGTTATGTGCCAGGGATGGCTCGTAGGGCAAGGATCTAATGGCAAGCTCTGGAGGGCCAGAAGTAAAGGTTGAGTGGGGAGTATACTCTGAGGTCAAGAGTGCGGTAGAACTCTATGGTCAGACGGTCAATGTCCAGAGATTTACTGATGTGCATCAGATGGAGAGCTTCTGAGAACTCAGCTAGAGTGAGAGGGTGCTCTAGCCAGTCTCACTTACCTGCACTGACTGTAGGGTGTTCATCTCACAGGATCCCACAAGCATTGGTGTTGGTTGGTTCTGGGGAGAAGAGGGTAGTATAGAAAGCACCTGGCCATTTCCTGCATGCCCACCAGATCTGTAATAGGGGTGCCGTCTTCCTCCAGGAGAAAGATGATGTGCTTTTTGGCACCCCTCTTTCTCCAGAGCATACAAGAAATAAGAGCTGTTATCCATCTCCCAAAAGAGCCAGATACGGAATTAAACAAAAGTGCCCTGGTCCCAATGGTAGCCAAGGGCTTGTAGCTTGTCCCATCTCTCTTGAAACTCCACAGAGAGATGGATTCCCGGGATGAGCTGCTGGCACCTCTCTAGCTCCAAAACCTCCCACTCCAACTGCTTCATTGCACATTCCTTCTGCAATTGCCCCCCTGGGTTGCAGCAGCAGAACTGGCACCTACTTTCCCCACATCCCACCACCTCAGTGCTGAGGGAAAAGTGTGCCTCTGCTGCCTCCAGGCCATACAGAACTCCCCAAAAGATGTCACAAAGCCCACATCCACCAGCCAGCTGTTATTAAAATGCCAGTAGGCTGGCCCCCGCCAGTCAGACATCAATGAGACCATTACAGTCACCAGGTAGTGATCCGAGAATCAGTGGTGTAGCTAGGAGTAGAAACTTGGGTGGGCCCCATCTTTCGGGTGAACAGGCAATGACAGACTGTGCTAGCTCAGCTTCTCCCCCAACACCATGCCCTCTTCCTAGCCCTGGTGCCCCCAGACACAGGGCTTGACCTGCTGAGCTGGGCACGTGCATGGGGTGACTCAGAAAATGGCAAGTCAGAGCAGGCGGAACATAGCTTTCTGAAGGGCAGGCACATGCTCCATATAGGATTTCAGGTGCCCAAATGACGCTCAGGGCCACTGTGGCAGCACTACACCCCAGCTCAGATTTGAGTGGGCCTGGATGCTAAGTAAGTGGCTACGCCCCTGCCAAGAATGGGACTGGCCTGATTCTGGAAGAGTGGGCCCGCAAGATGTTAAATCTGGAAATATAAATATGCTCCAGCCAGGAATGACAACCATGGGCAGCGGATGAACTGCCAGCTCAGGGATGCTATCATTTCTAAATTTGTAATCCCTAACAAATACCACCATGGATAAGGAAATCTCAGATTTTATGCCCCATTTGGTAATATGTTAAAAATCAGTTGTGTTGGGAAAATGGACAGGATTTTTTTTTTTTAATAAAGATTTGATTCAAATCCAACCTCCCCATGCCTGAATTGATTTGGCACTACAAACAATAGCAACACTGCAAGGACCCCACTGTCTATTCCCCCAAGTGCTTAATTAGTTTTTAGATAGTTATTTGTTTTGTTTTTTCCCCTCTAGACTAAATGTAGCACTTGTACCATACTGCTTAATCTGTTAGTCCATTTTATGGAAAACTTCCATGCTTCTCAAATCTATATTATGTTAGGTGAAAATCAGGTGCTTCACAATTTGAAACATTTTCAGCTACTGTTTGCTTCTCCCCTCAGCAAGTCCCCCCCGCCCATTAAAGTGACATTCAAAGAAATTACAGGCAGTTTTATTTTGGAGTTGCTACAAGTGATCGTTAAAAAACAGTTATTAAATTCTGCTCTCAGATACACCTGAGCCACTCTCTATAAATGGGAGTTCATATATACACTGGCTAGTTGGATTGCAGCCTTGGGGTCCTTTTGGATGCCTCGGTGTTGTCAGATGGCCAAATAGGGGTGATACCAACCGTACACTTTCATCTGTAATTGGCCAGAAGTTTGCGCCTCTGCCTGTCAGGCACAGACCTGGCCAAAGTGGTCTTTAAGACTGGTTATTGGGATTCACTATATAAGGAACAAAGCCACAAACTGAAAGAGCCCCAGCTAAAACTAATGCAACAGCAGGTCTACTCAGCACAGGTCACTGTGAACAAACTACCGCAGGGCTCCATTTTTATGCACAGTCACTATATACCCAGTCCAGTTCCCTTTCCGAATATTCTCTCAACTATCCATGGTATTGGCCCTAGCTACCTGAGATATTTCCTTTCCCTGAGTATAGCCTTTCATGACAGTTATCTTCCACTGGGACAACGAAGCTCTCAGCTTTATATGGGGAGGTTCATAAGCTCATGATATAGAACTTTCACAGGAGCTGGATGAAGACTGGAACTCACTCCCACATGATATAAGAATGATCATTGAATTAACCATCTTGCAAACTAAATGCAAAACTTCATCTCTGCTTTCACTCATTAACTTCTGCACACAGCCACTCAATACACCGTCATGAGTGGTGTGTGTCTCTGTGCACGTTTGTGTGCATATGCAGCTACTCAGGGCCTGCTGCTACATCTCATGTCCAGAGTGCTATCACATTTTGTTCAGACTGTTGCTGACCTAAGCAGTTCATGATCATTATGTGTTTTGACTGACAACCTACCTGCATGTCTTGTTTCTTTTGTGGGTGGGTATGTTTTATGATTGCTGTTCTAGAGTGCATCAGAGCATCGTGCACACACACACACACACACACACACACACACCCCAAGCTACAGGCTGGGAAGGAGAAAGAGTCAAGGTGAGAATTATTTCTATTTTTAAATACTTTGAAAGCATTCAGATATTACAGTAATGGGGTCCATATCATTACTGTAATAGAGAGTAGTGTATCTGAGAGCAAAAAAAGGATATTTATTTTTAATTGCATTTTAGGACTTATTTTTTTATTGTACATATATCACTTTTGGTATCCCTTATAGTCTGGGGAAAGGCCTCTATCACCAGGTTGCTAGACTAGCACCTGTATGCCACAGCAGGTGCTCTCATTTGGCCAGTTAACAGGGGGGGCAGCACCAGGGCCTTAAAGAGAAGGGAGACCTAGTGAGTCAAAGCAGACTGGTTCAGTCAGGAAGGGAAGATGAGAAATGTTAGGGGACCATGGATAGTCCTAGAAGGAAGCAGATGTGTATGCATTTTCAGGGGCGAGCAGGCTTATGGGGAGGCCAAAAGGAAAGTAAGCAGTAAGAGGGGGTTTACGTAAGCCAGAGGGCTGAAGGCAGAAGTAGTAGTGATGGAACTTACCTTCGGACAGTGCCATGGCAGGAGAGTTGGACCCAGAGGAGCTGTGAAATGGCCAGGGGGAAGGAGGGACACTCTGCTAGAAAGGAGTCTCCCAGCAGAGAGCCTGTGGGAGGTTCCTCCTGGGAAGAATAGGGTTTCACATCAGTGGGAAGGGGTGAGGTGGTTCCAGAGCTTCTATCCTGGAACAAGGCTAGAAGAGGGCTGGTGCTGCACTGGAGAGCTAGAACATGGTAAGGAATGCCAGGACTGTAAGTTGCATGTACTGTTTGAACTACTGGGGAATTCTGGACTATGGTTGTGGCATTATTGTCATGATTTATGTGCATGGGACTTTCATAATAAATTACCCCCACAAGGGCTATACTTGGGAAGGTGCTTGGACTATTTCTAGGGACTCAGATGGAAGGAAACTGAGACAGGTGCACTTTTCATGCTACAGCCTGCTGAAGGGGCATGTTCCAAGGGAGTCTGATGCATGACAGTCCCCTGTAATTAGAGGCAGGGCTTCCCCCTTACTTTAATATGTTTTTCAACATGCAAGATGAATGTTTTATATAGGATTTTTTTCCCCAGTTGGGACTGGTGCTTGTGCTCTGTCTGCTCAAAAGTAAACTAGGAAGGTTCCTTGTACTGTCTTAAATACCATTATGTTAAGTGCCTGGAACTAACCAGATTATGTTTTTTAAATTATAAAAATAGTCCTGAAGAATCTTTCTAGGATCAATTACCTGATGAAATGTCAGTATTGCCTTTAGGGAAGGCCTCTGACCAGCGCTTTAAGGGCAGTCTGTGAAACAGCTAGACCTCTGTCCTGTGAGAGATCAGTTCTATATCTCTAGCAGTGAAAACTGTGTATGCTTCATCCTTTTATAGTGAGAGAGGAAAGCAAAAGAGAGAAAGAAGGGTTCACTTCTCTCCTACATGAGGACCGTCTAGTGTCTCACCCTGAGATGGAACGAAAAGGGCATTTTTGCATCAAAGGATTGTAACAAAGCCCATTGCCAACTTCGTCCACATATCTATTCAAGGAAGACCATCATAGGACCTAATCACATCAGCCACACCATCACAGGCTCATTCACCTGCACATCTACCAATGTGATATATGCCATCATGTGCCAGCAATGCCCCTCTGCCATGTACACTGGCCAAACCGGACAGTCTCTAGGCAAAATAAATGGACACAAATCAGACGTCAAGAATTATAACATTAAAAAACCAGTCAGAAAACACTTCAACCTCCCTGGTCACTCAATTACAGACCTAAAAGTCACAATTCTCCAACAACAACAACAAAAAACGCTTCAAAAACAGACTAACGAGAAACTGCAGAATTGGAATTAATTTGCAAACTGGACACCATTAAATTAGACTTGAATAAAGACTGGGAGTGGATGGTTCATTACACAAAGTAAAAACTATTTCCCCATGTTAATTTACTCATACCTTCTTGTCAACTGTTTGAAATGGGCCATCCTGATTATCACTACAAAAGTTTTTTTTCCTCCTGCTGATAATAGTCCATCTTAATTGATTAGTCTTGTTAGAGTTGGTATGGCAACACCCATTTTTTCATATTCTCTGTGTCTATACGTCTTCCTACTGAATTTTCCACTCCACGCATCCGATGAAGTGGGTTTTAGCCCACGAAAGCTTATGCCCAAATAAATTTGTTAGTCTAAGGTGCCACAAGTACTCCTCGTTCTTTTTGCTGATATAGACTAACACAGCTACCACTCTGAAAAAATAATTTGGGGGCTGGAGCACATGATTTATGAGGAGAGGTGGAGGGAATGGGATTATTTAGTCTCCAGAAAAGAACGAGGGGGGATTTGATAGCTGTATAAGTAGGGGCATTGCCAGCAGATTGAGGGACGTGATCATTCCCCTCCATTTTACATTGGTGAGGCCTCATCTGGAGTACTATGTCCAGTTTTGGGCCCCACACTTCAAGAAGGATGTGGAAAAATTGGAAAGAGTCCAACGGAGGGCAACAAAAATGATTAGGAGGCTGGAGCACATTACTTATGAGGAGAGGCTGAGGGAAATGGGATTGTTTAGTCTGCAGAAGAGAAGAATGAGGGGGGATTTGATAGCTGCTTTAAACTAGCTGAAAGGGGGTTCCAAAGAGGATGGATCTAGACTGTTCTCAGTGGTAGCAGATGACAGAAAAAAGAGTAATGGTCTCAAATTGCAGTGGGGGAGGTTTAGGTTGGATACTAGGAAAAACTTTTTCACTAGGAGGGTGGTGAAGCACTGGAATGCGATACCTAGGGAGGTGGTGGAATCTCCATCCATAGAGGTTTTTAAGGTCAGGCTTGACAAAGCCCTGGCTGGGATGATTTAGTTGGGGATTGGTCCTGCTTTGAGCAGGGGGTTGGACTAGATGACCCCCTGAGGTCCCTTCCAACCCTGATAGTCTATGATTATTTAAAATAAACACATTATGGAAGAGATTTCAGGAAACAGGTTGTCTTACAGTAGGATAATTATTCCTTTTCCTTTAGAAATGGATAATGTAGTACCTGTGAAGCTGTAAAAACTAATTATTCTCTTCAGTTCTCAAAAGAAAGCTAGTCTCCTAGTGAGTTGTGAAAAAAAACTCTCCCCTTTTGTCTGAAACAAACACTTTATTTTAAAACATTACATTTTACTTCATAAATCTAAATAAAATTCTTATACCTTTTGTACACTTAAGATTTCCTGCTGTTTATAAAAGGAGAATGTATCTGAGCTGATTGTTACAACACTTGCTTCCCCCACCACCACCCTTAAGCATTCATACCCCTCAGAATATTTTCTGTACAGAAAACATTTTAACTTTATGACCAGAAAAAAAAATATATACACACACACACACTTCGGCTATGTATGTGAGGCTGAATTTTGAATAAGAATATGCCTTTAACACAGTGCCCCTTTGAAACCCAAATTGCATTGCTCAGTGGATAAGATGAAATCATTAACTTCTAGAATAGAGATGAAATTTATTTAATAAAATAACTCACATATTGATTATTAAGACAAGTGTAATTTAATTTTTTAAAACAGTAGACTTAATTTTTAGAAGACTTTTGAAAGAACACATGCTAACTCAATGTGATTTTAAATATTTTTTTAATAGTTTGCTAAGAACTTTTCCTCTCTCCCTACACAAAAGAAAAAAAAAAAAACAGATGACACAATGGAAAGAGCTTTACAAACACCTGTTTAGCCAGTGCTCTGATTTAAAAATGGAGTTTGGTCTAACTTGAAGTCAAATGATTATTTATGAGAATGCGAAGTTTCTCTGACTTTAGAATTATATGTCTTGCTTTTCTCATGCTGAAGATTTCTGTAGAAGGATAGTTACGATGTAGAAAGAGACATTTAATCTTCCAAGTGGAAATAATTATAGAATGCTTTTATTTTATGTAAGAAGTTAGAGGTCTGGTAAGCTTTTAGATACTAGTTGAAGAGGTACAAAAAGAAGTGAATGGAAATAAAAGACGAAACTAAAATAGTCTGTCAGATTTAAATTTAGCATATTTCACATTGATTTCTGACCTTGGCCCGCAACGCTTCCCACAGCTCCCGTTGGCCTGGAGTGGTGAACCGTGTGCCAAAGGTTGCCAATCCCTCATGTAGATAATCTTACCTGTTCAAGATGAGTGTAAAATGCTAGCCAATCAGAATGCTAATGGGACACCTATTTTGCATAAATGACTACACAAGATGAAAAGCCACAAAAAAATATGGCCATACATCTCAAACATATTTTTGAACATTATTCTAACAGTATGGTTTCATCTTTTAAAATGATTCAGTGGGAGTTGTGGTAGAACCATGTTTTTAAAATTTAGTCCCCCAATCCACAATATTGCCTGAAAAGAGCCCTGACGCTTTGCTTGCTTTAGCAACAGAAGCTGCAGGTGGATGAAAGCAACAAAGTAGTCAACATTATTTTTAATCCTCTTCATACACATTTCCTTAAGACTACGATACTTTATGCTGTATTTTTCATTACCATAGGCAAACTAAAATACCTGTCCTTTCTTATCCGCTGATCATTTAGATACAACTAGAATGGTTTTCTCCAAGGACTCTCTTAAATTATGAATCAGAAGGCTCTTTAATTTTCAGATTTTAGGCAGAATATGTCAGATACATTTATATTAGAGATAGAATCAGCCAGCGCTTGTGTGATATGGTACATGAATTAATGTGAGTTTAAGGTGGGATTTTGAAAAGCACATAGCATTGGCCTAACTGTTCCCATTAACTTTTTTGCCATTAACTTCAGTGGGAGCAAAGTTAGACTAATAATAAGCTTTTCTAAAAATCCCACCTTTAATTCTATTTGGAGGAAAAGAGAGAGAGAGAGAGAGAGAGAGAGACATATATTTGGCGTGACCATCTCACATGGGCCTGCTGAAGAGAAGCACGGAAAGATGTTACTACAGCGGTATCTATCTTAAACTGTAGAAAATTTGAAAAATATATCCACCTTCATCTTTTCCTGGACAAGGACTGAAAAAAAATGATAGTGAAACTTCAGTACACAATGACGGAACATTTATTATATGTATTATTGTAACAATTAGAATGTGCTAACTGCTGACAAACCACATCTAAAGATACCATCCGCCCAGAAGTGGTCTCAATCTCAAAAGACAAGCAAGTCCCTGCTCATTCATGAAATGAATCGTGTCTCAATAATATCTTCCACTTGTAGAGATGCTCACAGTACTTAATGTGATCCTCCAAACTAGAGATGGCAATTTCCACTGAGTTTTGTTTCAAGTTAATTGAAACCTACATTCAGCTAAAAACACTAGCAGTGCAAATTCAAAATTTGTAAGGAATCAGTAAACTCAGGGGGTACCATATGACTGGAGAATTGCTAACAGTTCCTATTTTTAAGAAAAGGGGAAAAAGGTGATCCAAGTAACTATAGGCTTATTAGTTTGAAATCTGTAATATGCAAGGTCTTAAAAAAATTTTTGAAGGCGAAAGTAGTTAAGGTCATTGAGGTCAATGGTAATTGGGACAAAATACAACATGGTTTTACAAAAGGTAGATCATGCCAAACCAACCTGATCTCCTTCTTTGAGAAGGTAACAGATTTTTTAGACAAAGGAAATGCAGCGGATCTAATTTACCTTGATTTCAATAAGGCATTTGATATGGTTCCACGTGGGGAATTATTAGCTAAATTGGAAAAGATGGGGATCAATATGAAAATTGAAAGGTGGATAAGGAACTGGTTAAAGGGAAAACAGCAACGGATCATTCTGAAAGGTCAACTGTCTGGCTGGAAGGAGGTTACTAGTGGAGATCCTCAGGGATCGGTTTTGGAACCAATCTTATTTAATCTTTTTATTACTGACCTTTGCACAAAAAGTGGGAATGTGCTAATAAAGTTTGTGGATGACACAAAGCTGGGAGGTATTGCTAATACAGAGAAAGACCGGGATAATCATACAGGAAGATCTGGATGACCTTGTAAACTGGAGTAATAGTAATAGGATGAAATTTAATCGTGAAAAGTGCAAGGTCATGCAGTTAGGGGTTAATAACAAGAATTTTGGTTATAAATTGGGGACACATCAGTTGGAAGTAACAGAGGAGGAGAAGGACCTCGGAGTATTGGTTGATCACAGGATGACTATGAGACACCAATGTGATATGGCCGTTAAAAAAGCTAATGCGGTCTTGGGATGCATCCGGCAAGGTATTTCCAGTAAAGATAAGGAGGTGTTAGTACTGTTATACAAGGCACTCATCTGGAATATTGTGTGCAGTTCTGGTCTCCCATGTCTAAGAAGGATGAATTCAAACTGGAACAGGTACAGAGAAGGGCTACTAGGATGATCCGAGGAATGGAAAACCTGTCTTATGAGGGGAGACTCAAAGAGCTTGGCTTGTTTAGCCTAACCAAAAGAAGGCTGAGGGGAGATATGATTGCTCTTTATAAATATATCAGAGGGATAAATATCAGGGAGGGAGAAAACTTATTTAAGCTTAGTACCAATGTGGACACAAGAACAAATGGATATAAACTGGACATTATGAAGTTTAGACTTCAAATTAGACGAAGTTTTCTAACCATTAGAGGAGTGAAGTTCTGGAACAGCCTTCCAAGGGGAGTAGTGGGGGCAAAAGACATATCTGGCTTCAAGACTAAGCTTGATAAGTTTATGGAGGGGATGGTATGATGGGATAATTAATTGCCAAAATTAGGCTGATCTTTGATTATTAGCAGGTAAATATGCCCAATGGCTTGTGATGGGATGTTAGATGGGGTGTGATCTGAGTTACTACAGAGAATTCTTTCCTGGGTGCTGGCTGGTGAGTCTTGCCCACATGCTCGGGTTTAACTGATCACCATATTTGGGGTTGGGAAGGAATTTTCCTCCAGGGCAGATTGGCAGAGGCCCTGGAGGCTTTTCGCCTTCCTCTGCAGCGTGGGGCACGGGTCACTTGCTGGAGGATTCTCTGCACCTTGAAGTCTTTAAACCACGATTTGAGGACTTCAATAACTCAGACATAGGTTAGGGGTTTGTTACAGGAGTGGGTGTGAGAGATTGTGGTCTGCATTGTGCAGGAGGTCAGACTAGATGATCATAATGGTCCCTTCTGACCTTAAAGTCTATGAGTCTGTGACTTGATAAAGATTTATGTGAGCCCTCAGAAACTGATAATGCTGCATTTCATGCCACTGTACTAATAAATCAGAACCTTTTTTTGTGTTTGCACTGTTCCTTGTTAACCCCTTTACTGACACTAAAGTGATGGTGCTCTCATGCTTCATTATCTACTAACATTATTTAGTTATTTCCTTCTCCTTGTCTTTTTTGACTTTACAACATTATATGACACCATCTGACACACTTGTTTACTGTACAATGTGTCAAGAGTTTTTTCTAGAAGGGGTTGTCATGACCACTGACCTAATGCTAATGGACTTTGACTTCTAAAATACTGAAGAGAACCAAAACAGTGATATGGCTGCCATAGGTGACTATTGCAAGAAATGGAGACTGTAGCCCAAATCTGTGTCAACATGCTTCCACTTAAATCAAGCTGGCTCAGTGATCTAAACATCTTTTTGAATGGTCAGCTGTTGGCACACAATCCAAAACCAGTGTATATAAGGGTCACCCTAAATCTCAGACTCATATGTAAATACTATCTCACTAAAGTAGCTCAAAAGATCAAGAGCAAAATTTGTCTCCTGAACAAACTGTTAGGGTCCAATGCACAAACGTTGTTCAGGGCACACTCTCTGGTGCCCAGTTGGTGAATCCTGTACCCCCGTTTGGTTAAACTCTATTCACATTAGACCAATACACAGCTTAATCATACTATGAGAATGATCACAACTTATCTTGAAACAAAACAAAATTGTTTTGGCTGCCAGTCCTTGCCAATATTCATCCACCTAACATCCAGTGTTGACTACAGCCAAGAATACAGCCAACAAACTGATCACCAAAGCATAGCAAATGCCCTACTTGCCACTGTTTAGGTAAATATAGGATGCACCCTGCTACTGACTATGTAGCAGAACTCCTATCTGGACAGTGCTGGATACTCTCTACCTAGCTGCTATCATCATAAGGTCACTGTGGCAGAGAGAATGGAAGAGATCCTCTACCATTACCAGGAACTCTCATCATCACTGTGACACTGGCAGAGCAGGTGCCAGCTCATGTCAAGGGCCCTAGGCCTCACTGAATACTTACAGATGAATAGCTAGAAACCAGTCTGAATCACCTGGGTGTTAGTATTATTAAAATAAGAATTGCCACCCTTACTTGTGTGCTGCTGGTGGCGGCGGCACTGCCTTCAGAGCTGGACAGCTGGAGAGTGGCAGCTGCTGACTAGGCACCAAGCTCTGAAGGCAGCTCCGCCACCAGCAGCAGCACAGAATTAAGGGTGGCATGATATGGTACTACCCCCTCCTGCTCTCCCTCTGTCAGTGTCCCTTTTTGGACACTTGAAATATGATAATCCTATTTTAAACTTTTTGAAAGGCTTCAGCACCTTTGACTGCAGGGATAAAATGATTACATGCCTTATTTAGTACTCCTATGAGTATATATAGTAATTTGTTATATATATTTTTGTGGGGAAGAGGGGGAAATCATCACAGCCTGAAATATTTCTTTTCAAGGGAGGGGAGGGCAGCAAAAAAAGTTTAATCCCTGCCTGAGAGGTAACTCTGCAACCTTAGCAACCACCAGAAAAGTCAGATAAAAAGAGTGACACCTAAAACTCCTAAAGATGAGGTTTGTGTCTTGTGTGGTCTGTGGGGCACTATTATATAAACTAGAAAGGGTGACTATAATAATCTTGGCATCAGCACCAGTAAAGGAGGCCATCCTGACAGTTTTGGAGCTCTCAACATGCTGCTAAAGCCTGTCAGCATTTGAGGTGGGCAAGTTAATCATAGAATCATAAAATATTAGGGTTGGAAGAGACCTCAGGAGGTCATCTAGTCCAACCCCTTGCTCAAAGCAGGACCAACACCAACTAAATCATCCCCACCAAGGCTTTGTCAAGTTGGGCCTTAAACTTCTAAGGATGGAGATTCCACCACCTCCCTAGGTAACCCATTCCAGTGCTTCACCACCCACCTAGTGAAATAGTTTTTCCTAATATTCAACCTAGACATCCCCCACTGCAACTTGAGACCATTGTTCCTTGTTCTGTCATCTGCCACAATTGAGAACAGCTGAGCTCCTGATTATTTTTGTTGCCTTCCACTGGACTCCCCAATTTGTCCACATCCTTTCTGTAGTAGGGGGCCCAAAACTGGACGCAATACTCCAGATGTGGCCTCACCAGTGCTGAAGAGAGGGGAATAATCACTTCTTTGGATCTGCTGGCAATGCTCCTACTAATGCAGCCCAATATGCCGTTACCCTTCTTGGCAACAAGAGAACACTGTTGACTCATATCCAGCTTCTTGTCCACTGTAATTGCTAGGTCCTTTTCTGCAGAACTGCTGCTTAGCAGGTCGGTCCCCAGCCTGTGGCATTACATGGCATTCTTCCTTCCTAAGTGAAGGAATATGCACTTGTCTTTGTTGAACCTCAGATCTCTTTTGGCCCAATCCTCCAATTTGTCTAGGTCAGTGTGGACCCTACCCTCCAGCGAATTTACCTCTCCCCCCAGCTTAGTGTCATCCATGCACTTGCTGAGGGTGCAATCCAACCCATAATCGAGATTAATGAAGATGTTGAACAAAACTGGCCCCAGGACTGATCCCTTGGGCACTCTGCTTGATACCACTGCTGCCAACTACACATTGAGCCATTGATCAATACCCATTAAGCCAGACGATCTAGCCAGCTTTCTATTCCCCTTGTAGTCCAGTCACCCAATCCATACTTTAACTTGCTGGGAACAATACTGTGGGAGACTGTACCAAAAGCTTTGCTAAAGTCAAGGTATATTAAGTCCACCACTTTCCCCATATCTACAGAGACAGTTCTCTCATCATAGAAGACAATCAGATTGGTCAGGCATGACTTGCCCTTGGTGAATCCATGTTGATTGTTCCTGATCACCTTCATCTCTTGCAAGTGCTTTAAAATGGATTCCCTGAAGACCTGCTCCATGATTTTTCCAGGAACAGAGGTAAAGGCTGACCAGTCTGTAGTTCCCCGGATTCTCCTTCCCTTTTTTTTTTTTTTTTTTTTTTTTTTTTTTAAGATGGGCACTATATTTGCCTTTTTCCAATCATCTGGGATCTCCCCCAATCACCACAAGTTTTCAAAGATAATGGTACCCTTGGATGCCTTAGATCTGGACCTATGGACTTGTGCATGTCCAGCTTTTCTAAATAGTCCTTAACCTATTCTTTCACCACTGAGATGGCTCACCTCCTCCCCATACTGTGTTGCCCAATGCAGCAGTCTTGGAGCTGACCTTGTCTGTGAAGACCAAGGCAAAAAAAGCCTTGAGTTCTTCAGCTTTTTCCACATCTGTCACTAGGTTGCCTTTCCCATTCAGTAAGGGTTCTACACTTTCCCTGACCTTCTTCATGTTGCTAACATACCTGTAGAAACCCTTCTGTTATCCTTCACATCCCTTGCTAGCTGCAACTCTAATTGTGCTTTGGCCTTCCTGATTATACTCCTGCAAGTTTGAGCAATATTTTTATACTTCTCCCTAATCATGTGTCCCAGTTTCCACTTCTTGTAAGCTTCCTTTTTGTGTTTAAGCTAACCGAAGATTTCTCTGTTAAGCCAAGCTATCACCTGCCATATTTACTATTCTTTCTGCACATCGGGATGGTTTGTTCCTGCATCCTCAATAAGACTTCTTTTAAATATATCCAGCTCTCCTGGACTCCTTTCCCCCTTCGCAGGGAATCCTGCTCATCAGTTCCCTGAGGGAATCAAAGTGTTTTTCTGAAGTCCAGTGTCAATATTCTACTGCTCTCCTTTCGCAGGATCCTGAACTTGACCATCTCATGGTCACTATTGCCCAGGTTGCCACCCACTTCTACTTCCCCTACCAATTCTTTCATTTGTGAGCAGCAAGTCAAGATGAGCACAGCCCCTCGTTGATTCCTCCAGGACTTGCACCAGGAAGTTGTCCCCAACAGTCCAAAAAACTTCCTGGATTGTCTGTGCACTGCTGTATTGCTCTCCCAGCAGATGTCAGGGTGATTGATGTCCACCATGAGAACCAGGGCCTGTGATCTGGAAACTTCTGTTAGTTGTCCAAAGAAAGCCTTGTCTACCTCATCTGTTGACTGTGCATTGTGTGAATAAATACTATTTTGTTTTAAACCTGCTGCATATTAATTTCATTTGGTGAGCCCTAGTTCTTGTGTTACAAGGAGTAACTAACACTTCCTAATTTATGTTCTCCACACCAGTCAGTCAATTTTGTAAACCTCTATCATATCCCCCCTTGGTCTCTTTTCCAAGCTGAAAAGTCCCAGTCTTATTAGTCTCTGCTCATATGGAAGCTGTTCCATACCCCTAATAATTTTTGTTGCCCTTTTTTGAACTTTCTCCTATTCCAAGATATCTTTTTTAAGATGGGGCAACCACATCTGCATGTAGTATTCAAAATGTGGATGTACCATGGATTTATGTAGAGGCAATATGATATTTTCTGTCTTATCTATCCCTTTCTTAATGATGCTTAACATTGTGTTAATGTTTTTGACTGCTACTACCCATTGAGGGAATGTTTTCAGAGAACTATCCACAATGACTTCAAGATCTTTCTTGAATGGTAACATCTAATTTAGACCTATCATTTTATATTTGTAGTTGGGATTATGTTTTCCAATGTGCATTACTTTGCATCTATCAACACTGAATTTCATCTGCCAAAAAAGTGACTTGGGTACTTTTGAAAACTTTACCTCTCATGTTAGATTGTGGGGTAGAGACCATGTTTATCTAGACAGGGGTACAGAAATAACTACTCACATGAAATGCTTAAATATTCTGTGACAGCTTCACAAAATTATTGGGGACTAGGAATGCAAGAGAAGAAAGTATTTAGCTTTCTTTTCAGTTGCTGGGAAAATTCAAAGTTCTTGCTCCCACTCTGTGAATCCTTACTGCTTTCAGTGAATGGTAACAGAACAAATTCACAAGGACTCGTTCAGATTAGATACGAATATGTCAGTCTACATCTACACAATTCTAACTCAAAGACAAACTATACTAGCCATAGAAGAAAGAGGGAATTCAAGAACAAAATCAGGAAGAAGGGATTTTTTTTAAATTCAGCTAGTAATATGTTGGGTGAAATGCCAGGCTGAGGACTATGAAACCCTAAAAAAAGACCATTATAATAAAACAATTACAGAAATGCATTTATTAAATGACTGTTCATTTTATATATGTTCATGTTCACATGCAAACACAAGCAATTATGTGTGGTGACTAGGTGTACTTAAAACTCCCTACTATTTTAAATCTACACAATTAGTTTCACGCACATTCCAACCAATATAAAATTGCAAATCTCCGGTTAAAATTATGGGTTCCTATGCTCAACTCTGATGTATGGTGTGAAGGAGAATACTTCAAAATGCTTGGAAACAAAGTGGGTTGGTCTGAGGTGGGAAGATAGTATACTAACATGTATGTTCCATGCAAATTCAAAGGCCTCACTTCTGTAAAGATCTACAGAAGTGGAATCTTATGCCCTTAACTTCAGTGAATATCTAACAGATATAAGAGTCTCTCTACATGTTTTTTCCCCCTAGACCCAGCCTAAGACTGTTAGAGGAATAGTAATTGAAGCTATAATTTGTGCTGGCCTGACTGTGTTTTGAGAGATTTGTGATCTAGCATATTCACTCCAAAATGTGGAAATGCAGTACCTGTTAGGAATGATATTGTAAGGGAAAATCATTCCTCTCTGAATAGACATACCCCTCAATTTCTTAGTTGATACAGTCCAAGCTCCCTTTAGTTTTGTTACATGTTCAATCTATGGCCAGGTCTACACTAGAAGCGCTACATTAGTGTGGCTGCAGTGATGCAGCTGTAGCATATCTGGTGAAGACACCCTATGAAGAACATTCCCCCATCAGCACAATTACTATGTTGGTGGAAGAGCATCTCCCGCCAACATAGCACTGGTGTGGACGGTACTTAGGTCGCTCTTTCTTGCGTTGCTTGGGGTTGTGTGTCTTTTTGCACCCGACTGATGTCAATTATTTATTTATATTTTAAAATGCACAAAATGGCAAACAATTGTGTTAATGCACTTGCTGGATAAATTGCTACATTGTTCCTGAAACATGCAAAGTAGACTGATAGTAAGGCATGGTGATCAACTTGTATACATGTGAAAATGAGTGAAATTTGTGAGTATCATTTCCCTCCCCCCCATTTTTTTAAAATACCTGACACTAACAGAGGGGGGAAATGCTCTTCAAAAATATTTTTATGAGCCCAGGGATAAAAGCAATCTTTGGCATGATGATTTAGCTGTATCCAGAGTGGATGTGACCTCCCTAAGAGACTAAGAAATCATTTCAATCCTCCCTTCAGTTTGCTGATGGAATTTTAACAAGGTGTTTCTAAAAGCACTCTCCAGCTGAGCAATGGGAGGAAACTCTTTGGCCAATGGGCTCTCTGAAGTTTCTATTGTTCTGTTTTTAAACTCCTTGATTTAATGTCTTAAATTAGTCCATCCAGAATGATAAAGAGACTAACTGTATATGATTAGAATGTTACTGATTATTTGGTAAGTAATAATAAATAATAATTGTTTACAAGGGACATGAAAATGTATACTATTAATTTTTGTGAAACACAGAGAATGGTTATGAAAGACTATGGAAATAAAGGCATTAATTGATCTTAATGGATTTTCATAGAACAGAGAAACAGCATGTGCTGTGTTTCAACAAACTACTTGCTGTTTTGAAGATTCTGAAGTGCTGAGGTAGATGGATAAGCCTGTAGAGCATGGCAAATTAAATATAATTTCTTGATGAAATACCATGGGTCTCTTCAAGGGAATATTCTGCAGTGACAAAACTATTGCCTTCATGATGGTTATAGAAATTGCAATTAGAAGTCCAATAGACATAATTTATACAACTTATAAAGATCTGTCATGCTGTCTGGAGTGGCTCACAACCATGAGGGCCTACCTCAAGGAAGATGGTCAAAAACAATACAGGCACCCCAAAATTGGTGGCATATTGTATAATTAGATTTCACCAAGTAACAAATATGAACTCCTGGATCACAGCAATAGGCTTATCCCTGGAGTCAGAGAATCCCCTTAGTCCAACTTGCCTGGGTGGAAAGATAAGCTCTCCAGTCCATCTGATAAATGGTCACTTACAGATAGACACACAAAATCATACCACATTGAGGTTGTTTCCGAGCCCAAGAGACCAGTCACTTATCCCAAATCTAAATCCTACACCAAAGACCATGCCAGTAGCCAATCCTGTAATAAACAAACTAAACACTTATCTATGAGAAAGGAATGAGAGTTATTTACAGGTTCAAGCAAGCAAACAAACATGAGTTACCATAAAGATGACAGATGTAATCTGTCAATTCAAAATGCCTTGCAAGGCGAACCCAGATGTAACCCTTGGAGATCTCTACCTTAGTTTAGTGTCACTGGTCCCGTGAGAGTTCAAAAAGATGAATTTTTTTCTTCTGACCCAGTTTAATCTTTTAGAGTTAGCCTTCTAGACCATGAGACAAGCTCCCTTACACATTGGCAATCCTAAGTGTGATAGGTCCATTCACCAATCATTTGTATCATGATCCTTAAGGACCAGTTTAATCTTGATAGGCCTCCTTAACGGGCTGGAGGGGGTGTAAGCTCCCATGCCTGGATTCACAAGTTCAGAGCAAACATTTTCAAAGCTATAAAGCAAAACTTACATATTTCCTTATAGCATGGAATACAGACATTATAAAAGTGAGATTAATTCATGCAGCATTTTACAAGCATTTCATAGAGTAAATACTAAATAATTCTTATAAAGACTTCTTTTGAACAAAACATATAGCTGAGATGGGTTTTTTTCCAGCCTTGAGTTTGTCAGCTCTTACTTAATGCTTACACCCTTGGCTGGAGCTGGCACTCTATTTACTAGCATTACAATCACAATACAAGTAACTGATGGTTATTTGGTGGGCCCTAGGAAATGAATTGGTGATGTCAATCTAGTTCACATGGACAGTTGTCCAGCAGGGTTGTAAAAGAAATGTTCAACTAGAAACCACATATAATGGAGTGGGTTGGGGATCTAATCCTACCAGTGAATAATGGAAAAAGTCTACAATTTGAAATGTTCACAGACCTGAGCTAAGGTACATCACAAATGCCTAGATTCTCCTTTTCCTGATTTGCAAGCACCACCGCTCACCTCTGCTATTTCTTCCTTCCCTAACTTATCTTTGAGATCTTCTGGGAGTAAGTGTCTTGTCTACCCTGTCATAAGGAGCTGGGTACCATTGCCCTGGGTTTTCAAGGAGTACCAAGTGGTCATTTTTTATCTGGCACCAGTTATGGAAGATTGGCTTCTACTCCTTGTCACATTTTGGGGTAAAATCTAGACCAATGATAGTTTGTTCATAGACTGCCCTGTAATGCTGGGTGCATTAAAATGCTTGCTGCTGTAGCTCCCTTATCTGGATGCTCAAAGAAGCATACAAGATGCACTGAGTACCTAAGCAGCCCTGATTCAGTAGATGTGACTCCAGCAGCCTGCTTGTTACACCACAGGCATACATTGTTCTCCGCCAGCCTTGGTTACTACTAGCCAAGTGACCCCAACACACCTCCAGTCCCAAATTTCCCCAAAACTCTCTGCCCTGAAGTATCAAACCTTCTCCTGGATCACTCAGAGAAATAAGGTTTATTTGCTCCTTTAGAGAAACAATACTCAGGAGTCTGCCATATTAATTGGAGTTAACAATTACTTCAATTCAAATACAGCATTGGGTTGGTTTAAATTTAAATAAAACAAGTTTATTAACAAGAGGACATAGGTTAAGTGATGCCAAGTAAAAAAATAAAAGGTAGAGATGGTTACAAGCAAATTAAAGTGTAAAAAGCTACACGTCTAAAAGTCTAAAGCAATCTAGCAAGGAACAGTCTTTGTTTTAGATTTTGCTCACCAGTATTCTTGGTCCAGCCTGTATGGCCATCACTCTATCTGGACCTTCCACTGAAGTACAAAGTGCTGGTTTCCCTTTTCTTTTTTGATTCACTGCCCCCCCTCTTTAAAGTCCTATAAACCTTTGAAAAGCATCTCAAAGTTGATTGATCCTGCTTCAAGAGGCAGGGGGGTTTCCTGGGAGTGCAGTATCCATCACCTTTGATAACTCAGTTACCACCACTTCCCCTTGTTAACCTGATCGCTTTGTTTCTCTTTTATGTAAATGTACCTTCATTGTCACTGCCTGACAACCAGGCTGGTTAGACAAGCAAATACACAAATTCTTCATAATCCAGTCATGCTGATGCCCCAATTACTTGTGAGCTTTGATGGTTCTTGTTTACCACATATATAAATTGTATTTCCATTCTCACTGGTCACCCTGCTTCATTTGTATTCAAGACCTGGGCAGATCTGTTTCTACATTGTTCAAATGCAGACTTTAAAACATTATTCAGAGGAAATCCATAACTCCACGTGCAGCATTGTCACATTCTACAATGATATGGACCAGTGTTTTTGTTTTTACATTATACTTCACAAGGTAAAGTTTGTAAAAATATAATTGCAGTACTGTAGCCATATCAACCCACAGAGGCTTTGCGGCTTCCCACCATAGTCGCCCCCCGGAAAAAAATCCTGGATCTGCCCCAAATGCCTCTTAGCTTTGATCATCAAGTCCATCCCCTTACATACTCCCAAATCATTTTCACTGAGGTGAAAAATGATCACATCCAGCACCTGCTACTGGGCTGCTAAAGAGTGTAAAAGAGCATCAGCTGGTCCTGATACCGAAGAAATGCTCCAGGTTCCATTTTGCCTGCCTGATCTCTATCCTGAATACACAAGGGCCACTCCACCCTTGTGAAAGATGCAGATCTTGACCATGATTGGTACTAACATAGAATTAAAAGTTCAGTTAATTGGCAGAAAGCCAAGAATTTCTAAGACACCCAGCAGCTATGAGAGCACTCAGGAGAAGATGGACAAAGGAATTGGAAACCAACAAAAGAGCTGCTGGAAGAACTGCTGGAGAGAGAGGTCAGAGGAATGACCAAGAGGACAGAAGATCTGCTTGAAAGAGAGTTTAGAATTCAGAGGAGAGTTATCTTGAAGAAAGCACCTAAAAACATCAGACAGCAGCATTGGCAGCATTGGCAACACTGAAACAAAATAACTAAGGAACAGAGCCAGAGAAGCTCCTGGGAGTGAGTTGCAATACAGACGCTCCCTGGGTTACACAAACCTAATTTATGCAAATCCGCACTTACTGAAAAAGTTCTGTAAGCTTTTTTGGGGGCGTGGGGGGGGCATGTAATTGTCGAGTATGTTCCCGACTTACGAAAAATTCGACTTGTGTAAGTCACGGAGCATCTGTAGTAACAACTGCAAACCGAACTGACTGAGAATAAACTGAAAATAGCAGCAGCAGCAATATTTGTAACAATGCAGCAGAATCAAAGAATAGTGTAAATGTAATAGTTTAACTATAAATTTACTGTTTATGGTATAGATGTGTATGCTTGAAATGTGCCTGTTTTACTTATATTTTATCTATGTAAAACTTAAAGTATAAGTTAAGAATAGCTATCAGCAATCTATTGTAGACCAGCCATCTACAATGGAACATCTCACTTAGAATTTAAAGTGTATACTATTGTAGTTTAGATGCTCTTTAATTGCAATAAGAGATTTGTGTTTTAGTTAGGATTTTAGATTATGCTGTATTAGGGATTATTAGTTACATCAATAAAAAGATAGTATTTTTTCAAAAACAAAGTGTGTGAGCCAATCACTTGATCAGAAGATTATATCAGTGTCCTTCAAGCGTTTCCTTAATACCCTTGAGACCCAAATCCCAGGAAAAGCAGATTAAGAGGGTGATAGGCAGGTTATTCTGGGGGAACTTCAAAGCCTAAATTTCAGTGTAACAGCCCCAGAGCATGCCCCTCCATGATATGCTCTTTTGCTCCCTGTGGAACACCCCTCCAACCATGCTGACTCAGAACTGCCTCACTGTTGAGGTGAGCCCGTGAGCCAAATGCCCAATATGAGGCCCATGCATCCAGTCACCCATTCGGGTACCCATTTACATGATCCTGAAGAAGGGAATAAATACAAATAATTTAGTACATAAACCACTGGATTATTCTCCTTAACAATGTGCTCCAACCTTGTATGCATTTGAATGTTACCTGTGATAGGCTTGATTTGTAAGACTCCCATTCCAAGCTATACTGTGGATGTCACCAATGCATTCCTGAATGACTTCACCAGGAGAACTTCAACAATATGTGTTCTTTGACGTTGCCATGAACTGAAATTTCCTTCTTAGAGGTAACTCCTTTCCCTGTGAACACATAGTGACATCTACACTAAACCAGTCTGTACTGCTTGGATTTGGCCAATCCCAGCCTTCCCCACACTCTATTATTATGGTGCTACTTGCCATCCCTTAATTGGTTTGGTGACACGTTATGAGTCAGGATGTCAGGCTCCTCTTCCCCCTATTGCAGATCCCCAATTCCAAAGCCCTATCTAAATCCTTGCTGATGCGATAGTTAATCCCACTAGCGACCATCCCTCCAACTAATCCCAGTCCCCACAATCTCTTGTAGCATTAGGACACCTCATTGCTATCCCTTACTTGCTTTTTGACCCTCTGAGAGTCATGGGGTCAGATCTCTCTCAAAGATCCCTAAATTCCAAAGCCCTATCTAAATCTTCCCTTCCCCAATCCCTTGTTAACTCGAATAGTGAAGTGGAGTAAATTCCCCCACATTCCCAATATATACTTGAACTTTCAAGATGCTAGTTGCTTTGCATTAAGACAAAATTGGTCAGTAAAGAACCAAGATTCCAAAGGTATCACTACACCCAAATGGGCTCCTCTCTGGTTCCCTACACTAACTTTCAATTTCCACCCCTCTTATATTCTCGGCGACTTGAAAAATGGCCATTACCAATGTGGGTCCCTGCCTAATTCACTCCTTCACCCCTGACTTATTGTAGGGGTATTAGGACTGAAAAGCACTCTCATAGGGTTATGCTCCCATCCCTTCCCAGATGGCACAAAAACTAGGGGAGTGGTAAATAATGAAGAGGACATCCAAGTCACTTGGCAAACTGTGTGCAAGCAAACATGTATTTTAATGCAGGTAAATGTATACATTTAGGAACAAAGAATGTAGGTCTTATTTACATGATGGGGAACTCTATCCTGGGAATCAGTGACTTGGAAAAAGATTTGGGAGTCAAGATGGATGATCAGCTGAAGACGAGCAGTATGACACTGTGGCCAAAAGAGCTAATTTGATCCTAGGATACATAAATGGGGGAAATCTTGAATAGAAGTAGAGACATTTTCCCTATATATTTGGCACTGGTTCAAACACTGCTGCTATACTGTACCAAGTCCTGTTGCTCACAATTCAAGAAGGCTGTTGGAAAATTGGGGAAGGTTCAGAGAAGAGCCACGAGAATGATTAAAGGATTAGAAAACTTGCCTTCTAGTGATAAACTCAAAGAGCTCAGTCTCTTTAGTTAAACAAAGAGAATGTTAAGTTGCATCTTGATCACAGTCTATAAGTATATATATAAAACTTACTTAATAATGGGCTCTTCAATCTAGCAGATAAAGGTGTAACTCTGGAGTTTCAGAAAGCCTTTGATAACCTCCCACATAAAAGGTTTTTAAGCAAAGTAAACAGTCATGAGATCAGAAGGGAGGACCTCTCAATGATCAGTAATTGATTAAATACAGGAAACAGAGTAGGAATAAACAGTCAGTTTTCACAATGGAGAGAGATAGTGGGGTCCCTTCCCCCAGGATCTGTATAGGGACAAGTGCTATTCAACATATAAGTTATCTGGAAAATGGGGTAAACAGTGATGTGGCAAAGCTTGCAGATGATATAAAATTATTCAAGATAGTTAACTCCAAAGCGGACCACAGAAAGTTACAAAGGGATCTCATGAAGCTGGGTAACTGGGAAACAAAATGGCAAATTAAATTCAGTGTTGATAAATACAAAATAATTAATATTGGAAAACATAATTCCAACTACACATACAAAATCATGGGGTCTAAAAAAGCTGTTGCCACTCAAGCAAGACATCTTGGAGTCATCATGGATAGTTTTTTGACAATATCTATGCAATATGCAGCAGCAGTCAAAAAAAGCTAACAGAATATTGGGAAGCATTAGAAAGGTGATAAATTCTAAAACAGAAAATATCATAATGCCACTATATAAATTTATGGTATGCCTGCACTTTTAATACTATGTACAGTTCTGGTCACTCCATCTCAAAAAAGATATAGTAGAAATGGAAAAGGTACACAGAAGGACAACAAAAGTGATTATGGGTAAGGAACAGCTTCCATGTGAGCACAGATTAAAAATATGTGCTGTTCATCTTAGAAAAGACATGACTAAGGGGGAGATATGATAAAGGTATATAAAAAAAGAATGGTGTGGAGAAGGTAAATGTAATTTATTTACCCCTTCTGTCATGGGGTTTGACTCATGGCTGTGGAGCCTCCTGCTGGGCATTTCAGGAATTTGCTGAGTCCCAGCAGGTGCGCGCACGGGGGTTGGTGCCTCTTCCATCCTTGCCTCAGCCTGCAGGCCCATTATGGCTCCTTTCTCTCAGTGTCTGCTTTGTGGCACAGCCCTCCAGCCATGTCACCATCCGGTTTCCCCCCCTCCCTTCCAGGGACTCTTCCTCCAACAAGAGTCCAGACACTCCTCACAGTTGCTTGGCAGTCCACAGCCAGGCCACTCCTTCCCTGCTAGGACCTGCCTTTCCCCAGATGCTGGTCTCTGTAGCCATCTAGGAAGCCAGTCTTCTCCCTAGAGTTCCCTGCAGTACACTAACTCATGATGCTTTGCAGCTTCCTTTTATATGGGCCAGCTGGGCCCTGATTGACTGGTCCACCTGCTGCCCTAATTGTCTGCAGCTGCTGCCCTAATTGTCTGTTTCCCCTGCAGCCACTCGTTTGGCTACCTGCCGCTCAGCCTCCCTAGGCTGGTTTTAACCCTTTCAGGCCAGTGCGGGGCATCACACCTTCACATAACACAAGAACTAGGGGTCACCCAATGTAATTAATAGGTAGGAGGTTTAAAACTAACACACAAAGCACAATCAACTGGTGGAACTTGTTGCAAGGGGGTAATGTGAAGGCCAAAAATATAGACTAGTGGTTCTCAACCAGGGGTACACATACCCCTGAGGATACACAGAGTTCCTCCAGGGGATACATCAACTCATCTAGATAGTTTTACAACAGGCTATGTAAAAAGCATTAGCAAGTCAGTACAAACTAAAATTTCATACAATGATTTGTTTATACTGCTCTATATGCTATACACTGAAATGTAAGTACACATTTATATTCCAGTTGATATATTTTATAATTATATGGTAAAAATGAGAAAGTAAGCAATTTTTCTGTAATAGTGTGCTGTATTTTTGTGTCTGATTTTGTAAGCAAGTAGTTTTTAAATGAGGTGGAACTTGGGGGTATGCACGACAAATCAGATACCTGAAAGGGTACAGTAGTCTGGAAATTTTAAGAGCCACTGGTATAGACAAGTTCATGGAGGATATGTCCATCAATGGTTATTAGCCAAGATGATCAGGGACACAATCCCATTCTCTGGGTGTCCGTAAACTTTTGACTCCTAGAAGCTCAGACTGTCAGCAACTGTGATGGGGCTGGTCATGCCTAGTGGTTGGAGCCAGGGGTCAGAGCCAGAATCAGGAGTCCAGAGCAGAGCTGAAGTGAAAGCAGGACTGGTGTGAAAGTACAGCTAGGAATAGAGATGGAATGAGAGCAAGGCTAGAGCAGGCTAAGGCTTGGGGAGACTAAAACAACAAGGAGTCTGGTGGCACCTTAAAGACTAACAGATTTATTTGGGCATAAGATTTCATAGGTAAAAACCTCACTTCTTCGGATGCAAGACTGGGGAGACTGTTACCACCATCAGGCAGGAAAGAGTTCCAAGCCCTGAAGTGACATTGAGGAGACTGAGTTGCTGTTCCTCCTGTGGGGCTTATTTCCCTGCCCTGGGAGTGACCAGACCAGTTCCTGGCTTGTGGAGTGCCTAGAGCCCAGCACAGGACTGACTAATTACTTTACAGAGACTACAAGATAGGCGAAGGATCATTAATTGCTCTGTTCATTCCCTCTGAAACATCTGTCACTGGTCACTTTTGGAAGACAGGATATTGGGCGAGTATGGCCTCTCTGATGTTCTTATGTCCATACCACAATCCAATATCTGAAAGTTGAAGCTACACAAATTGAGACTGGAAATAAGATGTAATTTTTTAAGAGTGAGAATAATTAACCATTGGGAACAATTTACCCATTATTTCTTAGCATTTCAGTTTGGTGTAGAATTGTGCTCCACTATGTAAACTTCCTCTTAAGCCCATTTGCTAAGCCTCCCACATAGAGCTGAGAAGGAACCAGATTTTTTTTTTTTGGGGGGGGGGGGAAATTCCACAATTTCATTTTTTTTCCATTTTGAAATGGAACAAAACTAAACAAAATAATAATAAAAAACATTCCCACAAAATGAAATTCCAAAGAAAACAATAATAATAATAATAACAATAACAATAATAACAATATAATATTTGGGGGATGATTAAAATATTTCATTTAAAAAAATAAGACATTTTGTTCTAATTTTGACCTTTTGAAAGTTTTTAAATATTTTAAAACATAAAAAACCAATCATTTAAAATTATTTTAAAGCAAAAAGTTCAACATATTTCATTTAGTTATTTTAATGAAATGTCACTAAAATCAACACATTTTTTAAAATATTTTTTTGCCAGAAAACTGTTTCAGTGAGACACTTCAGAGCAATTCCCTTTCCAAATGCAAAGCTGTAACCTTCCTCAGTCTACAGACTACTCAGAAAAATAGCTTGGAGTATTTTGCACAGCTACTATACATGACAATGAGTTCTCTAGATTGGAGGTTTTTCTAAAAAGATATGCTCTAGTTCAAATAGGAATTGGAAGTCATATGGCTAGTGTAACAAAGAATGATCACAATAATTGTTTCTGGCCTTGAAATTGATTAAGCTCCCATTGGCCTGGAAAGGCAAACCGCAGCCAGTGGGAGCTGCAAGTGGCTGAACCTATGGACGCTGCAGGTAAACAAACCGTCCCATCCCACCAGCGGATTTCCCTTATGGGCCACATGCCGAAGGTTGCCGATCCCTGCTATAACCTAATTGAACATCACATTCAAACTTGTATTACAAGGAACACTATACTGATAGTATTAGTCAATAAAACCCTCTGTTTTCAATATATTTTAAGATGCTGCAGAATTTCCAGCTTGCTGCACTGGAGTGCTGCACAGGTAGATTTCAATGGAACGTAGATAAGTTTAATGTATAGTTCAGAGGGCTTTAGTTATTCTGTTTGACTTCAATAAAAGCTATTCTTTTTCTGCTATTCTGGGTTCCAATATTTCCAGGTAAGTAGAAAATTATGTTTAATTATTTAAGTATTTAATTTAATTAAGAGATAACAGAGTGATGCAACAAATAGATGGGCAACTTAGATCAGCTCTAAATTGTGCTAAGAGTGAATCACACTTTAGACCCAGGGTTGGGGACCTGCATCATTGTTTTCATGCTCTCCTGCAGACTGGATCCTGTGTTGAACAGAACCTAGCCAGACCTGGGAATTGTGTCCCTGCTTTTCTATCAGTTTTTTGTTGGTCTTTAGCTGCTTGGGAAGGACTGGTACTATAAAGAGAAAAGTGTATCCATGGCAATGATCAGGCAATAACATTTCACAACACAAAGTAATTATTTTTATATTTTCTGTTTCATAACAACAATAATGGTTTCTGGGTCTGGCAGATAATGACTGTTTGGGTCAAGGGGATCTCAGACTTCATCTTGGGCTTTCAATTCCCATGCTCATTAGTTGGCAGGAAATTACTTTCCCATCAGTTATTATTGCCTAAATGAACAATTTCATTTTATGTTACTTGCAAAGTGAATGAAGCAATTTGTTTACATCAGTCAAATAATGTAAAGTGAACAATAAACTCAGTGCCAACTTCACTCAATAGTCAAATACGAGTTTTGTTCTTTGTGCCCACTTCACTACAACTTCAAACTTTCACTGGGACCAATGCAGCTAGATTGAGTTGCAGCATATGTTCAAATCACTCCTCCGGTTGGAAGGTAATAAATATTTAAGATTAATTTAAAAGAATTAACTGTGTAAGCTGAATTGTATGATTACCTGATTTGTTAAAAGTCGCTTGTCAAGTATCCAAGAGTTGCAATAATGAAAAAACTATTAAGTTAAGCAGTTTTTTCTTGCACATTTCCTTTTTGTGTCACTTATTCTTTGGTCAATATGTATGTCCTCCGCTACTGAATTGTTACTAGAATCATGATTGGCATGAAGCTGAACTTCACACGATTCTTGACCATTGACATACAAAGTTATTTGACAATGGAAGAAAAATTCCAGGTCAACACACCTATCTGATTGCCAAGAGCCACTAATGGATTTACTGTGTGTACTGGGGATCAAGGCAGGATTGCACAATATATTTTCCTTCTTTCCTCGTGGGTTTTACAACTGTCATGTAAACCTGTCACTAATGCACTGGAAATTCAACAATGCAAAAAGTATTTCAAATACACAATTTTTATGAAATTTGTAGTAAAACTCTTGAGTAAATCTGTGCAAATAATGATTTTTTTTTTGTTTGGACACAAATTTTAAAAAATTGGGAGTAACTCTTTTGGGTCAAATGAAAAACGAAAATTTTCAAAACATTTCACAGATCAAAAAAAATGTATTACTATATTGAGTCGAACAAAACATTTTATTTTGCTAAAAAACAAAACACTGTCTAAAATTTGATTTTAAAATGTTTTGGGTATTTTTTAAATACAATTAAGGGGAATTTTTAATTAAAAGTCCCCCTCTCAGAGGTTGATCTCAGTTTTGAAAATTCAATATCATTTCAACTGAGTTGCAGGAAGGATGAATTTGTTCCTTTATGTTGCAGCATCTTTATATTGTGTGTGTGTATGTATAATTATTTTAGCCTCTGCTTACCAAGTCTGCTTATGTTCATTGTATGAGAGCACTATGCCTCACTTCTTAGAGTTTAGTTATTTTTCAGCTTAATATTTCTACATTTAGCATTTTATCCCAGGCTGACACTGAGTGACAATCCGGGGGTAAAAAGGGAATAGATCTGAGAGCCCTGATGATCTTGACAGTTGTCAGGATTTTTCCCCCCTCATGAACAAAATGCTTAGCCTGAGAGCAGAGAGCCTCTACTGAGTGACAGTAAAGACCAGTGTGTTGCTGCTTCCAAAAATGTTTTTCTCCAATTGCATACTTAAACCATAAAGGTCCCCATGTTTTTCAGTTCTCCTACTACATTTTTTCTTACTTCTAATACCGACGTTTGTGAAGAACCACAGCAACTCTTTGTTTCTGCTGTACACAGGAGTTCTATCATCTTACCACAGTATTTGATAAGCATTGCTGACATGTTAGAAACAGCAATCTTTCTATTTGTCTGCTGGTGTTGGGTATTTTCAGAAGGTTTGGATAAGCACCTGGAGGATTTTGACAACATTGAAAACAATGGCAAAACTGCAGTAGGGGTCAGGGAAGGAAGAAGTATGTGAACTAGCCAGACTTTTGAGAACCCCACTCAATTGTCACCAGCACTTTTTTGAAGAAATTTAGCAATCTTCTCCCTGCTGCTGTTAGGACATGTTGTACCAAGGTTTGGATGCTCCTGCATGAGTATGTAATTGGATACAATATTATGACATCTCCAACCACATGGAGATACTGCTCTCTCTGATCCTCCTTAACTCTACCTGAGAAAGTCATTGGCTCCTCATCCTGAACCACTGATAACAATGGGAGTTTTATCATTCACTTCAACAGGATCAGGATTGTGCCCTGAGGAGAACATGGCAACTCATCAAATATGAATGAGGAGGCACAGTTAAAAACAAAATTCTATATTACACACCCTTCATTTCCATGTGACAAATTAATAAAAATAAATTAATAAAAATCAAGCAACAGCAAGAAATATCTCCTTCTGACATAAATGACATAAATGGTGATACTTATTTATAAGTTTATGACAGGGTGTACCTATCCCGTACCAGTCCCAAAGGGGTTAATTATGTGTTGCAGGCTGAGGAAGCCCCACTCCTCTGACCCTGCTGTGCATGCTCAGTTTGGAGGTAGAATATAAAAGGAAGCAGCCCCGCTCAGTTTTGAGAGGCTGCCAAAGGGGGAGGCTGCAGACTCTCTTTCCGGGGAGCTGCTACAGGCCCTGACCCATGAACCTAGGCATGCAGAGCCTCAGATGGATACCCCACTAACCCAGAGAAGGGATTGCGCCATCAGGAGTTGCACCTGAAGGAGGATCCCAGAGGGCCCAGAGAACCATGGACCTCCACTGAGGAAGACAGGGTAGGAAACTGCCATGGGGACTTAGATATTGCCCCAGTGGGAGAACCGGGGAACTGGTCAGTGTGTTTCAGGAGGATCCCTGTTGACCCAGTGGCAGACCAATCTGCCACTGTTAGAGCCCTGGAATGGGACTCAGAGGAGGAGGGAGGGCCTGAGCTCCCTACCCTGGGTGCCACATACCTATAAGTGGCCATGCAATCCCACAGGTGGGGTACTTTATTGACTCTGGCCATTAAGCCAGGCTGCCCTGGTGGAAGGGCCACTTATGGACTCTGGCCATTGGGCCACGCTGCCCTGAGAGGAAGGGCCACTTTATTGACTCTGGCCACTAGACCATACTACAACATTTTATAGTTTGGGTCACAAACATAGGACCTAACTGGCTACTATACAGTTTTTTTCCCTTCTTTTCACCGTACATGACCCGGCACCCATGATGGGGTGCACCTACCCCGCAACAAGGTTAAACTTTAAAATTATATATTGCAACTGCGGCTGGTAACACCGGAAAGCAGAGATTGACTCATGTCAATATCCTGGGTACAGTTTACTTCACACTATAGGAAACTTCAATCTGGACTTCAAAGTTTGGGTTTATCTGTTCCTGAAAGTGTGTAGGCAATACTGAAATAAAGGCACCACTCTATTTTACAACATTTTGACCGAAAGTAACTTAGTCTAAGGCTACACTAGAAGCCCTCCTGTACCCAGTTGTCAGCTCCATTAAATGCTAATCTCTGAATTAGGGTTACAGATCAGACAAACGGGGCCAGTGCAACCACTAGGCTGACTAGGTGGCCGCCTAGGGCACCAAGTGGTTGGGGGCACCAAAAAGTGGTGCCCCAAACATTTTTTTTAAACAGCGGAGCACAAGGTTGCCACTGCTCCCCATCTCCCGGCTCCAGAGGGGCTGCCCACGGTGCGGCCAGTCCCTCCCGCAGGGAGAGCAGCTGGTGGCAGAGCGGGGAAAGGGAGAGTCTAGCACTAGCAACTGCACCTTCTTCCCCGCGCCGCGGGACGAGTCGGGATCCCCGCCGCACCCGAGGTTTTCAGCAGCGGCGGCAGCAGGCTCGGGTGCGGGTGCGGGGCTGGCTGCCTGTGCCGCCACTGAGAGCCCCAGGGGCGGCGAAGAGCCCAGCTCGGCCCAAGGCGCGGCCAGTCCCTCCCCCTGGGGGAGCAGCAGGCGGAGCGGGGAAGAGGAGGGTCTAGCGCTAGCAGCTGCACCTTCTTCCCCACGCTGCGGTCCAAGTCAGGCTCCCCGCCATCCCCGGGGCTCTCAGCAGTGGTGGCAGCAGGCTCAGGTGTGGGGGGGCTGGCTGCCTGTGCCGCCACTGAGAGCCCCAGGGGCGGCGGAGAGCCCGGCTCGGCCCAAGGCATGGGGAAGAAGGCGCAGCTGCTCTCTGCTCTTTGGGCAGAGAAGCTGGATGTCTACTCGACCTGCAAGTTACCTAATCGGGCCGCAAGGAGCCACACAGGCCCATGGAGCACTGGGGGGTGGGCAGGCCCAGTCCCTGGCCTGGGGAATGGTGTATGTGGGAGCAACCCGGGCACCCCTTCCTCAGCCAGCGCCACTCCCTCCAACACCCACCGACCAGCTACCTTCTCCCCGTGCACCCACCGCCCCAACAACCCACCCTGTCCTGCCACTTTTGCCTCTGGGCAACCTCCACCCAGCAACACCCCGCCCCCCCCCCCAGCCAGCCACAGTCACCTTCATCCCTGCATCAACATCGGGACCCCCCCACACACCTGCCATCTCCCTTCTGCCCACTCCTCCCTTGTGTCACTCCCTCCCTGCCACTGCACCCCCTGCAATGAACCCCTTTTGCCTCTGTGCAATGTCTTCCCCGCCCCCTCCACCTCTTGGCCACCTCCACCCCCTGCAATAATCCCATGCACCCCCTCTCTGCCACCTTCACCCCGGAAGAGCCCCCATATGACCCCCCTCTTTGCAGCCCCCCCGTGGCCCCTGCACTTTGTGAACATCTGGGTCCCTGGGGGGAACTTGGGCGTAGGAAGGTGGGGGCTGGACATCTGAGAGGTGGCGCAAGGTGCAAGTTTCGTCTAGGGCGCAAAATATCCTTGCACCGGCCCTGCAGACAACACACATTTCTTGGTTAAAAAAGAAATTTGAGAAAAGATGTTGCATTCAAATCCATTGGGTCTTATAGATGCCATTTCCATATCTCTCTGTCTATGAATCTAGCCATTTGTAATATCATGAATCCAAATGTGCATGTCTCAGAGGGAGAGGGGAAAATAAGTACAACTTATTATTAATTTTGAGTGCACTGACCCCAATCAGAATTGGGGGAGGGGAGGAAGGGAGAATGGTTCAATCCTTGTTCATGAGATATCAAATCTTAAAACTGGCACTGCTTCAAAACTTGCTATAGTCACTGAAGGAATCTGAATTAGTGTGATTTACAAGCCATGCCTTCATGCATGGAGACCCCATGTGACTACTTGGAGCTATAAGTAACTTATGTAGGGTTCCACGTAGGCACCAGAGTCTTCCCAAGTTGGTCTCAGGGCAGGTTTGGGTCCATGTTTTCCCTGATCCACATTTGGGGAGAAGGAAGAAAATATGTTTGGGTCAATTATTTTTAAATAACAAAATCACCAGCTACACAAAAGCTGCTTAGAGGTTTGGAATGCAGGAGGAGATGGATTAATGGGTAGTGAACCGGTGAAGAGTCAAAAGTGGAAGAGAGATGTAGTATATTTAGGCTTGTAAGGATTGAATTTTTATCAATAAATGTTGATAAATGTCGATTTCACTGTACACACAAACCGACAAAAAAAATTCCATGACTAATAATTGCAATTTACCGATAGGCAAAGAAAGAAAATGTTACTTGAAAATGTAGAGTTTGATTTAATGCTATCTTCTTTGTATTTTGACATATGATATTTAACAATTTGTGTTTTGAAGCTCTAATAGTTTGACTCTCAGCATCTACTATCATTAAGTAATTATAGTCTGACCCCCATAATTTCCCACAACTGGGAAAATTTAAATCAATATAAATAAAAAAATGCTTAAAATCCATAATTGTGTGGAACTATTGAAATTTAAATAGATAAAAATTTAAAATAATGCTTAAAATAAACATTGATATTATCTGCCAACATCATAAAAAATAAAAATTGAATTCTGCCAACCCTGAGTTTATTACTCTGACTCTACAGGTTATTCTTCCATAGTGGAAGATGTAAACAAATAGAATCTGTTGGAAATTTTCCAATGGAACATTTTTCCATTGGAAAGAGCCAATTTTTCAAAAGGGAACATTTTGCAGAAACATTCAAGTTTGCCATTTCGTTTTGAAAAAAAAAATCAAAACAAAGTGCTTAGAAAATGTTGAAACCTCCCATTTCTCATTTCAAAATGGCCTTCCATTTCAAAATTGATTTTACTTCATTTTTTTACGTAAACCTTTTAAAAATGTCAACATTATATCAAAAAGTTTCCGGTTCTTTCAGAATTTTGTTTCAAGGGAAATGTATTTATGTATTTATTTAATAGATATTATTTTGTTTCAAAGCATTTGTTTTAATCATGGAATTTCACACACAACAAAAAATATCTAGTAATATCAATTAACTTATTTCATAGATGATGACTGGCTTCTGCCTGATTCTTTCCCTGTTCTTGAACTTATTTGGCCAGTTTGCTAATTATGATTAATTATCATCTTTAAATATATTTTTCTTAAATAGTTAAGGTGCCTAGAGGCTTCCTAATATAGGTGCTTAATATATTAAGTTTATTATCATCCTCAGTTTTCACAAGAGAACATTAAGACACATTGCCAGTTTTCAGTTTGCTGTAACACAGTTGGATAATAAATATTATTGAGACATTCTTGGAAAATTACACAAACACAATTATAATTTAGAGGTGAATGACTGAATGCTGTGAAGGATAACTGCATAAAATTGGAACAATTTTGTGCAATTATTTTAGCTTGAATTGCATTACATTTTTGCTTATTATTCTTTCTTTTTTTAATTTTAAGGAGAGAACTATTCCCTGCCAAAGGCAAAAAAAAATCTTTACTACAAAAATTGCTCTCACACATGGAAATATATTAGAGACACTCGTAACAACTGCATAGTTAAGACTGTGCTGAATTTATAGTATGGAAAAACTCCTTGTTATCTGTGAAAAATAACATATACCAGCACCACCAACATAAAGAACCTACACTTAGAATTTCACTTCCTCAGCGCTTACTGGTCCCACTACACAAGGTGCATCCCTGACTCTCCAATCCTGATCCATTACCATAGCCCCTACCCCAACCTTCCCTATGCAACCCTGCCTGCTTCCCCTAGTGACCCACAAACACTGTAAGCATCACTAGTGCTTTAGTCTGTCTCACTGGCCATTGGACATGGATGAATGGACTCCCAATGAGGCTGCAGGCACTAAGGAAAGTTTGAGGTGAAATTCCCCCTTCTTCCTGATGCTTGAGAGAATAGGTGAGGAGAGATGATAACTGGAAGCAAAAATCCCCTAGGAAGAAGAGATTTTTAGGTTTGCTAGGAAGGCCCTCTTTCTGGCAGGGGATCTCAGCAGTGTGCCCCTGTTAGCTCACCAGTACCAGCTCAATGGAGCACCCCACAAACAGTCCCTGACCCTATCACCTTGTATGTCCCTCTAGTTCCATGTGTTCCCCTCCTTTCTCTGATCCCTTCCATGCCTAACCATCCACTCACCCTTTCCACTTCAAAGTATTTGAAACTAAACATTTTCCCTGTATAAGACATACGTCTGTGATATCGTGTTTATATTGTGTCAAATATGAATGTAGAAAATATAAACATTGCCATTTCCATACAGCTTAAAAGTGTAGTGGGGAACAGAGGACAAAGATCATCATAAAGGGGAAGTATTGGGGTGAGGGAGCATACAAGTGGAGTGTAGGGGATCACATGTCAAAGAAGCTGCTGCTGGAGAAGGCTGGGCCAGGAAAGGAGGTATGGCATGAATCATTAGAGGAGGCATGGAGGCAGAGCTCAATGTGTGGCATAGAGGGATGGTGGTGCAGAAGGGTAGAAGTAGTGTTGGACGGAGGAGAAGAGCAACAGTACATGGAGTGGTGATCCATGGGCATACAGGGGCATAGGGCAGGCAGGGATTTCCTTCTATTTATCATTCAAAATGACAAGAACATTTCACACACACACACACACACACACACACATACACACACACAAATGGCTAATTTACAGCTACAGGTTGCTAATGTACATTTCCCATAAATGCTATCACCAAAAATTAAGAAATCACTTCTTTAAGAACCATCAGCATCTAAACTGCTCACAACGCACATCCACATTCCCAACAAACCTACGCTCACCCACAACCAACACATGCAGTTACTAAAAACACACACAACCTTAACTCTGATTTGAAAGTACCCCAAGAGGGGGACAGTTGTTCAGAAATCTACATGTTAAGATATAGCTAGCAGATGAGGAATAGTAGGTAGTGTTTTGACTAGGATGTAAATAATAATGGCCCAGATTCTCTGCTGCATCCAATCTCCATTGAGCACAACAGATGTGAAGATCCAGTTATGGCTTCCTGATCTTCAGGTTGGGTTCACATCAGCCCTGCTGGAGTTTATAGCAGCTTAATGTCTCCCGACTTGTACAGTTCTCTAGAATCTATCCACTACTCAGGACAGTGTGAGCAAGCTTCTAAGTGATTATGCTGATGGGGAAAGCACTTGAGAACTGTAAGTTAAAGTTGTTTTTGTATGGGCATTTATTTTAAAACTAGACCTAAAAGAAGCCAGGCTCATTTTTGTTCAAAACAGCAGCCACACCATGTATAATGATCGCATACATATTTCAAAATGCCATTCACTGAAGGCTCATAAGGTTAAGGTTTTGAGAAGGTCCTTGTTTTCAGTTTTTATTTTGTTTAAATTTTCCTGGAAATTTATCAGTGCTTATTACAAAAACAAAACAAAAACAAAAAAAAAACATCCTCATAGTTTTCAGGGTAAATATTGGGGTTGATACTGGGGGGATGGGAGGACAGAAAAAAGCAACAAACAGAGAAAAGTGAGAGTACTGAAAATAAAAGTTAATGCTGTGTTTTATTTCATAAACTGAATGTGCACACATGCATGTTCAGGCGTGTGTATCTTCCACTACATTTCACTTTAACAGAGAGCCTCACATTTACACTTAGACTAACTATTATTAACTAATGCTTCAACCTAATGGAATTAATTGGTTTCTGTTAACAAGCCATATTTTCATGTATTGAGTGGTCCAAAATTTGGGTGAAAAAGAAAATCAATAAAGACTGAAAACAAAGGCCCTTATGCATATTTTAACCTGATGATGTGAAAAAAAAAGATCAATCTATCAATCTCAGGATAGTGCAGAGATTATGATCAACAACATAACTTTAAAGAAGAGGCTCCCTCACTGTGGTTAGTCGCTTGGTGATGGCCAGGGGAGAGCTGCCTGAAAATGCTGCAGGCTTTCCTCATTGTTTTTGGCTGCTTCTAGGTATTCAATCAATTCCTGAGATATATGTTGATGCCTAATTCTCAGGGAAAATACCTCTGTGTTGCTGGGAGAACCAACCACCAAACCAGTATTTACCCTGCTGAAACTGGGAGAGGGATTGACACCCCTACTTTCAGGACCTACCACCCAGAGTTGTGAGTCTCTGAAATAAAAACAACAACAAAACACAATAAACCAAACAAAACCCAAGCTCACTGTCAAAAACAGCCCCATGTAAACATACTGCATAAATCCTCAAAGCACCCACACCAACAAACTGCAGATGTTTTCAGAATTCAGAGAATGCTTATACCAACTGACTCCACCGGTCTATGAAGTCAGCAAGGTGATCTTAAAATCCTTCCACATTCACGAATTGTTGTGTTATTAGCGATGAAGTCCATCAGTATCTGAGCACTTATCCACACATTTGTTGCAGTTCAGGTGAGACATCACTGTCTGGAATCACTGTGTCCTGTGAAACCCAAAGCACAACCTACAAAACACAGATGCATTTATACCCTTCCCCAATAACCACCAAGGTAGGAAGGGAGGGTGGGGTTTACAGTGGAGGGGACAGCAGTCCTCTTTTACTGGTATGCTAATATCAACTGCCCTGTTTTGCCTCCCCCCCTCCCAGCTAACCTGAGTCTATTCCAGCGCAACCCAATGAGAATCTTCCTCTAAGATGAACTGCCCCACTGGCTGACTTTTACAACTGGACAACCTAAAAGTTGTACACTTCAAATCCAGACCCCACCTCATAATCCCACTTAGGCTAATAAAGCCATTGTGCATTTTAAGACAACCTGGTCATTCATTCATTCAGCTACTCTGATGCTACAACACAAATACTTTCAGAAAGTTACTTTTCCATGTGTTGCCAGAGGGATGATATTTGATTGTGGATGAGAGAGGAGGTGATTCACAAAGCAAATTCTCTATTAAGATGTAGTTCATGTTAAGAAAACTTTTGAGAATGCCCTGCTTTGAAGACTTTATTAGCAATGATCTTTGAGCCTACAGTAAAGCAATGAAGTGCTAAATATGGGAGCCCTTTTATACTGTATAATAGGGATAATGAGTCTTGCCCTGTTTATACAGTGATTTGAGATCTGTGGATAAAAAGAACTATATATGTACTAAGTATTAATATAATGTCCCTAATTTCCCTTTTCTAAGGTGAATGCTTTTACAGTTTCAAGAAACAGGTAGAAATTCAAACAGATTTTATGATTCAAATGTCAAACACTTTGATACAAATGCTTTGTGTGTTTGTGAAAATGGACCAAAATGAAACATTATCACCAGTACCTGAGGCACAAGGGAGAAAATATTTGTTTTTAGCTTTGTTGGTACACTAAATCATGACCGAATCATGGACTGGGAAACCTACTTCTTTCAAAAACAGAAAGGTTGTCAAGGAAAAAATATCAAACTCACTCTTTCATGCAAAAGGTGCCCTGTCTGATTTAGCGACTTGGCAGTAGCTTCTCCAAACTTCTTAGGTTTTTTTAAGCCTTATGGTGTAGGCTCTAGAAAATGGAGCAGCATATCAATATAGTCAAGGCTTATCACAAAGCTTCCTTTTCTACAATGATTTTTGATACAAAAGCAGTTAGCCTATTGAACTGAACAAATGACATGCAAGGTACATATTAATCAGCCCCTGCTTATTAATAATTGGCAACTACATAGCTTTTGGGAAAGAAGTGCAATATGCTGTTTAGTGAATATTCAAAGAGTCGGTTCACATAGCATCAGTGCGGAAAATTCCCCCCGACAACTTATGAAGTACCTAGGAAGAGTTTTATTGTTTCCTTGTTGTATTCCATTTTAGCTCTCACACAATGTGTAACATAAAATTCAGTATTATTTATGATTTCCACTGTTTTAGCTCTTACAATCAAGACCATCATAGGTGAAACTCCATTTCTTGTACTTCTGTCTCCAATAATCTCTTTGTATTTTATATTCCTTTCTCAGTGAGAGTTTATTATTTCGGCGTGTGGTAGAGCAAGACTGCATGGAAAGCAAGGTTCACTTGACTAAGAATAGCTATGTGAAGCTATATGTTTACTGGCATTTAATATGGCCAAATGAAATAGGAAATATTATATCCACAGCCCTGATAAAATGAAGTTTAGTATTCCTTCTTGATCTTAAACAATGGATTTAAGGAAGTTTTTCGGTTCATGGTGGAATGGTGCTAAATACAAATTGGAACAGTTGAATCTAAATGAATGTAGCTGGACAAAATACTATTAAGAGATGTTATTCCCCAGACCACTGAAAAGTAAACCAGCAACCATTATAGGCTTGGTGAAATCCTTTGCAGCCATAGAGATTCCCAAGGCTACACCACTCAGAGCAGGGTGTGATGGAATATCCAAACCCCACACTGGGCCCCAAAAGGTTAAAAGACACTACTGGCACCAGGCTTCCTGAATATGCCCTGGCTGGAGAGTGAATTAAAAGGGAGCTCAGATGCCCAGGCAAAAGGTGGTAGATGTGCTGTAGGAGAAAGGAATCTTTATCTGGGAAGCCATCCAGAAGGTTGAGTCTGAGAGGGGACCACTGAATGGGTAAAGATCATAGGCAACATCTTCTCCAACAAATACTCCCTTTGAGAACCAGCAGGATTTCAGGCCCCTGCTCATTCGGATTTTTTTTTTATTTATTTTTTTTTTTTTTGGCATGACTGGATAGTAGGGGCCATGCCACAGACTGAAGGGCAGGAAGTAAGAAGTAGTCCAGGGATGTAAACTTAGACCTATGGTTCTCAATCTATTTACCATGGTGGGCTGCATATGCAGCTCTCTGTATGTTATGTGGGCCGCATCCACACAATATATATACCACCTGTATGGCCCTAAGTATGTCACATGGGCCATAGCTGTGTCCTGATTGGGCTGCAAGTGGCCCATTGGTTGAGAACCACTGACTTAGACCAACTGCAAGGAGGATCTGCTGATGATGCTTTCCAAAGAACCCTGGGCTGGGACCTGGTAGAGAAGGAGTGTCTTAGTTCCCTACCACACCCCCATAAAGACTGAGGCCCAGATGTGGGTGGAACGTTGAAGATTCTTGGCTTAAGGTTAGGAACTGTGCACACTTCCCCTACCATTCATAACTGAACAGACCCCATTGCTTTTTTCTGTGATTAGCATAATGTCCTTAGAACATAAGAATGGCCATACTGGGTCAGACCAAAGGTCCATCTAGCCCTGTAAGTCAATGCCAGGTGCCCCAGAAGGAATGAACAGAACAGGTAATCATCCCAGCTTCTGGCAAACAGAGGCTAGGGACACCATCCCTGCCCATCCTGGCTAATAGCCATTGATGGACCTATCCTCCATGAATTTATCTAGTTTTTTTTTGAACTCTCTTATAGCCTTGGCCTTCACAACACCCTCTGGCAAAGAGTTCCACAGGTTGACTGAGCATTGTGTGAAGAAATACTTCCTTTTATTTGTTTAAACCTGCTACCTATTAATTTCATGTTGCGGCCCCTAGTTCTTGTGTTATGAGAAGGAGTAAATAACACTTCCTTATTTACTTTCTCCACACCAGTCATGATTTTATAGACCTCAATCATATCCCCCCTTCATCGTCTCTTTCCCAAGTTCCAATCTTTGAAAAGTCAAAGTCTTATTAATCTCTTCTCATAAGGAAGCCGTTCCATACCCCTAATAATTTTTGTTTCCCTTTTCTGAACCTTTTCCAATTCCAATATATCTTTTTTGAGATAGGGTGATCACATCTGCAGGCAGTATTCAAGATGTGGGCGTACCAGGGATTTATATACAGGCAGTGTGATATTTTCTGTTTTATGATCTATACCTTTCTTAATGATTCCCAATATTGTGTTTGCTTTTTTGACTGGCATTGCACATTGAGTGGATGTTTTCAGAGAACTATCTACGACTCCAAGATCTCTTTTTTGAGTGGTAATAGCTAATTTAGACCACATCATTTTATATGTATAGTTGGGATTACATTTTCCAATGTGCAATACTTTGCATTTATCAACACTGAATTTCATCTGCCATTTTGTTGCTCAGTCACCTAGTTTTGAGAGATCCTTTTGTAGCTCTTCACAGTCTGCCTGGGACTTAACTATCTTGAGTAGTTTTGTACCATCTGCAAATTTTGCCACCTCACTGTTTACCCCCTTTTCCAGATAATTTATAAATACAGTATGTTGAATAGGACTGGTCCCCATACAGACCCCTTGAGAGACACCACTATTTACCTCTCAGCTCAGCTTTGCAATGCAGCTTAACTACTTAACACTCTAACCTAATCCCTACCAACTTGGGAAGCCTGGACCATCAATTCCTCGGGCATGCCAGAGATAAGGCTGGTCCTTTGTATCCTACTACCAGGGGTCATAGAATTGTATTACTTCTTTGTGACTCTGTATTTTGTAACACTTATTCTGCTTTCATTTATTTTAATAAAGATCTTAACAAGTTGGTATTGTCCTCAGTATAAGTGACCTTGCCATACACCCCAGGAGTCCTCTCATGATATTGAACTGTGTTCTCTATCCCTGTAGTCTGAATTGGGACAATAACCTAAAATATCTTCTGATCAGATCAGTGGCGAGCCATAGTAAAACTGACCCATAAATTCAGGTAAACAGCGTGGAACAGGAAGCATTTCAGAGAATGCTATCACAGAGGTCCTGGTCTTCAATTTCTTACCTAACAACCTAAATTTGGCCTCCAGGACCTCTCTCATATCCTTCCTTATGTCACTGGTACCTACATGTACCACAACCACCAGATCCTCCTCAGTACTACACATAAGTCTCTCTAGATGTCTCGAGAGATCTGCAACCTTTGCACCAGGCAGGCAAGGCACCATGCGGTTCTCCCGGTCATTGCAAATCCAGCTATCTATGTTTCTAATGATCAAATCACCCATTACTAATACCTGTCTCTTCCTAATAACTGGAGTTCTCTGCCCTGGAGAGGTATCCTCAGTGCGAGAGGATACCACATCATCATCTGGAAGGAAGGTCCCAACTATGGGAGCATTTCCCTCTGCTTCAGTTGAATGTCCTCCTTCCCTTTCATCCTCCTCAACAGCACAGAGTCTGTCAGACCGGGGGTGGGACCAGTCTCATCTACGTAGCTCTGTCTTCCTTAGCTCTTCCAGTTCAGCCACTCTGGTCAACAAAGCCTATACACGGTCTCTGAGGGCCAGGAGCTCCTTGCACCAAATGCACATATACTCCATTTGCCCATAGGGCAGGTAATCTTACATGCTGCATTGGGTGAAATAAACTGTATAGACCCACTATGTTGCTGGCCTTTTGGCTGCATTCTCTTTATTCCTGAAGCTCATTCCTTTGTTGTTTTGTTTTTATCAGGAGGTGTTTTGGGCTTTAAGTTTAAAGAATATTAAATACATCTAGCCCCCCCTCACACTTCTCCCTGTAAACTCCCTTGTCAAACTCCTGTTAGCCGCTCCTGTTTGCTAGCTGCTTGTTGCAACTTCAGCAATTGTTTTCCTAGAAAAAATATATTTTGCTATTCTGAAATGTCTTAATTTGATGAATGGTTTTTAATGAATTCATCATTATATAGCTTTCTTTATTTAAACTCTCCCACCCATCTATTCTGATCCAGTAAATGGAAACAAAGCAGAGCCATCAGGATGTGTACAGATAGCTTATTGAACTACTAGCAAGTGCACTGGTGGATCACAGTTTTACCACTCTGGGCCTCATCTCCACACCTGTGACATGGGAATGATAACACTAACCCTTCCATGTGTTTTGTACTGCATAAAAGCTCAGGATCATGTTCAAAGTGCCTGCCTTGGGAGAGGGACACAGCTGGCAGGATCAGTGGGAGTCAATTTTGAAGTCCGTGAGAAGATTCTAGTTCTTTTGGATGGATTGTAGCCTTACAATCCAGAGTGTTATGGGAGCACATCGTTTCACTGCCCGAGGAGAAATCCAGGAATGAGACAGTGTCTGAGTTACAGTTTGACCCCAGCATCTCCCTTTTTTCAGAGATGAAGTAAATTGTGCAGCTTACTTCTCTCTCTACACCTCTTTAACTACTCTGGTTTGTGTAGAGGTGGCAGGGATAGAAAGGAGACTTGGTTCCACTAATACCTCACCCCTGCATACTCAGAACCTTGCTTACTTTTTGCTGGAATGGGAACAGGAATGCTATGGCCAGTTGCTTCTTCTTCTCACCTGTGTGGGGATAGGTAATGCAGGTTACCCATGGTGGGAGTGGGGGTATAAGACCAGAACATATGCAACAATTCAATTTGATTAAAGAAAATGCTCAAGGTATTACCTTGCATGTATATTAGGAAAAAAATATTGAGGTTTAGACTGAGCTTAAATGACACATGTTATCTAAACCTGACCTACACCCAATGGTCTTCTTAGTCAAGATGAAGAAAAGGAAAGTTTTGACAATTGACTTCCATGGGGCTAAAATTAAGTAATAAATGCTGCTTTTACTGTGCTAATGTATGCCTATAGCCACACTAAAAGCACACTGGGTTTCAATGTGGTGTGTTTAAAGTTGATTAAAAGGCCTATGAGTTATATACAGGAAGCAAATACGGAACTGGATCAGGGATTGAGTTATACAATGGGTATAAATGAGAGCTGTTTCCCACAAAACTTCAGCTGAACTGAGAAATCTCATATCACCTAATCTCCAATTTTTTATATTATATATATAGTACACACACACACACACACACACACTATACAGGCCTCTGAAGAGGCATTATAACTGAAACTAAATATTTTGGACAGACAACTGGTCTCAAGGTATGTAGTTCCCTTTGTCATTTTTATTCAGATTATGGGCCTTCTATGGCAATAAAAATCATAATGGTGATAGTTTTTCTGAACTATTCTTTCATTTTAAGCTAGAAATATGTTAAGTTGAGCGTGCGGCAGTAAATTTCCACAAGCACATTAGTTCTTTGCTAGAGTAAATGGCTTAGATGTTCCCTAAGTAGTGTCAAACTCAAGCACACTCAGTAACAAAGAAGAATATCTTGGCCAATAGCCACAGTTATAACTGGATATTATGACTCCAATATAGAAAGTGGCACACACACACACACACAAACAACAATAAAAAAACAACAACCTACAACTGAACTCAAAACCTTGAAGACATATTACAAGATCAATGTACTTCAGTAGCACAAAGATAACACTTGAGATGGTTTTGGAGATTTGATGAAAATCAAGAAGCTTAAAAAGAAAAAAAGCACAGGAGATTTGCAAGAGATTTTTTTTTTTTTGACTGACTGACTTTTGGACATATGTGTGAGGGATGTATTTGAAAAGATGAAGTTGCAGCCATCACTCAACTTTACACCGACAATGACAAAGCTCTTCAGTGTTGAAGAAAAACACTTTATTAAAAGTGTGAAACTTTAAAGGAGAAAAGAAGGATAAGGAGTTGCAAAGAAATGTAGCTTGAGGCAAAATGCACTTATAAATTTATTCCAAATCAGAGAGTGATGTGTTGTGGGGGAAGAAATAAATCATTGTAATTAGACAACATTACTGGTTAACTTGATATGGTGCAAATGCAAATTGGGAATGTGGTGAAGCACACGAATTTCTTTGAAGCAGACTTCTCTGGGTTTGGTCACACAACCCTCAGTTATATCAATGGTCTTCAGAATATGATCCTAAGGCCAAGATCTTCAGAGCTTCAAATTAGGGCTGCTTACAATTATATTTTCTGCATCAGTCCCCAAGAGCCATTCGTTTGTGTGCACTGCAGTCCAGCCATACACCTGGAACATCTTCACCTCCAGCAGGATTGGGAGGAGTTACACAGAGTTGGCTGTGTCACCTCTATGCTGGCTGAGGGATTTCTGCACACCAGGAGAATTCCCAGGAGCCTGATAATAGGTTTGGTTCAAAACTCTTTCATCAAAACAGATTTGACAAATTGGGGTTTCAAGAAAATGTGTTTTTTTTTTTTTTTACCCCTGCAAAGTGTCTGGCTTTTGCAGAAAATGTTGATAGTTTGTTGAGAAAAACAAATGCCTGCACAATGGCCAGGGACTATTATTCTTATGATGCATCCTCTTCCCTCACTGAGAGGGGAGGAAGTTGTGCATTATAGGAGATGAAGTCCAGTCAGAGATCCTGGCCCATAAAAGGAGAATGGGACCACCAGGCACCTCAACTACAACTCCCATGAGGCACTGCAGCACAATTTTGAATATTCTAATTTTCAACTGAAATATTTATGGTTTGGGTATTTTGCTGGGGAAAAAATAGATTTCCCATCCTGTTAGGACAACTTCCAGGATCTTTGGGTATGTCTACACATCAGTTAGGAGGTATGATTCAAAGCTTGGATAGCTGTGTATGTTCTAGCTCTACCTGAGCTAGTGTGCTCATGCTAAAAATAGCAGTTTTGCGGTGGTGCCTCAGGTTAGCTGCCCATGTACATGTCCAGAGGGTTGGGTGGGATTGTGGTTGGGTGGCTAGCCTGAGCTACTGCCTGTGCTGCCATGGCCACACTGCTATTTTTCGTGCACTAGCCTGAGTAGAGCTTGTGTGTATACGGCTACCCAAGATGGGAATCTCACGTCCCAGTTGCTGTGTAGACATACTATTAATGTGACACAGAACAGTCCTACCAGAGGCCTGGGGAAAGCCCTAAATGTTAAAAATGGCCAAAAAAGACAATCCAAAGTCTTCAACTCAACATGTAGAATTGTATTGTCCCTTTGTCCTGAGCAGTTAATCAAACAGTTGGAGTCTCACAGGGTGGTATCAATTAACAGAAAATAGTGATGGTGAGTCAGGTACTTCTTTGGTGCAATATTGCTTATTTATAAAGAATGAACATAAAGTCTTGTTTCTTCAAAACAGACAGGAGGCAGTTTCCTAGCTTATATATCCAAGTCTGCCTTTCCAGAAGATGCTGTGCTCAAAAGAAACTGTCTTCCTGCATCCTCCTAGGACCATGTTCACCACTGCTTCTCTAATGATCTGCTAGTTTTCTCCTTTAAATACACACAGCTTGTGAAGCAATCCCTTAACCCTTCCATTTGCAACCAGTCACAGGGAAACTTCACAAAAAGAACAGGAGAACTTACACAGTTTAGCCCTACTCAGGCTTTGCCATGAGGCCAATTGCCTTGGGTAAAGTAGCTTCAGCTGTCTCCAGTAATCAGCCTTCATAGAGGAACTTAATTGCTCTCCCATTTAGCCCAAAATAAGGGTGGTTAGCACACCCATCAGTTTTAACAAAGGCAGTGTTTATCTGTAGATCAAAGACCCACTGATGGCAGCCATGAACAATTTCCAGCATAAACAATATCATTTTTTGCCCATCATTATGTTCTGAAATTTGATTCTCCATGGGGGAGGGTGGGCAAGGAAATGTTAGGTTCATGCACATTTTCTTTTCATATATAATCAAAGTTGTATTTGTTAAAATCATCTAGTTAAAAAAGCACACTGCAAGCATTTTTCTGTTCTTAAAGAAAAGCTCAATATATGGTAAAGGACAAGAGCTTTAAAAGCAACAATACATGTCAACACTTCTAAATAAGACTCAGTGAATTAACTTGTGAAGGCAAAGAAAAAAAGGAGTGCTGGATAGGATAAATATAGACTGAAATCTGGTGGGAAAGAATACCTTACACTGAAGACATTGCAAAGAAAGAATAATTCAAAACACAGGTTAGTGTGTCAGAAATCACTGTAAACTAAAACCTCTGAACATGGAGAATGGGGGCAACACTCCACAGCACTCAACTAAACAGAGAAGATTCGTAAGCAGAAGTTGAATAAATGCAGAAATATTAAACTGAATGGGTAAAGGGACAAACAAAACAAAAAACACCCAGGCTAAGTACCTGATTACTTGACATGGGAAAATATTAAGCTATTATGTAGACTGAACAGAAAAAAGATAATGTTCAAGTTATTTATAGTTTTATGAATGCTAGAGCCAATCAGTACAAATTTCTCCAATTTTGACAATCTGCTATAGCACGAAGAAGAAGATGATAGCCTCTGTGCATGTAGTCTTTTATTCCAATATCCCACCTGAGAACTGGAATTATCTCCTAATCCAAACTTCCAGGGGGAAAGACATACCGTCTGATCAAAAAAATTGCAAACCATCACCACCATTCACCTATCATCTGAGTAAGGGTTCTGCTGGTTTTGGAGAAATTGCTCTGACAGGTCTAGCAGGTTGTAAATAAGCTTATTTTTGCTTAATGTTTTCCATCATTGCATATAAGTGTTAAAGTTGATTTTGTCACTTACAATATTCTCTGCATGTTAGAGTAAATTAACAGAAGATTTAATATCATTTGTTGCTATTAAAAATGAGTCAAACTTAAGATCATGAAAAAGAACAATGAAATTTTAATCACTTGGTTGCACTAAATGATAGTCTCTGAATCCACAAGCCACATCAGTCCTTCCTGGATAAATGCTTTATATGGAGTTTAAAATAGTGATTTAGAAATTTCAAGAATGATTTTTATATAGGTATAAAAGTAATATTATATATATTTTAAACAAAAGACTTAACATGTTTAAAACAAATATTTCAAAGAGATTTTTGTTTATCTTCAAGAATTCTAAATTTCAGTGGACAGGTTTAGATCAGCATGTATTCTGGCCAGCCTGGGTTATCCCTGCGCAAACACACCAGGAGAATGAGTCATTGGTGTGGAAGCATAGTGCATAGGGAACAATGCACTAAAAAGCATATACCAAACATTTAGGCCACCTTTAATATATTTACTTATTCGTAAAACCCAGATCGAACCAACCAAATCACATAGCTTACTTTCCCTGCTTTAGTATTTGCTGGACATAAAGGGCCAATTTAAAATCAACATATTAATATTGAGAGGCAGTACAGTCTAGTGGATAAGACACTGGACTGGAAGTCAGGACAACAAGCTAGTGGATAAGACACTGGACTGGAAGTCAGGACAACAAGCACCTGTTATGTGATCTTGAACCACTCACTTCATCTCTCTGTGACTGTATCCCAGTCTGCCTGTATTATCTATTTATATTGTAAATTCTTTGGGACATGGATGGGTCCTTACTATGTTTTTCTACCAATGGAGTACCGGGTTTGGACCTATCAGTGCTACTATACTAATTATTATAATAAAACCCATATAAACCCTTAGGGTCCTTCATGTGCCGCCAATCTGCAAGAGCAAAATTATAATGTTTGCTTGTTTGTTTTCACTTTACCTTCATTACAGATTTCTAGGCCAAAAATCCCTTTATATTAACAATGTTTATTTTATCTGTAGATTTATTTTGTATCAAATGTTACTAATGGGCATGTTACTTCTTATCTGTTGTTACTGCCAATTGCTGGGCTGTTAGCTCAACAAATTCTTTGAGGTTTAAAAATGTCACTTAAAATATAATGTAACATCAGCCATACCATCAGGGGCTCGTTCACCTGCACATCTACCAATGTGATATATGCCATCATGTGCCAGCAATGCCCCTCTACCATGTACATTGGCCAAACCGGACAGTCTCTACGCAAAAGAATTAATGGACACAAATCTGACATCAGGAATCAAAATACTCAAAAACCAGTGGGAGAACACTTTAACCTGTCTGGTCATTCAGTGACAGACCTGCGGGTGGCTATATTACAACAGAAAAACTTCAAAAACAGACTCCAAAGAGAGACTGCAGAGCTAGAATTGATATGCAAACTAGACACAATCAACTCCGGTTTGAATAAGGACTGGGAATGGTTGAGCCATTACAAACATTGACTCTATCTCCCCTTGTAAGTACTCTCACACCTATTATCAAACTGTCTGTACTGGCCTAGCTTGATTATCACTTCAAAAGTTTTTTTTCTCTTAATTAATTGGCCTCTCAGAGTTGGTAAGACAACTCCCACCTGTTTATGCTCTCTGTATGTGTGTATATATATCTCCTCAATATATGTTCCCTTCTATATGCATCCGAAGAAGTGGGCTGTGGTCCACGAAAGCTTATGCTCTAATAAATTTGTTAGTCTCTAAGGTGCCACAAGTACTCCTGTTCTTCTTTTTGCGGATACAGACTAACACGGCTGTTACTCTGAAAATAATGGTAGAATTTCTGTTAGAGTGTGAAAATAAATGGAATACTGTCTTCCCCTTTCCTGTTTATATAATAAGAAAAAATATATATATAGTACAGTGGAAATGCTTGGGGAAACACAAATCCTGATAAATGGATTTTCAGTTAACATGGGAAGTTAGTGGGAAGGTGAGTCACACCAGGGTAGGGTGACCAGACAGCAAGTGTGAAAAAACGGGACAAGGTGTGAGTGTGGGGGGGGAGGGGGTAATAGGAGCCTATATAAGAAAAAGGCCCCAAAATTGGGACTGTCCCTATAAAATCAGGACATCTGATCACCGTACACTGGGGATGTAACTGAGTTGTGGTGGATTCTCCATCACTGACAATTTTTAAATCAAGATAGGACATTTTCTAAAAGATCTGCTCTAGAAATTATTTTGGGGAAGTTCTATGGTCTGTAAAAAGAACAGGAGTACTTGTGGCACCTTAGAGACTAACATATTTATTAGAGCATAAGTTTTCGTGGACTACAGCCCACTTCTTCGGATGCATACAGAGTGGCATCCGAAGAAGTGGGCTGTAGTCCACAAAAGCTTATGCTCTAATAAATTTGTTAGTCTCTAAGGTGCCACAAGTACTCCTGTTCTTTTTGCAGATACAGACTAACACGGCTGCTACTCTGAAATCTATGGTCTGTGTTATGCAGGAGGTCAGACTAGATTATCACAATGATCTCTAGGACTCTATGAATTGACACAAGGGTAAAGATGGATTGTTGGGATTAAAGTAATTTGATTAAATAGTGTATTGTAATCCATTGAAGGTATATTTTACTGGTTATTTCTGAGGACAATGACTAATACAAAGACTACTGCCTTAGGTACTGTATGTCTGAGTATCATTATCCCAAGGTAAGTGATCTGAGTACTGTGTAGTTTTCTGTGTATGAGGAGAGTGTAAGAGGTGTTGTGTTTCTGTTTCAGTTCAGGCCTTTAAGCTTTTGGACTCTCAATGCTAGTCCTACAAAAGGGTACATGTTTCCTTTTATAAATCCCAAGAAGGAGTTTTGACATTCTATCAAGAGTAACAAACTAAAACCAACCTCCTTCTTCCCAATTTGGCTATGCTAGGGTTTTTAATTTAGGAGGCTTCAATTTAATAAAATACTAGCTCTCTGATGGGCTACTCCTACCTCCCTAATCCCTGATTTTAAAGGTGGAGTTAAACAAGACACATCTGCCTCATTGAGTCAGTAGGAATTAAGCTACTTCTCCCCACATGTTGGGGAAACAAGAAACCAGCCACCTTGTTACAGGACCCTATTTAAAATGTTAAATAATGCTATCAAATATAAAATATAAGTTATAGCTTAATAAAATGAGCTAAACACTTTGTTATCCTGAATTTTGCATGTTAATTTCCCAAGCTTAACATTATATTTACATTACTTTTTGTATTTATATTTAATATCCATCATTCTAGCCTGGCTAGAGATTTAACATATTTTGCTTTTGTGTGTCTAAGTCACCTACCACAAAATAACTGTGTTTTTAAAATAAATACAATAATGCAGATATTATTTGTTGATTAAAACTTAAAAGAAAATAATTGGTAATGTCAAAGTGAACATTCCCACTTATATGTGCCCTTATGGGTGGGTATTCTAAAACTGTTGGATGGGGTTTCAAAAGCACTTAATTGGCTTAAAGCCAGTGGTGAGACTTAAGTCCCTAAGCCACTTAAGTGCTTTTGAACATCCCACCCAAACTTTAGGTCAACAAAAATTAGCAGATGTCACTCACTATAGAAGTGTTTAGGGTAACACTAAAGAACAGTTTAAGACTTACGGACTAGTTTGACAGTGTAACTATCATCTGTTTGATAAGATATGTCTACATTTAGAAATCTAGAGAAAAAGCAGGTAGAATACAGCAAATACTTTACTATAACAGGAATGTATCAGTACCTCCTCCCTAACCATTCCATCCTGCAGGCTTGATTAATTCCCAATTGGCAGTACTGCTTATTTCTGAAATAAAATGAAATTGTTTAATAAAATACACATTTTGCAAGCAATCTGGCTTTCAATAGAAACAATAGAACATGTTTAGAATATCTCAATTCAGAGATACTGAAGGAGTGCAGGGGCAGATCAATGTTTAGAATAGAAAGCTGTATTTCCTCCTAGATCCCTATTTATGAAGTTGTTTTACTCCTTATCCATGCATGTTTTTTTTTCAGTTTCAAAGAATTCTGATTCCTTTCAAAACAGGGCTGACCCCACAAATCTTCAGCCTCAAAAGGGTGGTGGTGAGCAGGAATGGGAAGGGTGCCCGGTACTTCAGATTTCACCTGTGATTTTTTTGTTATACCTGAGGGATAATTCCAAAGGAATTAGATGGAGGTGATCCATCTCCTTGAAGGTCTTTGAAAGTTAAATAGGACAAACAGTGAAATCCTAGCCCCACTGGATTCAATTAAGACAGAATTTCACTCCAAATGCTTAATTGTAGCTTGAGGTGATAGCTACTAGTATACCAAATGCTATGTGTACATTTCATACTACTTTGAGTAGTAATACACACACACACACACACTATTGTTGCATCTGAAGAGGTGAGGTTTTTTTACCCATGAAAGCTTATGCCCAAATAAATCTGTTAGTCTTTAAAGTGCCACCAGACTCCTTGTTGTTTTTGTGGATACAGACTAACACTGCTACCCCCGGATACTTGACACTCTACACTCACACCTAGTTGGAATCATGTATGTACACAAACCTCCACACACCATCAAGGGATTAATTTTCCTGGAGTCATTTTTAACAGGCAAGGCAGCTGACGTCTGATGCTTGAATTTGACAAAGTTAATGTGGCACTGAAATATTGGCAATGAACACAGATGACGACTACGGAATGTATTCAACAACACTGCAGGTTCCTTGGAGTTTTGTTATTCTGAATTGCAGAACTTTGGTGGGGACAGGGACCTGAATGAAAAAGTCAAGTCTACTATTCCCTGGATACAGACATGATTACAGGTAACAATAATTTATAGGACAAAATGATGCAAAAGGTCAGTAAGTTGTACCAAACAGCATGATTTTCTTAACATTTAATCAAAATCAGCAGGAAAAAAAAAAAGAACTACAGATGTCATATGAGTAGATTTTTTTTTTTTAAGGCCCAGAACCTCAGCTGGTGAAAGTCATGTAAATCTCCATTGAAGATCCAATCCTCAATGCTTGCAACAAAGCTGGGACTACAGAGAGGTCAAAGAAGAAAGCTCTGCTCTCTGTCAGTTAGAAAATCTGGCTCCTTCAGTATCCCATCTTGACATCCAATTTATTAAAGCACCTTCTCCCCCATGAAAAACACCACTTAGTTATTTCTCTCTTCCCAGATGTTTAGCTTTCCTCCCCAAATGAAAAAAAAATCTTCTCACAATAATAGAAATTGGAAATAGCAGAAGAATGTCAGCTTTCAGAAAAGTTAAATCTGAGAAATTAAGAAATGTAGGTATTACTGTCTACTACTAAGATATATTAGGACTCACCATACAATGGAAGAGCTCACTGAAACCTAAAAGCATCAAAGTACTCCATATTATAGTTCCTCCAAAAAACAATGCAAGGATTAAGTGGCTAGTGTACCTTTATGAAGGACTGTCATACAGAAGAATTTAAATATATAACTAAATGCCTTATTTAAGTATAAACTAATGAATCAGAAAAGAGACATACGTAGCCTGTTCCTGCATCACTGAAGTCAATGGAATTTCTGTTATTCTCTTCAGGGGAAGCAATAGTCATCTCACAGCATAATCTACCCTACTTTCAGAAGTTTTTAGCTCATATGTTTGTACTTTCTTTCTTTAGGGCCTGTTTGTGACAGAGCTGGCATGGCTGTGCAAGATAGTAAGTGGGCACATTGTGTAGCAGCCTCTTACAAAGCAACTGTGCAGCCCCTGTTTCCCTTCACACAAGTGGCTGGAAAGAGGTTGGATGCATCAGGGAGAGGGCAGAGTCTGGGGTCCTCCTTCCATGCACATGAGGCAGTGTAGCTGTTCAACTGCATTGGGGAGCACATGCTGCATTGAATATAGATGTGCAGAAAATGCTTCCTTCCCAGATCACTGAGGAGACCCACAGTGAGGCTGTCACTCGAAAGGACACAATCTCCCTCCAAGGATGCTCCAGGGTCAGCACAACAACACACAGACACTTTCGAATGTGCTTTAGGAAGGGAGGAGCAATCTGTCCAGTCAGCATAAGGCCAAAGAGTGATAAAAAAAGCATAAACTCTTTCTGCTATTTAAAGGGTTAACATATAATGGTTTATAAATATATTGGGTAAGAGGCCTCAAAAGTACAAAGGAGAAGATAGGTCCATTAAATAAGTGTGGTGAAATGAATAACTCGGACAGGTAGGATACTGAACTATAAAAAGCTGCTTTCAACTAGAAAGATAAAATAAACATTTAGATAAATGAACAGGAGTACTTGTGGCACCTTAGAGACTAACAAATTTATTAGAGCATAAGCTTTCATGGGCTACAGCCCACTTCTTTGGATGCATATAGAATGGAACATATATGTAGCCCACGAAAGATTATGCTCTAATAAATTTCTTAGTCTCTAAGGTGCCACAAGTACTCCTGTTCTTTTTGTGGATACAGACTAACACGGCTGCTACTCTGAAACCTGTCATTTAGATAAATAACTGTGGAGATAAGTGTGACGGGTTCAGTCACAGAAAACCACTTCACACTGTCACCTGATGTGCTGAAACTATCTCTGAGCCTGTTTTCTTTGCCAGCTTGGGACTCCAGAACCCTGTCTTGTTGAGCCAGACAGGGTAGCCTGCTGCAACACAGACCCAGGGTCTGAACCATGCCCCCCCAAACTGCAGACTTAACTGAATACAGCTCAACGAGTACTCCTGTCTCCAGCACACAGACACCTAGCTCCCAATGGGATCCAAACCCCAAATAAATCTGTTTTACTCTGTATAAAGCTTATACAGTGTAAACTCATAAACGGTCTTCCTTCTATAACACTGAGAGAGAGATATGCACACCTGTTTGCTCCCCCAGGTATTAATCACTTACTCTGGGTTAATTAATAAACAAAAGTGATTTTATTAAGTATAAAAAGTAGGATTTAAGTGGTTTCAAGTAATAACAGACATAACAAAGTAAGTGGATGGGTCATTACAAAAAGTAATTTTCCCTCCGTTGATTCTCACACCTTCTTGTCAACTGTTGGAACTGGGCGACATCCACCTTGATTGCATTGGCCTTGTTAGCACTACAAAAGTAATTTTCCCTCTCTTGATATTTACCCCTTCTTGCTAACTGTTGAGAATAGGCCACTTCCACCTTAATTGAATTGGCCTCATTAGCACTGACACCCACTTGCTAAGGCAACTCCCATCTTTTCACGTGCTGTGATATATATATATTGCTTACTGTATTTTTCACTCCAGGCATCTGATGAAGTGGGTTTTAGCCCATGAAAGCTTATGCCCAAATAAATGTGTTAGTCTCTAAGGTGCCACAAGGACTACTCATTGTTTTTTTCTGATACAGACTAACATGGTTACCACACTGAAACCTGAGAACAAAGTAAGTTACCAAGCAAAATAAAACAAAACCTAATACATTAAAAAACTGAATACAGATAAAATATCACCCTCAGATGTTCCAATAAGCTTTTTTCACAGACTAGACTCCTTCCTAATCTGGGCCCAACCCTTTCCGCGGTACAGTTCTTGTTAGTTCCAGCTCAGATAGTATCTAGGAGATTTCTCATGACTAGCAGTACCCTTGCTCTGCTCCACCCCCTTTTATAGCTTTGGCACAAGGCGGAAATCTTTTGTCTCTGTGGATTTCCACCCCTCCTTCTAAATGGAAAAGCACCAAGTTTAAGATGGATTCCAGTTCAGGTGACATGATCACATGTCACTGTAAGACCTTCTTCTTCATTACCTAGTAGCTGGAAGACACATACATAGGAAGGTTTGCAGGTAAACAAACCCATTCACCGTTCATTGATTCTGAAGCACCCTTAATGGCTTCCACTTAACATGTTTACATCAGTAACAAAAGTTTATATGTTTCAGAGTAGCAGCCATGTTAGTCTGTATCCGCAAAAAGAACAGGAGTACTTGTGGCACCTTAGAGACTAACAAATTTATTTGAGCATAAGCTTTCGTGGGCTACATTTATAAGTTTATATCTTATTCTCCTAACTCCAGACATAGAAATAATATATGCAAACAAATAGGATGAACACGCTCGTGGATCATAAGATTTGTAATGATACCTTACAAGAGACTTTTGCATGAAGCATATTCCAGTTACATCATATTCACACTTATAAACATATTTCCATAAAAGATATGAAGTGCAATGTCACAGTAAGGAAAACCTTAAAGCAGTGACTGATAAATAATAGGCAAAGACTATTTGGAACATCTGCTGTTCAAAAGAAAAAAAGTAATTTGGATGATTTGCATACCAAGTTATGGAAAACTAGTTTCAAAAGAGACTAGAGAAAGAAGACCAACTCTGCATCTTCAAAAATAAAATAATCCTGGCAACTATCATCCCATATTTGAAAGGTGTAAGTAACAGAAGATTATGGTATTTTTGAGATTAATAAAAGGGGTTATGATGCTAATTAAGTGAAAATTTTAAGATGAGTGTTAAGGGTTTTCCCTTCACCCTTCCCCTGGTTCTTGACACACAAACAGAAAGCAGAAAACCAGAAATCCAAAGTGCAGGCAATGCAATGTTTATTGGAGTTAATCAGGCAAGCATATCCATAGCTCTGCATGCCTGCAGAGTCTTTTTCCCAGTGTCCCCCTTTCCTCTTCCTTAGCAGGCATAATTATATCTGCAGTGCACGCCCTTGGTCCCGCCCCTTACTATTTATGGTCATGTTCTGTTTTGTAGAGTCTTGGGTCTGGGAGCTTTTGTATCCCATGAGAGGGGTAAGGTTGGGCTTCAGTCAGGGACAGGCATTTCTTTGGCCTTTTAGTGTTTCTTATACCTTCCCACCCATCCCCCCTGCCCCTTCCCACCCATCCCCCTTGACCTTGTCTCAGAAGAGGAGTTGAGGCAGGAATGTCCTTCAAGTGCACGCTCGTAAATTAAATTCCCACTCTACCCAGCAACACTTTAGCTCTGACTCTTGTCTCTTTTCACCCCATCTGTTTGTGGGAAGATGTAACACAGAGATCTTTGTTTGTTCACACGTATTCATAAGAATATAAAAATATCAAAAGTCAAATAATCCACAAAATTCTATCTCAGGCAAATATACAGGCCTAAATACTACATTATCATCGCTCCTAACAATAAAAAGAATGAGGAGTACTTGTGGCACCTTAGAGACTAATGAGTATCAGAGAAAATGTCCATATGGTGAGGTCATGTATCTTGTCCAAAGGACTATCAAGAAAAATGACATAAACTCCATCACTCTAGAAATTGCACTGGGCAAAACACTAGCATATATGCAATGGGGAAGGATTCTTCAACAACAGGCACATGGATAAACTAATGGGTCTTTTCTATCTCTAGAGTCTGTGATATATGAAGGAATGGAATTGCTTTATCTCATAAAATAAGAGTACAAGGGTCTCATTCAAAGATAATAGGTGAAACCTGAACCCACTGAAGTCAATGGCAACACCCGCCCCGACTTCAATGAGCCAGGATTTCACCCTGTTTCTCAGAATGCAGAAGGAGACAGGCCAGGCCTCCTACCTATGCAATGATATTGAACTACCTAAAAGTACCTAAGTGAGTATAACATTCTAAATGTTTATTTAAAATGCCTAAACGAAAAGGACTAATGAGAGTTTCCTGGTAGGGGAGGGGAGAAAACAAGAAGCTCTTTGTGTGATGGACCTTGTGCTTGTGTCTAGCTGCAGAAAGGCAGGAACTAAGGAACCACCAGAATTAATCTCCAAGTATTTAACAATATGAGGGGGTGACTATATGGCCCAAATAGCAGGGCTGGCTCCAAGTTTTCTGCTGCCTTCGGCGGCAATTCTGCGGCAGGTCCTTCACTCCGAGAGGGACTGAGGGACCTGCCGCCGAATTGCCGCCAAAGCGGACGTGCCACCCCAATAGTGGCCGGAGTGCTGCCCCTTGGTACTGGCCGCCCCAAGCACCTGCTTCTTTAGTTGGTGTCTGGAGCCGGCCCTGCCAAATAGGCACTGCTTTTTCTACAGGATTCCCAAACCTCAGTAATACTAGTGGGCTTTAGACAGTATCAAAGTGCACAGCCCACACTCTCAGAGAACCAGGATTGCTAGCAAGTTAATTTTTTTCTTTTTGTTGTTGTCTTGGCCTTCCTCTCTATCTTTGTGGAAGTGTTTAGTGTAAAGCTGTGCTCCTAAATGCCATCCTAATAGCTCCCCAGTTCTCAAAAAGCAGCCATATGTTGGCACTGATCCACCTCTAACTTACTCACAGTAAGCTACTTTTTCCTTAGAGCGTTAGAGTGTGTGTGGAACTTTCTCAGCTGCTGACAAAAGCCAACTGGAAATAAAAAAGCTACCTTCATGGGCAATCTGTGTCAGCAGCAACAGTTGAGTCTGCTTCTTGCCAAAGATCACCCCTGCCGCCTGCAATGCTGTACATGGGATACCTGCTGTGGCTTCTGCTGCTAACTCCAGTGCCACAGATGCTCCTTAAAAAACAACAGGAAAGGCCAGTTGTGTTATATTGCTGCAGGAAAGCAAATGCTGCTACAACCATGGTGCAGGAACAACTCCTGCTTCCTTTTCAAAATTGTGAGGCAAGATAAGTCAATCTCAGTATATGGCATAAAGATGCAAAAGCAGCATCAAACTTACATTTAAAAAAATAGGAGTCTGGTTATACACCCCAAAAGAAAAGATGTTCATAAATGTTAAGCATCAATTGCATAGAACACCTAGCAGCTGGACAACAAGTTGGTTCTCTTTTATGGCTAATTTTAAAGTATTCTTTCATAAGTGTAAGTTTTCCTTGTTTTCTGTGAACAAGCTTCAACCCAAATGTTTTTTTGGAAAAGAATATTTATACTGAATTTAGCTTTTTCTTTTATTACATTGGTGTTGGATTACATTTTTGAAAATCTATTTTTATCCTTCTATATAAATGTGAAAGTTTTTCTTCTTTTAATTTAATGCGGACCATATTTTTAGCAATAGTGTGCGTTATTTAATTTATTTATTTTGACAGCTATATGACAAAATGTTGCTGTCATCCAGTTATCTGTGTAATGTATCTTTAAATGTAGAGATATGTACCTGCATCTGTCACTTTATAGTTAAGTTCAAATGCAGTGATAGAGGAGTAATTGTGTTATTTTTCCATGCAGAATTTATATTTGTTCTTTTTTGTGGTCTTCCTAAATCTGAAAAAGATTCTCTAGCAAGAAAAAACATCCAATTTTTTTTCTGTGTACATGGAAAAAATAAAAGCACTGTACACTATCATTAGTGTTCTGGAGCAATGGAATTTCAATGCAGTAAAAAGTAATTCCATTTCTGAAAAAAGTGTGTAAATTTTGTGTAGTCTTTAGCAAATCATACACTTGCACATACGAGTGAAAGTGTTCACACAAACATCTGAAGGCCAGAGAGGCCTCTGAAATTATGGATACAAATTTTATTTTATGTATTTATTCTGTAGTATCAAGGTTGATGATTCATTCTATTTCCTATTTTGTTGCAGTAGGGATACCGAAGCTTTATGATTGGATTAGAATATAATCTTATACTGTAGCCTTGGTCAAGATTAAAGAAAAAAAAAGTTAGGCTCCTAAATTCATATTTAGGCACCTTGTCGAAGACTACATCTTGAGGTTCCCCCCTTTTGGGTGAAATCAGGTGCCTTTCTTATTTTGTGTCTTATTCCCCAAGCAACAGCTGTCCTGTTGTGTGGTCCTGAAGTACGGAGTAATTGTGTTATTTTCCCATACAGACTTTATATTTGTTCTCCAGATATACCTCTTTGCAAGTCCGCACCCTTCCCCAGGGCATAAAAGAATCCAGACATAAAGGAAAATTGTTCTACAGCCTTGAAAGGACCATGGCCCTTCCCTCACACAAAGGAGGGGAAGCAGTCTTTCAGACCCCACAGGAAATCTCAGCTCCCACCCCCTCTTGCATGACTAAAGGCTTAGACTTAGTTCAGGCCGGTGTCAACAAAAGAAACAAACCAGGCCACCTTCTTACCTCAGAGGCTGATGGTATTATCCAGCTCATGACACAGTCTGGAAACCCTGGGATCTAGCTCTACTTGGTTCAGAAAGCTAGCTCCACTGGCCTGAGTTCCTTCTTCTGAAAACTCCTGCCCTCCCCATCCCATCCCCCAGGGAAAGGGTCAGAGCTGATAAACTGCACACATGTAGGGGTTGGAGATGATTTTGACCATAGGGGCTCTTTAATCACACTTTAAAAAAAAAAAAAACACTTATTAAGGCAAAGTGGTGGAGGAGATGTTTGCCCCAGACACCTGAATGAATGGCCTGATTTTCAAAAACACTTACCAGACACCAGTTCCCACTCATTTCCCTCAGTATCACTGAATTCAGTGAAGCCCCTAAGTGCTCAGCACTTTCAAAAACAGACAATTATTTAAGTGCCTAAATATGGACTTAGGAGCCTAATTACGCACCCATTTTGAAAGTATGCCCTTGCAATGTTTTACCCGCTGTTGTATACCATAAAATACAGGAGGTGCAATATGGCCAAATTAATGCTGCTGTGAAAATCGTAGTTTTAGTTTGATGATGTTTGAGCTTTTTAATTTGCAACTTTAACACTGCATCAAGATATGTGTCTGGTATTTAAATCATATATCAGAGAGAACATAGTTTATCAGACATCTTGGTGATGGACAAAGATTGACCATTATATAGCTAGTTTTAAAAGTGAGTTGCCAGGTCTGATTCTTTTCTGAGATGCCTAACAAGGCATCCAAAAATCTCCCAAATTCTAATAAATAGGAACAAGTCAGGTTAATAGATGTACATGTACATTTAGTGGCCATCTTCTCTGATTTATCTGTTCTTCTCCATAATATACCTCTGATAGCCAGAGAAAAAATGAGCAGATATCTTGCACCTGTAAATAATTATAATAATCATGTGATAATAATCTTGCTTACAAGAAGTGGAAGATTGGAGAAATGACCAGGGAGGAGTATAAAAATATTGCTCAGGCATGCAGTTGTGAAATCAGGAAGGCCAAATCACACTTGGAGTTGCAGTTAGCAAGAGATGTTAAGAGTAACAAGAAGGGTTTCTTCAGGTATGTTAGCAACAAGAAGAAAATCAAGGAAAGTGTGGGCCCCTTACTGAATGAGGGAGGCAACCTAGTGACCGAGGATGTGGAAAAAGCTAATGTACTCGAAGTTCTTTTTGCCTCTGTCTTCACGAACAAGGTCATCTCCCAGATTGCTGCACTGGGCAGTACAGTATGGGGAGAAGGTGACGAGCCCTCTGTGGAGAAAGAAGTGGTTCGGGACTATTTAGAAAAACTGGATGTGTACAAGTCCATGGGGCCGGATGCGCTGCATCCGAGGGTGCTAAAGGAGTTGGCGGGTGAGATTGCAGAGCTATTAGCCATTATTTTTGAAAACTCATGGCGATCGGGGGAGGTCCCAGATGACTGGAAAAAGGCTAATGTAATGCCCATCTTTAAAAAAGGGAAGAAGGAGGATCCGGGGAACTACAGGCCAGTCAGCCTCACCTCAGTCCCTGGAAAAATCATGGAGCAGGTCCTCAAGGAATCAATTATGAAACATTTAGAGGAGAGGAAAGTGATCAGGAACAGTCAGCATGAATTCACGAAGGGGAAGTCGTGCCTGACTAACCTAATTGCCTTCTATGATGAGATAACTGGCTCTGTGGATGAGGGGAAAGCAGTGGATGTGTTATTCCTTGACTTTAGCAAAGCTTTTGATACGGTCTCCCACAGTATTCTTGCCGCCAAGTTAAAGAAGTATGGGCTGGATGAATGGACTGTAAGGCGGATAGAAAGCTGGCTAGATCGTCGGGCTTAACGGGTAGTGATCAATGGCTCCATGTCTAGTTGGCAGACGGTTTCAAGCGGAGTGCCCCAAGGGTCGGTCCTGGGGCTGGTTTTGTTTAATATCTTTATTAATGATCTGGAGGATGGTGTGGACTGCACTCTCAGCAATTTTGCAGATGACACTAAACTAGGAGGCGTGGTAGATACACTAGAGGGTAGGGATCGGATATAGAGGGACCTAGACAAATTAGAGGATTGGGCCAAAAAAAACCTGATGAGGTTCAACAAGGACAAGTGCAGAGTCCTGCACTTAGGACGGAAGAATCCCATGCACTGCTACAGACTAGGGACCGAATGGCTAGGTAGCAGTTCTGCAGAAAAGGACCTAGGGGTCACAGTGGACAAGAAGCTGGATATGAGTCAACAGTGTGCTCTTGTTGCCAAGAAGGCTAACGGCATTTTGGGCTGTATAAGTAGGGGCATTGCCAGCAGATCGAGGAACGTGATCATTCCCCTTTATTCGACATTGGTGTGGCCTCATCTGGAATACTGTGTCCAGTTTTGGGCCCCACACTACAAGAAGGATGTGGAAAAATTGGAAAGAGTCCAACGGAGTGCAACAAAAATGATTAGGGGTCTGGAGCACATGACTTATGAGGAGAGGCTGAGGGAACTGGGATTGTTTAGTCTCCAGAAGAGAAGAATGAGGTGGGATTTGATAGCAGCCTTCAACTACCTGAAGGGGGGTTCCAAAGAGGATGGAGCTCGGCTGTTCTCAGTGGTGGCAGATGACAGAACAAGGAGCAATGGTCTCAAGTTGCAGTGGGGGAGGTCCAGCTTGGATATTAGGAAAAAAATATTTCACTAGGAGGGTGGTGAAACACTGGAATGCGTTACCTAGGAAGGTGGTGGAGTCTCCTTCTTTGGAGGTTTTTAAGACCCGGCTTGACAAAGCCCTGGCTGGGATGATTTAGTTGGGAATTGGTCCTGCTTTGAGCAGGGGGTTGGACTCGATGACCTCTTGAGGTCCCTTCCAACCCTGATATTCTACGATTCTATGATTCTATGATTCTAACACCCTTAGGATTTCCTTCCCTCATCATTATTACAAGTGCAGTGTCCATGAATTACCAACACTTGCTTCAGACTCACAGTGCGAGAAAAGTAACTGCTTCAATCTAGCTCCAAAAGGAGAAGATGTTTATTTAAAATTTGAAATACAAGCATAGCCATTTCTTTGTCATTTTTCATGATTCAGTGCAGTTTAACCTACAGCAACTTTTCTTAGTCCTTTTTATCAAATAATAGTACTGATACAATAAAACAAATTGCCAACTATATCTATCGTGCTTAAATATATTATAATTATGCAGTATTTTAATTTTCTTTACATGATTGACAGATACCTGTAGTAATTCTATATATTAGGAATGGTACGTGTATTCTGTAGCTGTTTCTGCTAGCCTGTCAAAAAGCAAACAATCTTAGAATGGCTGACAACTTGACAAATTATCATCTAGAGTAGGGGGTTCTGACAATTGTTTGAACTATACCTCTTATACGTTCCAAGAGACTCTTAAAATAGCTGACAGCCATGCATGAGTATGTAAGTAAGCAGAAGACAAGCAAGGCGGATGTACTGACAAAGATAGGTTATAGTAATTCCGAAAACACTCATTTTCAATGGAAAATGACAATACAAAGCAATGCTTTACAAATTCTCCAAGTATCCATTGTGATTTCCCTGCAAAAGACATTTTACTGACCTCTGCTGTTTGGAATCTAATTGCCATATTTGTGCCATATACAAGAATGGGATGGGAAGTGAATGTAGGTACTATAGATATTTTTGAATACAAATGAGCACAATTCAAAACATTATAGTGAAATTGCTATGCAAATTGCAGTATCAGAGTGCAATTTTCTATAGAGAAGATAACATGATATTTTTACTCAGCTACACATTCTCATTAACAATTCATTTGTGAATATTTGAGGTAATTCCTCTCTTTCATGAGGAAGTCAGTTACTCGGTCACTGCATCTCAAAAATAATATTCTGGCCAAACATTTGAAAAAGCTCCCAAAAAGCTATACAATTAAAAAGAGGTGTGAAGAAACATCAGTACAAAGAGACGAGTACTAACAACTGTGGAAACGGTGTTAGGCAAAATACAGTTCTAACACAAAAACCTGAAAAACCTCAAGCAGAACTGATGCAATATTTAAATAGCTGAGGATTATGCAAAATGCAGGGGTTTTTTTTCTAATGAAAATCACTTTTTATTTCCTGTAATGGTGGTTAAACCCTGCATAATTAAGCTGTGCCTGAGCAAACAACTGAAAGATCCAGTATCCTATAGTTTGAGGGATTTGAAATAATCAATTCTTCATTAAATTCCTGGGGAAACTCAAACATTCCTGGTAGGGAATGCAAACCTATCATAAAAAAGAGGCTACTCTAGATCAATTCTCACCCTTTCCTCCATTTTTCAAAATACTAACTTATTTTACTATTGAAGCTATTATATTTGAATTCAGCAGAAAAGGAAATAGTTTCAGTTTGGAAACCTAACATGAAAGTGAGTCTTTGGACTGGGGAGGGGAGAATGCTCAAAGATTTAAAGAGACAGGACATCCCGTCCTTACACCCTACTTTCAAAACATTTCCAAATACATATACATTATCTTTACATGGCTAATATGATCCACTATATAACCTAACTAAAAGATGCACATTGACTAGCACAGACTCTCAGGGATTATTTTGCCCTGGAATAGCAATTCACTAACTAAACAACTTGGAAGTTCATGTGCACAATTTGTTTTCACACTCTATTGGGATAAGGTGGTGATGGTGTTATGGCAGTGTCCCGAACAACAGGAACAATCAATGGTAAGGAGTCAGCTGGATCTGGTACCAAAGTTTCTCCCAAAATTAGGAATTGTAACAGAAGGAGGTTCTATTGAAGGAACAGAAGTCCTACTGGAACATTCCTTGGCTCTGATACTTGTCAAGTCTGCAACTGGTCCATATGTCATTTCCACAAAATAACATTGGATAGTTTTACCTCAAACAAAACAGGTCCTGTGCATTTTAAAAGTTCTCTATGTACCCATTTCACTCCACAACCATCATTGCTAGTCCACATTCAGTCTCCTACTTGAAAAAATAATGACAACTCTCATATCATTGATCAATTTGCATAGCTTGGGATTTGGCTACATGTGAGGCAATATCAGGATGTAGTAAGTCCCAACAGGTATGCAAAGATTGCATCAACAAAAGACTTGCAAGATGTCTCCTGGGTAGTAGTAGCAAGCAAGAAATTGTCCAATTGCTGCTGATGACTCAAAATAGCTCTTAAACCATGCTTAAATGCCTGTGCAAAGTGTTCTATTAGTCCATTTGTAGCAGAATGGTATGGAACAGAGCATATGTGCAGAATTCCATTTGAAGCTGGGAACCTCTGAAATTCTTCAGAACAGAATTGCAGTTCATTGTCACTCACCAATTGTAACGGTAAACCAATCTGTCTAAACAAGGTACGAAGCTGTCCAATGGTCTTGGTACCTGGAGTAGAAATCATTCTGAAAATCTCTGGCATTGACCATGATCAAAAACATATAGCCTTCCAAAGGTCCTGCAAAGTCCATGTGAATATGTTGCCAAGGTGTCTGAGGTCATGACCAAGGGTGTAGATGAGCTGGGCCAGAAACATTCTGAATTTGTTGACACATAATGTAACACTTTGCCTTCCTCTAAAAATCTTTGTTGATCCCCCACCACCAGACATGACTCTGGACTATGGCCTTCATCCATACAATGCCAAACTGACCATTGTGAAGAGCTTCCAAAACGTGAGATTGAAGTGATTTCGGAATGATCATTTGCATTCCCCGTAAGATGCAACTGTGATGTACAGATAATTCATGTTGACATAACACAAATTGTGTAAACTGGGGATTCTTTTAATCCAGCACTGTACATTGTAGAATCATGACCTTCAAAAATGAAAGCACATTGTCCTAAGTGGTTTCTTTGTTAATGTCTGTGCTAGTGATGGATAACCTACCCATCAAACTGAGATAGAACACTAGTCCGAAGGTTCTTTGGGTTGACACAGATCTTGGGCATGGCAAGCATGACAGCCCATCAGCACTGCTGTGGGGAGTCCCCTTTTGGAACTGATTTTTACAGGAATACTACATAGCAACATAGCAATGCCTCATCATTGCATATGAGCAGCAGCTAATGACAGAACTCCATGTTTCGGTTCAAAAATTGAAATTAAAAAGTTATGATCTGTCAGCAAAGTAAAATGTCTACAATATACATAGTCCCTTGAAATACATGTGAACTACTTATGCTAAACAATCTGTTCCACTTTGTATTTAGCTGTGATACTCTGAGTACATTTCCCAGACTTGAGGAAGAACTCTTTGGGTTTGGGATCAGATCCTTTACCATTAGACCACACTTCTTCACTCTTATTCAATCAATCCCTCAATCAAGCCAGTTATGCTATGCTGTACTATGTTGTAAAGTTGTACTTATGTTTTTGACTTTTTCTTGATGACGGTGCTTTTAGTGGGGATTTTGTGCACTAACTTCTAAAGAGATGGAAACAAATTCAAATTGTAGGCATTTAACTCAGAAACGTTAAGGATATCATGTGAAGCAAAAGTCTCCAGAAACATATAATTTGTAATATCCACAGAAAGTTCATCTCTGTGGGTATTTTATTACTTTCACACATATTTTTATCCAAAGCTTGTTGATTATAGATCAATCAGACTTCTGAAGCACTACAGAAGGTTCAGCTACATTAAGTGCCTCTTTTCCACCAGGAGTATGATTATCTTAAAATAAACATACCTCTTGGAGTATTCTTCTTACTAATAGAAAAGGGTATTTATATATATGAAGTAAATTACTTTCTTCACTGGAAACTGCCAGATATGGTTAAGATATTTCACGAGACGTTGCCAGAGATAAATTTAGAACATTCATGCATTGATCTAACAGACTCAGAATGCTTTTCCAGCATAGGCAGTTTTATCTTATGCTTTAATGTTCATTCTGGTGACAAACAATGCTACTTTTTGTTTAGAAGGTGTAAAGATGCCACTTCTACAAGTCCACCACATGTGAAGGTAATCTGGGGAGGCTTCCCACTTCATATTTTTATTAACAGGGCACAACTGAGACAGTCTTTGCATGCCATCTGATGACAGGCTTATTTAATAATGAAAAATATTGAGTAGCTATTCATATTAATGAGTATACAGATTTAAAAATGCTTGCCTTGAAACATAGAATGTATGACTCAAATATAATATTCTTCAGCTTTCATTACATCATGAACAGAGGTGTAAGCAAAAGTTTTATATTTCTTAAAATCTTCATATTTTATTGAATCAATGGAGCCATAACAACTTACACGAGCTGAGAATCTGCCCCATTATTTTCATTTAAATAGTATTAGCACTGTGCTAGGCACTTTACATATATGTAAGAAGATAAGATCCCCTGCCTCAAACCGTGTACAGTCTGATCCTGATCCTGCAGTCTAATCCATGAAGGCAGACCCACATGGTTTTCATGAATTCCACGGGCCTTCCCGTAAGTGCTAGAGTCTGTCTATGCAAATCACACTGTAAGACTGGGGCCCTGTGATGGACGTGTACAAACCACACTCTGGAATGAAAAGGGCTAAAGAGCTGCTCTGGGCCCAGGTTGTCCCACCCCACCGCACCTGCAAAGTATGCACAGGATGTAGGACAAACTTCAAAAGGGGGAGCAGAGAATCTTAGCTGGCAGATAGTGAAGGTGAACAGATCTACACTCTGAGTTCCTGGGAAGGAGCTCCACAGGAGCTCTTACTGCCTGAAGCCTGGTGATAGTGACCTTACTAAGCCAATAAGGAAGGTACCTATGCTAAGACTTGGGGCTTGTCTACACTTGAAATGCTACAGTTGCACCACTGTAGTGCTTCAGTGTAGACACTACCTATGCCAACAGGAGGTGTTCTCTTGTCAGCATAGTTAATCTACCTCCCTGAGAGGAGCTAGCTAGGTCAACAGAAGAATTATTGTGCCAATCTAGCGCTGTCTACACCGGTGGTTCAGTTGGCTTACCTATGCTGGTCAGATGTGTGGATATTTCACACCCCGAGCAATGTAGTTAAGCTGACTTAATTTTCTAGCATAGACCAGGTGTTTATCCTGGTGTCTAATTTTTTACTTTGCTTTGTGGGAAAGGAGGGGACAGGTCAGAAATAATCCAGGGAGGCAGCTGCATAGCACTCCAGGGTGCAGAATTTAGCTGTCTACCATTGGGCTCTGGATTGGAGAGCAGTGAAGAGGATGGGCTTGGGTCCCCTACCTCTCCCTAAAGAGGGACAACAATGGAAGCCTATCCCTTAATGGGGAACCTAGTTATGGGAAGACCCTGAAAATAAAAAGGGGTCAGAGTCTTATTGTCTGATCAAGGAGGAAGTCCTGAGTCCATATATATAAACCTGAAGACTTCCTCGTTATTGGACTTTTCATATATACCTTGAAAGCTCGGGACTTGAACATGTGACTTGGTTGGAAGGCTGAATCACTGAAAGGACAGACCACTGTAGGGTGGAACAGTAGTAAGAAAGGAGAATGCCTGGGAAGAGAACAATCTGCCACACTCCTGCTTGAGCGCTAGGTGGTGTTTGCAGTGAATGTTCCTCATCGCAGATCTATAAAACAAAGTACTTATGAAGGATGGATGATGAGTTGGAACACAGACTTGTATGATTGTACAGTGAAGCTTAGCAAGCATCAAGTTAGTTCCATAGGTTTTGTTTGGGTTAATTCATCAACTTTTCACTACAAGAAGGACTTAGGGTGTATAAACCTGTTTCAAAGTTGTGTTTTAAGAATGATCTTCAAGGAGTAGGATGTGGCACAGCAGATCGTGTCATGGAGAAAGGAGGCAACAGATTTAAGGTACTGAATGGAAGAGCAGATGAAAGGGAAGGTTAGTTGCATGGCTTGAGTAGAACAGAGCAGGAAAGAGAGAAGAGAAAAAAGGTAGATTGGAAAATAGGTTATCCAGAGCCTTAAGAGTGAATTCAAGATCTTTAAGTATCATATGGAAATGTTAACATGCAAAAAATACACACAAATTCATAGCAAACAATTAAATTGAAGAAATTTTTTTTGTTCAAATAGTTACTAAGTAGAAAACAATCATGTGTCAAGGTATTCCTTCTGTACCTCCCATAGATCAAAAATAACTGGAGAGTCAGGTTGACTTACTGACAAAGCGAGTTGAGACCTGTTAACTCAAACTGGTTATCTGCATGAAGACATAGCTTTTAAATAGATTTAATTTAGGTAATATGGGTAAATTAAATACAGTAACTCCTCACTTAAAGTCATCCCGGTTAACATTGTTTCGTTGTTACACTGCTGATCAATTAGAGAACATGCTCATTTAAAGTTGTGCAATGCTCCCTTATAATGTCGTTTGGCAGCTGCCTGCTTTGTTCACTGCTTTCAGGAAGAGCAGCCCATTGCAGCTAGCTGGTGGGGTCTTGGAACCACCATGGACTGGCAGCCCCCCATCAGCTCCCCGTTCCCCTAAGTTCCCTGTGCAGCAGCCACCTAGCAGGCTATCAATTGCCGGCAGTTCAGCTGTCCCTCCCCCCACTGCCATGTGCTGCTCCTGCCCTCTGCCTTGGAGCTGCTCCCCGGAGCCTCCTGCTTGCTGTGCGGGGGAGGGGAGGTGGAGAGGATAGCTAATGTCAGGGTGTCCTCTGCTCCTCCCCCCCCCCCGCTTACTCCATCTTCCATAGAGCACGGGGGACACACAACAGGGCTCAGGACGGAGGGAGCTTCCTGGTAGAAGCTGCTGTCTCAACTTGCTGATCTACTTAAAAAGGCAGTGTAATTAGAGTGGGGTCAGCGTACTTAAAGGAGCAATACGCATCTCTCTCTCACACACACAGTGTGTGTCTCTGTCTGCCATGCTGTCTCCCCTCCCTCCATTCGTTCTGTCTTGTAGAGTGTGAGGCTATATTAACAACAATGAGTTAATTGTTGTTAATTGTTAATTGGGGGGAGGGATAGCTCAGTGGTTTGAGCATTGGCCTGCTAAACCCAGGGTTGTAAGGTCAATCCTTGAGGGGGCCATTTAGGGAACTGGGGTAAAAATCTGTCTGGGGATTGGTCCTGCTTTGAGCAGGGGGTTGGACTAGATGACCTCCTGAGATCCCTTCCAATCCTGATATTCTATGAACCCTTGAGGGCTCATCCAATTGCTAGTCCATCATTTAGCAGTAAGGCAATCCCTGGGACATATCCCACCCTCTGACTTCACCACCTCAACCAAGCTTCACAATCATCATCGCTGTGTGCCAGTATTAAATTGTTTGTTTAAAACGTATACTCTGTGTGTGTGTGTGTATATATATATATATATATATATATATATGTGTGTGTATATATATATATAATCGTCTTTTGTCTGGTGAAAAAACTTTCCCTGCAACCTAACCCCCCCCCCCCCATTTACATTAATTCTTATGGGGAAATTGGATTTGCTTAACATCGTATCACTTAAAGTTGCATTTTTCAGGAACATAACTACAACTTAAGCGAGGAGTTACTGTATATTCATTCACAAGCTTTCAGATAATGTGCTGTAGCCGTCTCAATAATTAAATCCAAAAAGTAACTAACATGTTAAATAACTATATTTTTGTCATGTCTGAAAATTGTATTCTGTTAATATATACAGTACTTTGACTTATCTTTCAAAATGTTTACAAAATATTTTGTAATAGGTAGTAGGCATGTCTGATCATGTACTGTATGTGTGTATACACAAATTATTTGGAAAATCCAAAATAGTTTAATGTTGAATTTGTATGGTCTAAAATCAGATTTCTACTAACATACTTATAGAAGTGTTATTAAGTTTTAATCTTACTTTGCATATGGTGCTTTGAGCCTGATAATTCTTAAGCTTTCTTCCTAAAATAATTTACCATAGATCTCTCACTTTCTAGTATGTATAAAAAATGGATTATTTTTCCCATCTGATATTTGTCAGACATTTTTTCTTTTTAAATAATTGAGCTTTCTCAAATGAACACCAGCATTTTCCCACAAATATAGCGAGTAGTTTTAAAGCAGTCAGCATTCTCTTGATTCAGCACAAAATATGTCAAAGAGGATTCCAAATTGATCAGATTTAATTCTGCAGCCAACTAGCCAGACAGCCTCCAGAAGCAGGAGTATTACTTAGTGAGAAAACATTCCTATTAGAAAGGGAACCATAATGAAAATTCCATAATCAAAATTTTCTGATTCCTTTTGGTCAATTCAATATAGCCTCAGATTTCATCCAGAAAACTGAAGCTGATTTTCATTTATTTTTTAAATTAATCTTCTTTTGTGGACAAAATGTCCTATATTATGCATGTTTTTTTTGTCTAAACAATGAAATGAACCATTTAAAGAATTTGTTCTTTTATGATATGATTCTTGCAGGTTTTTCTAGTCTATTAGGATGCTCATGATACCGTCTCTACTGCTGTTGCTGCCATTTCAATATCAATGGAGTAGTGTCTAACAAAAGAATACCTCCTGAAAAACAGAATAGAATCTGTCCTCACTGCAAAACATGAACATGTGTACTACTTAGTTGTGTATTGGTGTCATTGATTCTATCCCATTTCTACATTTGAACAGATGGCTAAAAAAAACTAGCAGAGCTTACAGTGGCAACAAGCATGAAAGAAACTTCTCTGCAATTTAGATTACTCTTAACTGGAGCAATGCCCACCTAGCAACCTCAAAGGCCTGTTCTCTGTCTGAATTCTGAAAAAAAATGGTAGTGTCTCCTTTAAGACTCTCTTTCTCTCTCTCTCTCTCTCTCTCTCTCTCTCTCCCATGGGGTTGGGAGTGGAGGGTGATGAGAGTGGAGGGAAGGAAGAAGCATCACCTGAGCTGGGGTGCTCTGGTAAACCATTGGCCTTCTGTGCACCTAGGGGAAGGTATATAAGCCTTGTCCCTTTGGCCAGAGACCCCCTCTCACACCCAGATTAACATGCTAATTGCTGCACCTTCTGCTGGGCAGTGTCTATAGGGGGTACAGTACCCCAGCAAATCAGAATTGGGAGAGAATTTAGGGGGAAAGACCCCATGAAGAAGCTGGAGAATGTGGTGATGGATCCTAACCTCTGATATAGCAAGACAACAACTCCCTTTCCCCAGCCCCATAAACCTCATATGAGAAGAGGAGAGTGAGGTCCCAGAATGGGGCTGGGACCAGCAGTGGAGAGAGAAAGTGGAAGGGGGAGGGGCACTGATAGCAGTACTCCACGAGGTAGAAATGATTAAAAAAGGCATGATGACCTGCACTATATGAGCATTACTGGTTAGTCCCCAGATGAGTAAAAATGATAAGTTGCGGACTCAATTAACCCCATCCCTTGCATCTTATCTTTCTGTCTGTGTGTCTGGAATATCAGTCCCAGGAACAATCCAGACCTTACATTACAGGAACAAATACTGCTCCTTTATATGTGCATTCAGTTCCCACTCAATTAAATTGGAGTTGTAGAAGTAAATGTGAGGGCAAAATTTGGACTCCAGAATATAACCTTCATTGAGGCTTAATTGATCTTGTTGAGAGTTGGACCAGCTTATCTAATAGGGGTTTTCCATCTCTAAATTCTATGAACTCTGCCTTCTAATGTGAGAAAAATACTAGAAGGATGGAATATATGGGTCAGGTTTAATCCACTAGCATTTACCATGTAGAGGCCTGAATGGAATTAATTGAATCATATTTTATCAAATGAGTTATTTGACAATTATTGTTTTAGATGATCTTTGCTCTGTCTTCAGTGAGTTCTAGCTCTGATTGTGTGGCACTTTGCATTTGAATCCTGCAGCCTGGGATGTCTTTGGAAAGCAGAGTATGTATCCTTGCATCTGTCTGACATTGACTGTCTACAAGTGCTACAGCCCACATGCACTTCTGTGCTTGCTAATCCGAGAAACATTGTTTTCCTTATTCCCTCCAGGGATGTGTGCTACTGCTTATCTGAAAAGCAATTTGAAATAATGACATCCCTCTGTAATCTACAAAAGGAAAACTCTTTTTCATGTATATCCAAGGCTAATTTCTTTCTTTACAATAAAATGTTTTTGTTGTTTTAAATCCAAGTCCTTCCTTGCTGGTGAAAGCTAGTAGGAAAAATACTAGGAGACAGATTTTCAATAATATTTAGGCACGCAGAGATGTAGAAAGTGATTTTTTTTTTCAAAAGTACCTAATTGAAATCAATCTGATTTTGGAACCCAACCTGTTTAAATGCTTTTGACTTGCCTGCTAGTTGTCTATCTAACTTTGGGTGCCTAAATATCTTTAATCTATCTTTACGTCCTTTGCTGGCAGATAAGGTGGTTGAAAATTTTCCAGTAGAATGTTTTTCTGTTGGAAGATACTGATTCATCAAAATCAGAATGTTCCGCATGTATGCGTTGACTTTTTTGTCATTTCAGTTGCAGAGTGAGGAGAGAATTGAAAGAAAGTGTTTCAATTCCAACAATTTGACAATATTAGAAGGGGGTGCTTCATATTTGTTTAAAAAAAAAAGTTTTCATTTAGAAATTTTACACATTATAAAATTATAATATAACTACATAAAATAAAATGAACATATATAAACAAAAAGAATATTCAAATGTATAAAATATGTTTTTAAAAATCAACATCAAAATGATTGACCCACGTTTTTTATTTTTTTATTTTATTTTGCATGAAGTTTCAAGCTGATTGGAAATGATTATTTTTCCCCAATGTGTCAGAATTTCCTGTGGAAAAAAAATTCTGCTTCCCAACAAGCTCTAGCTGGTGGAGATAACCATGGATGCTTTTAAGGAGGGTAGAGTGCTCAGAGCTTTTGAAAAATCATATTTGGCCACATCTGCACTATAACATTCTGCCAGTAGAGTAATGTCAGTTAGGGGGTTAATATTTATGACATTTCTATATTGGCAAAGCCCTAGTGTAGACACAGTAACACTAACATAAACATGCTTTGGTCAGTATACCTTTCTTCACTAAGGGAACTGTTATAACTAGACTAGCAAAAACACTCTTTTGCTGATATAAACTGCATCTACACCAATAGGGCTTGCCATTAAAGCAAATATTTGCTAGTGTAGACTAGGTCTTTATGACCTCTGTTGTTGAAAGCAGAACTTGATTTTGACAATCTGGCCAATTGCCTACCTGCATCTGTAATTATCCATGTCTGGTTAAGGTTTTTGAGAGACAGATCTCCTTGACGTTTGTCAATCTGCCTTGGGACCTGATTATGGTATTGACAACTCTAATTATAGCTTTGGGTTTTAACATTTTTCTTGCAATGGACAAAAAATAGGTATTCATGCTCATTATCAGTTCTCATATCTGCCTTAGTACTGTGAATTAAGTGTGTTTTCATTTGTGTGACGGCATGGATGAGAGCAGACAGTGACTTTATTATTTTCTATAAGGCAGGGTTTGGCAACCTGCAGCACGTGTGCCAAAGGTGGCACACAAGCCGATTTTTACTGGCGTGCTGTTGCCAGCCGGGGTCCCGGCTGCCAGCCCAGCTCAGCCCGCTGCCGGCCTGGGTGAATGGAACCCCGAGCTGGCAGCAGGCTGAGTGGGGCCGGCGTCCAGGACCCCGGCTAGCAGGAGCTGGTGGCCAGAACTCCAGATTGCAGCGGGCTGAGCCGCTCAGCTCGCTGCCAGTCTGGGGTTCCGGCTGCCGGCCCCTTGCCCACTGGGGTCCTGGCCATTGGCCCCGCTCAGCCTGCTGCCAGCCTGGGATACCAGCCGCTGGCCCCGCTTGCCTCGCTGCTGGTCTGGGGTTCCAGCCCCCTGCCAGCTGGGGTCTGGGCCTCCAGCCCGGCTCAGCCCTCCTGCCGGCCTGGGGTACTGGCAGCCTGGCCTGGTCCCAGTGCTCTTCAGCCCTTATCAAAAATTACACTACAATTAGCTTAAAAACTTGAAAACTTAAAAACTTTATTTGTATATTACAGTTAAATAATGTATAATGTTAATAAATACATACGTTTGATGAAACAAAGTGGTTGTACTTACGTGCCTGTGCTTAATTTGTGTTTTTGATTATTTACCTTCTAAAAAAATCTCGCATGTCTCACACCCCCAGAAAGGGCATCTCGCACCCCCAGGAGGTGTGTGCACCCCAGGTTAAAAACCACTACACTAAACTGATAAGATCTGCATTTTAATTTAATTTTAAATGAAGCTTCTTGAACATTTTAAAAACCTTGTTTACTTTACATACAACAATAGTTTAGTTATATAATATAGACTTACAGAGAGAGACCTAAAAACATTAAAATGTATTAATGGCAAGCAAAACCTTAAATTAGAGTGAATAAATGAAGACTTGGCACACCACTTCTGAAAGATTGCCAACCCCTGCTATAAGGAATCCCAGAGAGTACGTTGTTTTTCTGCCCAGATACCTCTTTCAGTTGGGGTTCCACTTCTTGTTCAAAATGTATCTAGGGCTGTGGGGAAAGCTAGTAAGGAGACAAGGGCTGAAGTGTTTTTATTGACACTTGGCTCTGTATCTCCATTTCATCCAATGGGGGTGAAAATGAGTGTCTTTTTCAGTCCTTAGTATGAGTGAGGCATGAATGATAGAAATTTATTTTAGGCTTAATTCAAAGAAGCCTGAGGTGATGTTAGCAGATTGGAGAAAGCAACTAGAAGATATAGCAAAGATTATATCAGACTTTCTAATGGTGTGTGTCAGCCTTCTTAAATAATGTTGGGAACTTGTTAGACTGTTAGATGACCAAGTGACCAAGACTACTTACTTCTATCTGGTTGGGAGACTGTGACTTCCTCTCTTAAATAAGTACTTCCCGATAGTCCCCACCCTAAAACAGTCTGGAAACTGAAGTTGGTGAAGAATACAGCAGCCTGCTTTCTGTTTCATTGGATTCTGTCATAAGTAGATTTATTTGGATTTATTAATAACAGATGATCAAACATTTGCATACATAGCTAAAAATGTATCCTTGGAAACTATAATGAGCATAAATTACACACAGCTGAGAGCCATGGTGGTAACAGACAAGTACCTTGTATAATTCTTGTAGCACTTTAAAATAATTGTCCAGTTAATCAATGCTGTATTACAATGCAAATCTTATATTAATACTTATGCCATGTACATTAATAGCTAATTGGTTCATCATGATTAATATTATTTCAATATATACGATAAATTAACAAACATTGAATTCTAGTGATTAAATAATCTATTAATCTTTCAGTGTCATTGACTATCAGACCGTAATAATGCATGGTTACAAAATATATACTTCTTATAGCCCTGGACTATGCTAATGCATTTTCTAGCACAGACCACTGCAACACGACAAAACCTGGGATTAGATTGGTTGTGGAATCTGTATATTTGCAGGACCTGGTCTTAATGCTGTAACACAAAATATGTCCTGCTTGTATACTCCATACAATACTTGAATGCCGTAAAGGAACAGTACGTTTAGTTCTATGCAAAAGTCCTTTTCGAATAAGCATTTTAGAGGTTTTTTAAAAAAAAACAACTAAAAATAGATATAAGACAATTTTAATTTCCCTCCTCCCAAGTGATACTTTTGTGTTATTATTTAGTAGTACAACTTTATTTTGGATAATAATTTGTATGTGCTTTGTACAAGAGTAAAGAGGATGAAAATCTAGGGTTTGTGTTTCACAGCAGTTCAGACTAAATGATCGAATTGTCCCTTCTGGTCATTCCCCTGTCTTCTATATTAGGGTTATGGAAATTTACTTCTGTCTAAGGTAATTATCTGGCCCCCATTATCATAGTATCTGAGCGCCACACAATCTTTAATACGTCCATTCTCTCAATACCCCTATGAGGTAGGGAAGTTCTATTATCCCCATTCAGAGGTGGGACACCAAAGCACAAAAGTGGGATCCACAAAGGGATTAGGTATCATATTGCTGAGTATCATGGCACCTAACTTTTAGGTGTTAGAAAATTATAGGAACAATACTGTGATCCTCAAAGCTTTGAGTTAGGTGCCGAGGCTCTCTATATGATGAAAGGGGAGAGATAGCTAACCAAGAATGTAATCCACAAAAGCTGTGTCTGATTAGCCACTGGGCCAATGGGGCCCATGCTCAGGGGCCCCAGCCAATTGGGGGGCCCCAGAAAAATGGGCCCTGATCCGCTCTGCCTGCCTGGCGCTCCTGCTGGGAAGTGGGGTCAGGGTGTGGGGGTTTGCCCTGCTCTGCCCACCTGGCAGGAGGGGGGGGGGCCTACTTGCTGTGGCCAAGGGCCCCACAAAACTGTAATCCACCTCTGCACAAAAGCCAGCCCAGTGAGCATCTCCCCATCTAAGCTAGACAATAAGAGATACTGACAAGAGGAATGAATGCTAAACTCTGCCCATCTCTGAGATAGGGATTTAATCTAGGCTTCAGGGAGGCACCTATATGAGATCCATGAATGGGGAACCTGTTTCCTGGAATCAGGCAGTGTATGCACCAGCCTCCCTCCACACAAAATGGCCAGCTGAGGAGGAAGTGGTGCCCACTTTATAAATTGTCACAGTGATTAGTGCCCTCAGCTGGGGCGTGGGAGACCTGGGTTAAATTTTCCCCCACTCTGCCAGTCAGGGAGAAAGGATTTGAATAACCTCTGAGGAGATTGCTCTAACCACTGAGATATTCTGACTCTCAATTACTCCTGTCGAACTCTGGATTAATTAACAAAAGAGGGATTTGAACAGGGTGACTAGACCCAAGAGCTGTCACCTCTAAGCTGGGTGCTTTAACCAGTGGACTAAATAGTCTCTCTCTCGCTCTCCCCCCCCACCCCCAACTGTGGATAAATGCTTAAATAGTAATTGGGCCAGAGAGAGAATAGGAGAAGGGAGCATTAGCCATGATTATAGTGTTCCTTTATGCTGTTCCTGTCACCACTGTTGAGTACTTGGGTAGCCATCTTGGTTGCAGGTAAATTAGTGATTTTGTAAATCAAATCATTTCAATTCTTTGAGGGGGTCAACAAGGATGTGGAGGTCAACAAGCATGTGGACCAAGGGGATCCAGTGGATATAGTGTACTTAGATTTTCAGAAAGCTTTTGACAAGGTTCCTCACCAAAGCCTCTTATGCAAAGTAAGCTGCCACGGGATAAGAGAGAAGGTGTTCTCATGGATTAGTAACTGGTCCAAGGTAGGACACAAAGGGTAGGTATAAATGGTCAGTTTTCAGAATGGAGAGAGGTAAATGGTGGTGTCCCCCAGGGATCTGTTCTGGGAACAGTCCTATTCAACATATTCATAAATGATCTGGAAAAAGGGGTAAACAGTGAGGTGGCAAAATTTGCAGACGATACAAAATTATTAAAGATAGTTAAGACCCAGGCAGATTGCGAAGAGCTACAAAAGGATCTCTCAAAACGGGGTGACTGGGCAACAAAATGGAAGATTAAATTTAATGTTGATATGTAAATTAATGCACATTGGAAAGCATAATGCCAACTCTACATATAAAATGATGGGGTCTAAATTAGCTGTTACCACTCAAGAAAAAGATCTTGAAGTCATTGTGGATAGTTCTCTGAAAACATCCACTCAATGTGCAGCGGCAATCAAAAAAGTGAACAGAATGCTGGGAATAATTAAGAAAGGGATAGATAAGAGGACAAAAAATATCATGTTGCCTCTATATAAATCCATGGTATGCCCACATCTTGAATACTGTGTGCAGATGTGGTCACCCCATCTCAAAAAAGATATATTGGAATTGGAAAAGGTTCAGAAAAGGGCAACCAAAATGATTAGGTGTATGAAACGGCTTCCTTATGAGGAGAAATTAATAAGACTGGGACTTTTCAGCTTGGAAAAGAGATGGCTGAGGGGAGATATGATTGAGATCTGTAAGATCATGACTGGTGTAGAGAAAGTAGATAAAGAAGTGTTGTTTACTACTTCTCATAATACAAGAACTATGGGTCACCAAATGAAATTAATAGGCAGCAGGTTTAAAACAAATAAAAGGAAGTATTTCTTCACACAACGCACAATCAATCTGTAGAACTCCTTGCCAGAGGATGTTGTGAAGGCCAAGACCATAACAGGGTTCAAGAAAGAACTAGATACATTCATGGAGGATAGGTCCATCAATGACTATTAGCCAGGGCTGGACAGGGAGGGTGTCCATAACCTCTGTTTGCCAGAAGCTGGGAATGAGTGACAGGGGATGGATAACTTGATGATTTTATCTGCTCTCTTCATTCCCTCTGAGGCACCTGGCACTGTCCACTGTTGGAAGACAGGATACTGGGCTAGATGGACATTTGGTCTGACCCAGTAAGGCCATTCTTATGTTCTTATATATAAAATAATTATTTTGTAATTAAAATTTGGAAACAAGTTGCCCTTTGGCTAGTTGTTTCTCATGTGAGTCAGTTGCTTTCTCTTTCTTTGAAAGAAAAGGTTAAGGGATTATGGGTAATCTTGTTTTAAACAAGATTTGGTATGAACAGCCAAAGGACCCCTTTTGGAAGAATTTAGCACTGTGGAAGTAGCATAAGGTTAGACAGACTCTTGTTTCTAATTGTGATCTTTGACGCCCCCTCTTTCCCCCCTCCCCCTGCACTCTTGCTCTTTTTTTTTTTTTTAATGCAAACTAGCAGGTAACACCTTATGTTGGGATAGTGGCTGTTCTTCATTTTGTATTCTGGCAAAATCCTCTTTTTAAATGACAAGAATTTACATACACCTTTCTAGGTTCTCCAATAAGTTATACTCACTTTACCCTATGTGTGAGAGATTGATAAACAGGATGCTGTTATGTACTTGCTGACAGCTTTAGTACAACACTGCTGTGTGGTACTTTGAAGGGCAAATGAGGTATTGTAACCCAATCCCCAGGTACAAGCCAAGGAAAGACACATTTTTCTATCACCACTTTCTCACAGCAATGAAAAAGTAGTGTGTGTTGAAATTCTTCAATCAAATACAAATGTATACTGCTATGGACTGAGACCTGATCTCCTTTCCAAGCCTTGGGGATTTTCCAAGGAAATCATGTATTTTATACAAAAGTTTGAAGAACATTTGAAACACACCTTCCTTTTAAAAAAGAAAATCAAAACAAAACCAGAGAGCAACAATGACACAACCATATATTTTCCCACTTCTGTTTCATTCCAGGTAAGTCTCATAAGAACAACACAAACCAAATTGTGTAGCATCCCTCATTGCTATTACGTACCTCTGCCACTATGTAGCATGCAGAAATTGTTTGTAAAGAAAAAGAAGAATTATTACTCACACACATACTTATCTTTTTTGTTACTTGGATATAATGAAAATCAACCAGTAGAAAACAATTAATACACTGTATATCTTAAATATACATAACTGCAATTTAACTAATCTATATAAAACAGGGCTAATGATGCCTCTACACTAAATATTAACCTTTTGGAGTAAGTCTCAAAGGGACTTAACAACCATTTGTTTTCTAAGTCCTTGAAACTTGTTTAATGATAAGTTAATTAGTTTTTTGTTTGTAAAGTGCCCTGAAAAAAAATGCTATATATCAGGAACCCCTAATGTCATATGTCAGTATTATCTATCGCTAAACAAATCTCTGAAAGCAACATGATTTGTTTGCAGTAGTTACCAATCATAGGCCCAGTTATGTACTACTAATGTTTAACAAATCATTGACTTCAGTGTGAATCAAGACCATAACTGGAAAAGCTGTGTGTGAAAAAGAGGAAGAGCAGGACACCTGCTGCAACAACCATTAAAAGCAAATTGTAATTGGTTATGGGTTTGAGAGCATAGACATATAAAAGGCCTTTTGCACTACCTAAGGCCCAGACATAGGGTTTTGAAGAGAAGCCATGAGTTGAGAATCCTTGGGTGTTTTTCACTGTCTGTACATGAACAAGTCACTTCACTCTGGCCTCACTTATGCTCTGTGTGTCAGGCAGTTATGGGCACAGACAAGCAATCTACTGACACATTGCTAAAGTGGCATGGAGGGGCTGTAACAGCTTCTCCAGTCTAAGAATGTTATAGCAGTTATGAGTAGGAGGGCTCTGGTCTGGTTCCAAGATGGAGGATCATTTACACATAAACCCCATCCTTCACATGCATAAAGTCTGAGAAATTGGGACTCTGTGGGAGAAGGCAATTTCACCTATAGACACCAAATCCATGCTCCATAAGCAACACATTAAGTCCTGGGCATGGCATACCAAAAGCCTGATCAAGGACTACAGCCAGGTTACAGATGATGTTAACTGTGTAAGGTTTTCTAGTACCCTGACTGATTTGCACTGCACTCCTACCCCTGAAAACAAAAATCCAATGCAATGGCCAAACCAAGAAATAACTCTATAGAATGTCAGTGGAAACAAATGATATATATACCAATATCTAGGGGTTCCTCTTAACATTATAAAGCAGAACCAGTTTGAGCCCCCACTCAGTAATCTGGGACAACTAAACATCATCCCTGACCACCTCTCAGAGGCAATACTTTCCCATTCACAAACATTTAGTCTGTGTATGACAACAGCAAACTTTTATTAAGAGGGAAAGGGAACCCAGCATTAATTTTGGAAAACTCGAAACTCCACAACCATGATTCAAAAGCATGTGACCATAAGCAAACACCCACCCTGCAGTACATTGGGCAGTGTCTTTTGCCTCAGTTTCCCACCTTCGGGTGTGAAAGTGTGATGAATGAATGTCCCTTTTAACACACTACTCCCCTTTCCCTCTGCTGCCCCCACTCACAGTTGGTTGGCCTGAGTCAGCAAAGACACAGAGTTCAGAGGTGCATTGACATGGGTCCACCTCCACCCCTGAAAAGAGCGGGGGCATTAAGCAATGCCTCCACTGCAGTTGCCATCTCTGCAACTAGCTCTCTACTGCTGCTGCTGTTCTCTTCCACTGCTTGCCATTTTGCTGCTCTGTCACCTCTGCTTCTATCACTGCGACTGCAGCTTGCTGCTCTTTGCCACTTCAGCAGTGCTGCCTCCTGAGGTTCCCCCCACTTAGCAAGTTCATCTCTTAGTGATTTCACTGGTAGCAGAGACCTTCTATACTGCTGCCTCTTTGTTATCTCTCACTACGACACTGTCCCCACACCGGGTCAGAGGCTTAGCCCCTAAACCTGCTTATCACCGATTTCAGCTCTAGTAGTCACTGAACAGAAACAAGGACTCTCAATTGAATCCAATCAGCTCTGTCTTTAAACACTGGAGAGGAAAGGTTCAAATGGTGTCTAGGCTTCTTTTGGCAGAGCCAGATCATCAGATAGGAGCACCTCTCCCCACTCCCTCTCATTTTCACTGGGATTTGGCATTTCTACCCACTGCTTAGCAAGTGCGATTCAGTTTAGGATGACCCCTCAATCAGGGCATGCTCAGTGTAGTTCTGCTGTCCTTTACTCATACAATAAGGATAACATTTCATTACCCCTGTATTCAATACTGAAATGAATTGTAACCCAAAACCGCCACAATTGATCACTTTGGCAAAACAGGTCTGTCTGCTGAACACCTACGTGGATGCAGTATTGGGAAAATGTAGTATTAGGAAAAAATATCAACTTAATTAACCATTGTAAAGCAGTAAATCATTCTGGTCAGTTTTTAATAAACTGTTGTAGAACTCTAAACGATACTGTGAGCAACTGAGTGCAGAAACTGTATTCTATGGAGTTAAACAAGATATTTTATAAATGCATGCATTTTATATTCTGATGATTTAAATAACTTTTATTTAAGGCAAGATTAAGGTAGGAGTTAAAATTTGACAAATGCTTTAAATATCAGCAAGTTACTAATGATCCTAATGTACTATTCTTTCTGATTTGCTTTGGAGAACTTGGTAGTTCTCTTCTCTCTTATTTTTCACTTCCAAAAGCTTCTCTCTGTATTTTACTTTCCACCCTTCAATATCTTTTCTGCATCTATTTTCCTACTGATTAATATGAATAATAATATACAAATGCAACATATAAAAGGGATCAGATGTCTCACGCTTGAGTGCCTTTCATCTCTGAATGTTTTAATAACTGCATAAAAATACCACCCCTAAAATGCAGTCACCCCGGGGCAGCCTGTAGTAATGAAGATTCATACAGTGTTGGTACTTGGCAAAGCTGTGGAAAAGGGACAGAAAACTTTTGGCCAAGAATATGAGGCAACCCTCCACTCTTACAAAATATTATTATACTTATGGTGGTGCCTGCTCTGTAGTAGTGATTTAGAAATGTTTAACATACACCAGATGTTTAACATACAGGAGATGTTTAACATACACCAGAACAGACAATATGACACTTGTGAAGATCTATTCCCAAAGAACACCACACAGTAAGATGAACAGGAGTACTTGTGGCACCTTAGAAACTAACAAATTTATTAGAGCATAAGCTTTCATGGGCTACAGCCCACTGCATTGGATGCATCTGAAGAAGTGGGCTGTAGCCCACGAAGGCTTATGCTCTAATAAATTTGTTAGTCTCTAAGGTGCCACAAGTACTCCTGTTCTTTTTGCGGATACAGACTAACATGGCTGCTACTCTGAAACACAGTAAGATATTTGTTTTATTGTTTACATTGTGTTAGTGCCTAAAAGCCATTCAAGGATAAGGATTCTGTTGTACTAGACCATGTATGCTCACACGTTTAACAGTACTTTGTTTTTCTGACTTAGAAGAATGAAAGGCTGAGTCATCCTTGCCAGGACCTGAACCGCTGTTTATAGGAAGCACAGGTGTTCAAAAATCAACATAGAGTCAACCAAACAAGCTTCAGAGAACTCCAATTGTGAAGTGCGGCCAAACCGTATTGAAAAGCATGAGCAGGGTTTTCAAAAAATTATTATTTTAGAAGGGCATGATAACATATAAATGAAATACCAAGTATATCCTCAATGGCAAAGTTTGCATGACACAATGGTACTGAAATGAGTCCTAATCAGAACTGTGTGTGTTTGAGACATGCCTAGAAAACAGGATACAGTATCTTTCTTCAAAAAAACCCCCAACATTTGCATGCATATATCACCAGGCCTTGCAAAATGTGTGAATCTAGAGACCTTAATTAAAAATCAATAGGAAAATAAAAAGTGGGACTTATTAGTGCATCATAAACACACAAACCTTGTTAATTATCTTCTGTGTCTTGATGACACCACCAGGGCTGGCTCCAGGCACCAGCGCAGTAAGCAGGTGCTTGGGGCGGCCAACGGAAAGGGGCGGCATGTCCGGCTCTTCGGCAGCAATTCGGTGGCTGGTCCCTCAGTCCCTCTCAGAGGGAAGGACCGCTGGAGCCAGCCCTGGACACCAACTTCATGTCAGTCGAATAGGTAGATGTTGGCACCAGCCTTCTTCTGAAGTGTGTTCTTAGTCTTTATCTGCCAGTCATGGGCTATGGTTTTGATTTTCATGGCTGTCTAAAAAGGGATTAGATTATGCTATATACTTTGAGCCACTTCTGCAATTCGTCAGTCTGGGTGGATTGCTTGGGTAGACATCCACATTATTGTCCACAAGTAATTAAGGCATAATACTATTTTTCTGTGGTTTGAACACCACGGTCTGACTAACAGTAGTATCCAGCAGAGAGAAAGTTGGCATTAAGGGTCTGACTTTCAGAACTGCTGAATAACCACAACTCCACTGGTAGTCAAATGTGCTGTGGGTGTTCAGCATTTCTGAAACTCAGGTTCTAAAGGATTGGCCAGAAGTGAAGAGGAAAGTCCAGGACTGACGTGGAGTGAGAGTTACAAATCCTCAGTGAGGTAATCATCATCCCTCTTTAAAGCCTCAATCCAGCAATGCACTTAAACACACACATAATTTTAAGTGAGGACGTGATCTGGGACTATTCCGATGATCAAGGTTTTCCTGAATCAAAGCCTAGGAGAGCAGTCATAAAGCTGTGACAGAAGGACCCCTCCCCACCCCAACATCTTTAGCCTGAATGTAGAATCAGCCAAAACAGCAGTGTGAACAGGTCATCTCAGTCCTTGGTTACAGTACTACTCCTGGAATGGTTGAAATGAAAAAGTCAGAGTTTGCCAAGTCAATAGCAGAGTGGTATCTGAGACTATTATTTTCTCCCTGTGCTTGTAATAAGTCATATCTTTGGTAACCACATTGTAAGAGATTGACAAATGTTAATGTTTTGGTTTAATGCTTTCTAGACCTCAGCCTTGGAATTTCCACCTAGAGTACACCCAGCAGAGTCCGTCCATTGATACTTTCAAAACTCCTAGTATTTTAAAGTCTTTCTCCTCAGGTCATGATCCTCCAAACACTTATGTACATGCTTAACTTTACACATGTGATTAGTTTAATTGGGCTCATGTGAATAAAGTTCAGTGCTTGACAGGTGGGGGCCCAGGTCAGTTACTGAATGACCGCTTTTCTCCTCTCCTATATGTATAATATTCTTTTGTATAGATAGGGAGTGGGATTTGAATGGTGCTTTACAGTTAGGTTATTGCATTACCAATTGCAAATATTGTAGCTATTAGACAGAATTCAATGTCTTTAAAGAGATGTGACTAATACATTATTTAAATGAAATAAATATCTTAAATAGGACAAGAGAATAGACACAGTTTAGAGCATTGTTTCCCAACCCACCCACCATGGTAATTGATGTGCCATCACAGCCCAAACAGGTGTACTGTGGAACTTTTGGAAAACTACATGTGAGAACAAAAAAAAAACCTTCCCTTATATTTGAATTAGTGTCGGAGCTATATTGCATTCTGTACTTTTGATTTCTGGGACGAGGACCCTTTGAAATATTATGCATTCCATTCCCCAAAGCCAGGTTAAGATAGCAAATTTGAGTCCTGTGGAATGGGAGCAGGGGAGGGGGAAGAAAGGGGGAAAGCCACCTTCTAAATGGCCATCTAACTCACTGCCCTGCCTCCTCCAGGAGCAGAGCAACCAATCAGAGTTTAATCTCCCTCTCCTCCCCTCTCCCCTCCTGTGAGCTATGGGTGAGCTCCTCTGCCTCTTCCCCACCCTTCTGCAGCTGTCTTCGGGGGTGGGGGAAAGAGCCCTTGGAGCCAGCACCACCACCACCACCCCTCAGTCTGGAAGGGGAGTGGGAAGCCTGTTGCAATCCCACAGGGTTGGGAGGGGGGTAGAAACCCAGGAGAAACATAGGTGGCGGGGTAAACTGGGGGTGGAGGCTGGTTGGGAGGGAGGAAGTTGGGAGGAAGAGCTGATGGGAGGCTGGGTGGGAGCAGAACTGGTGCAAGTTTGGGGCTGGAAGGGAGTGGGGACTTTGGGGAGGCAGAATTGGTGGGGGCTGGACTGGTGGAGAGTGAGGACAGAACTGATGGCAGTTGGAAGCCAGAACTGATTTGGAGACTAGGGGCGCAGAATCAATTCGGAGGTTGGGGGAGAAGAATTCATTGCTGGGCAGGGGATGGACAGATGTGAGCAGGGCTGGATTTAGATGACACTGACCCAGAGATGACTGCCTGGGGTGCCAGGGTTAAGGGGCTCTGAGCTCGGGGTGCTGTTTTTGTTGTTAGCAACAAAAGGGAAAATAGAATGTTTGAAGTAAAATGTTTCAGGTATTCTGTACATGGATTCATTTTTCACTAAACTCCTAGAATGTTCTGGACCTGTGTAGAATTTCATGGAACCTTCCAGACTTTCTGAGAACTAAATTTTTCTTGAACCTCCTAGAATGTTATCAGCTATTCCCTCACAGATATATAAGTGACGGGGTGGCGCCAGTCAGTCAGTGAAATATAGGAACAAAGTGAAGTGAAGTGAGAGCCCAGCTGCGATACTGTGAATCTTGTGTTATTGTATAGTTTTGAAAGTGTACTTATGTTTTAAGACTTGAAGAGTGTAAGCAGCAACTAATAAAGGACATATTTAATGAGACGTCGGAGATTTCTATCAAACCCCTATCTATGCAACAATATAAAAGAAATATTATTACTTCTTTTGCCATGCTTAACACATAATGTTTGATGACTTTCTAAGACTGCAGAACCTAGCCCAGTGGTGGGCAACCTGCAGCCCGCAGGCTGCACGTGGCCCATCAGGGTAATCCGCTGGTAGGCCACCAGGCAGTTTGTTTATATTTGTATGGCTGCCCGCAGCTCTCAGTGGTTGCGGTTCGCTGTTCCCAGACAATCGGAGCTGCGGAAAGTGGCGCGGGCCACAGAGACGTGCTGGCCACCACTCACGACAGCTCCCATTGTTTGGGAACAGTGAACTGCAGCCACTGGGAGCTGCAGGAAGCTGTGCAAATGTAAACAAACTGTCTGGAGGCCTGCCAGCGGATTACCCTGATGGGCCGCATGTGGCCCACAGACCGCAGGTTGCCCACCACTGACCTAGACTTTTGCTACCCCTCATACTGTCTGTTTTACACCGTAGAAAATAAAAGATGCCTCCAAAGAAGCCTTCAGGAGCTCAGTATACAAAGCAAAAAGCTCAGTTGCAATCTAGTTTGCAGCAAGAGACAAATTTGATGGGAAAATATCTGAAACAGAACAGCATAGACTGGGCTTTAGGGAGTAGCGATCATTCCAGTGCAGAAGAAATTGAGGAGCAAAGCATAAATTATGGAAGTCGTTTGCTAAGGAATTAGCATATATACCTGAAGATAAGGAATGGAAATGTGAGGAAAGTGATGGAAAATCATCCAGTTTTCCTGGCAGTGTAAAGGAGAGTGATGGATAAAAATAATGTGGTTCACATGAAAAGGAGATAAACAATAAAGAAGACTCAGCCTCTCATGATGACTGAAACAGCAGTAAGAAAAATTGCACACCACAAATCGATACATCAGATTCTGCTTTATGGGCAGCGATCCTAAACTCCACTGATATTGATCATACAATTTTGAATGGACTGGGCAAAATCAAGGATATGACATTTCCAGTAAATGAGCAGAAGGAAGGACTGGAGTTCACATGCTGGGATATATTTAGGGGCAAGTGACCGCCCAGGATGCCAGGCTTGGGATGCCCCAGACCCGGGGTGCTGCTTTTGTTGTTAGTGACAAAGGGGAAAATAGAATGTTTGAAGTAAAATGTTTCAGGTATTTGATATGTGGATTCATTTTTCACTAATCACAATGGCATGAACATGAAAAGAAGAAACAGTGGTGTCCAGGCAAGGATCCTGGTGCTGAATCCAAGAGCTTTCTTCATGCTTTGTGGCTGCCATTCCCTCAATCTGGTTGTGTCAGATGCAGTGTCATCTTCTTTGGATTCAGTATCTCTTTTGGAGTACTGCAAAGGATATATGTCCTGTTTTCAGCATCAACTATCAAGTGGAAGATCCTCATGGACAATGTTACAAATATGATCATAAAACCGCTAAGTGACACTCACTGAGAGAGCTGCGTTAACAGCATAAGGCCAGTGAGGTACCAAGTGACCGAGGTTTACGATGCCCTGATGAAACTGGCACAGTCAAGTAAGACCAAGGCCAGAATCTGACATAAGGCACAAAGTCTGGCAAACCAGATCACTAACTTTAAATTTCTGGTCTCAATTGTGGTTTGGCATGATATCCTATCCCAAGTACACCTTATAAGCAAGGCATTACAAACTAGGCTGATGGACATTGCGACCGCTACTACTTTAATGAGAAGCTGCCTTTATTTCATTGTGACCTACAGAGACAACAGATTTCAAAATGCCATCTACTGCCAAAGAAATGGTAGAAAACTAAAGAGTTGACCCTATCTTCAAGGAATCTCATATTCATTGAAAGAACATACAATTTGGCTACGAGGGCAGAGATGAGGTGATGGGTAGATCAGAAGAAAAACCTCAAGGGAATTTTTTTGCCCACTGTTGACACTGCTCGAGTGTCCATTGAAGAAAGGTTTGGACAAATAAAGCACCACTAAAAGACCTGGTGAGTTTTGTATGACCTTAGTAAGCTGCCGACGGACAAGAAAACACTCATGAACAATTGTACGGACCTTCCCTGGATGCTTTACATATGGGGAATGTTCAGACGTCAATGATAAAGACCTTTATGTTGAATTGGACAACATTTGTAATATTTTGCAATATGGGAAGCATTCTCCTATTCATTCTGATACAGATCTGCAGGACACTTTTCCTAATGTGTGGATAGCTTTGAGGATTCTGCTCACGCTGCTTGTTGCAGTCGCAAATGGTGAGTGCAGTTTTTCGAAGCTCAGGCTCATTAAAACATATCTTCGATCAATGATGACCAATGAGAGACTGACATCACTTGCTATTTTAGTGCTTAAAAATGCCATTGGCTAGTCTTTGGATCTCTCTGATGCTATGATTTAGTTCACGAGGGCAAAAGTGAAAAAAGCAACTTTTGAACTAAAGGGCCAGGGTTAACATTCTAAGGCTCTCACCTATTGTAACACTATTTACTACTGATTTAATGTTGGCACACAGTTCAATTTCTTGATGCTAGTACATTTCAGCTATTCTTAAAATTAACTTTCTATAATCTTAGAGGAAACAATTTTTTTAATTTGCTTATATATGGCATAAATAAATACAGATTTACAGATCCTAGCATGCAAATTTATTATCTTATATGAAAGGGATAAATCATGCAAATTATGCATCAAAGTCATGAAATGGGCTACAAATGTGATAAAAATAAGGTATTCAATATTTAACAAATGAAGAGGGAGTGCCGAAGTTGCTCCTTGTCTGGAGCACTATTTGGTCTAGGGCCAGCCCTGGATGTGAGGGTGAGAACTTCTGCAGCAATGGCCAAAATCCTCATCCCCATTTGGGAGCATGGGCAGCACTAATTCTCAGGAGCAGTTCACCAATTGTTAGACAAACTGAAAAAACAATGTAATCTCTTTGGAAATAACCACATGTTTTGGGGGCCAATCTCCTGATTTGCTTGGATCTGACTCATTTATTTTTTGATCCCTTGATGTTGGCAATAGTCTGAGTTTGACTTAATTAATTATATTGCGTTTAAAAAAAACAGCAGAGAAAGTTACACATATTTGGGCAGACTATTTTGGGAATGAGAAGAAATGATTAATTATTAATTTATTGCCATCCCTAAATATTATTCTCAAGCGTGGGTCACTTTCTCCGCTGAGCATGCTTTTGTCCAGAGTTCTTAGGTTTAGCTTTAATGTTAGGTTTAATGTTAGTTTCCACTGTTAAAAAGGTTAATTCTGATACAAAAGACAGATCACGATCTAATGTTAGCTGCCATGGTTGTTTTGATTTTAACCCTAGTAGCCTTATTCTGGATTGGCTCATGGATACTCAAGAGTTCATTCGGAGACAATATCGTGAGACTCAGAATAATTCAAGGTGTGCCAGTGCAGAGAAAAGGTTGGGAACCACTAGTTTAGAGAAACAGAATAAATGGTTGAAGAATAGGAGGTGAGGAAAAGTATTCTGTATTTAGTCTATGGAGGAAACAAGAAGACAGTTTTGAATTAAATTTGGATGGGAAGCCAGTCAAGATGATAGGAAATAGGGCTGAATGAGAGAGTAGGCTGACTGCAGCAATCTGGGCCCCTGTCACTTCAACAGCAGAGATGTTGGAAGATCATATAGGAAGGATTTGCTGTAATCCAGACTGGAAGTGATAAAGGTATTTAAAGAAAGCACTTAATATAATTATATGCATTGTCATTTTGCTGTTGGTCCTTGGAATCACAATCCCACCTGAGCCCGCTTGACAGTCTGGATATCTGGAATAGCAGGATGACAAGTTGGCTATTTTATCAATGCTTCTGTAAACATAAAAGACTTGGTAATTTTAAAGTCCAAAGTAAAAATTGTAGCAAAGCCTCATAGCTACTATTTGTTTGTATGCTGTATATTTTCTTCTGTTTGACTCTACTACAGTGTCATTTACTGCCTCTTCACAACAGTCTTCCAAAGTAGTCAACCAATGTCCTCATCTGAGAGAATACAGAACAGTATTTATATCATAAAGAGAATGTGTCCATTCTTCAAAGTTAAATGCAGTGTACAATGCAAGTACACTTCTACCCCGATATAATGCGACCCAATATAACATGAATTTGGATATAACAAGGTAAAGCAGTGCTCCGGGGTGGGGTGGGGCTGCGCACTCGGGTGGATCAAAGCAAGTTCGATATAACGCGGTTTCACCTATAACACGGTAAGATTTTTTGGCTCCCAAGGACAGCATTATATCAAGGTAGAGGTGTAGATGAGACTCCGTAGAAAAGAAAATAATATGGACTGTTGATATGGTCTTCTTAAGCAAAAAATAGTAGCTGCTATAGATGGTCTATATTTTGTATTCCTTTATATAATTTATTTCCTTGCCCTGGCCCCATCAAAAAATTTCTGAAAAATAAGAAATGCATATTTAAAACAGATAGACTACAGAAAAAAATCTACTATAGCAAATTACCTCATGATCTGAAGTAAAGTAATCCAAATTATCTTCAAACCACAATGCTTTGTGCTCTGAAGTTACCATCTTTTGTTGGTTAGGCTCTTAAAGAAAGTCATATTTAAACAAATCCTCTGCCTGTTAGACCCATTTCACAAAGGGACTGTACGATCTGCTGAAAATTGTCACCAGGTTGCTGGGACAATTAAGCTACTTTTTCAGCTGTGGGAAGAGACAATGAGCTGCTGCTAACACAGCATAATTGTTTAAACAAGATCCTGCTATCAAAAAACATATTTAGGCTGTTAACACTATCTGTTATGGGGCAGAGAGGAAGGTTGTTGTTGGTGGTAGCTAATGTATTGGGTTTATATTTTTTTTTCTTTTTTTGGGGGAGAGAGGAAGGGGGCTCTATAAAGGAGGATATAAGCAGCTCTACAAATCAGTAAAATACTTATTGGATAGCAGACTGTGTCAGACATACCTCCCAACATGCCAGGATTTATGCTTTTAATTTAATCCTATTAGTCTGAGATCCACAATTAAGCTGGTTGCAACACTTTTGCCACAATGAATTTCCAGTCATTTATGCTGTTTCATTGAAGTTAAAATATTTTTGTTTCTATGAAACTCTCATCAGGGAGGTTTTTCAGTCCTGGGGCACAGAAGGGGAAAAAAAAGAGATTTTCTGAGTAGCTTGATGTTTAGAGCACTGGCCTTGGATGTGTGAGAGTAGATGCAAGTCAAATTTGAAATGAAAAAATCTTTTGTGACTCAAGCAGAGCAGGGTCTTGAATCTGGATCTCCCACATTCTAGGCTATGCTCTAATTACCAGGTGCCTTTCTCTGATATGTTTGTTTCAAGATTACATACAGTTTCAGTGATTCTGCCACCCCCCGCTGCTGCTGATCTTACCATCCGCTTACAAACAGGCACTGCACAGAACTGGGGAGCAAAGAGATGGGGCTAGAGGTGGAGGGATGGATAGGTCCTGGAAGGGAAGAGCACAGAACATAGTTATAGAACACTTTGGTTGTCTTTTCTCCCTTGGAAGATTACAAAATTGTCATCATCCAGGTTCCTGGTATCTGGCTTTGCCCAGCATTGAGACATGTTGCAGAACCTGGAAGAAAAGGGGATGGGAGAAGGATCCAGTCACATGGTGGATGAAAACGGTGAAGTGTCCCTTTCCAATGGAGAGTTCTGGGTCTTGTAGTGCTAATCCGACACTTCAGGAAACCAATTACAGTTATATCATGTCTTTCTTTCCCTGTCCATTTCACCACTGTTAGGCAGGGACAGAAGCAGGATTTTCTGGTGATGCCAGGAGATGGGTGTGCAGTGCTTGGGGTTTGTATCTCCCTTTGCATGGAAACACCATATGCTATCTGAAAATATAGTCAATTTCCAGACAAATTTCCTCCAAGTCCTCTGAGCATATTTCCGCAAATTCCTGGTATAGCAGAAACTCCAGCTGGGTTGGTCTTCAGGTTCAACAGCAGTGCTCAGTTCACTTTCGTAGCTGACCAAACTCCTCCATACAGCAATATGTAGAATGGTGATTATTAGCAAAACTGCTTTCTGGAATAGATTGCCAGATCTCCTCCACAGGACTGGAAAACTCCATCTCTTTTCCATTCTGGTACTTTGAAAACTGCTGTGTTCTCCAAATATTGGCCAGCCTTTAAAGAAGACATTGCAAACTGGCAACGTAGTTCCCCGGAAGGAACTGCCTCCCCTTGAGACACTATGTACAGTTAAAATAAATAATAATAATGAAGTTAAGATTGGGGGGTTTTTTACCATTAGGATCCTCTGCTCCTTCCCCATGGGCTTCAAAAGTTGTCTGAAAACCAAGGCTAGTCTACCAGTAGCATTCCATGCATGCTAAAAAGGATTAATATTGTGGCCTTCCATAGCAACATTATGTTATGTAGGAAGGATTCTCAGTTTCGAAAAAAAGGGAGAAAATTATAATACCACTCTTGTCTTTGATTTGGTAGGATCTTTGTCTCCCAAGAGGGAAACCATTCTGCCAGGAGTGTAGAGGCTGACAGAGAAGGATCCTTGAATAGCTGATTGTAGGGATGGACAGGAGAAACCAGGAACAGTTCAAATTCTTCAGGTCACAGGAGAGGAAGGCTCTTCAACAGGAAGAGACACTGATGAACCAGTTCATGGAACAAGAGGCATGCATGCCATAGGGAGTGTAAGCATTCCCTAATGGAGAGGCTGATAGAATTGGTGGCCGAATGATTTTGGGTTCTACCTGCTGCTGAGGCCACAGAACTACTCAATTATCAGCAGCCACCACCATGTCTTTTGGCTGATGCCCAATATGCTGCTAAGCCATGATTATCCTGTTTCAAGAACATCCCCCACCCCCAGTAACTGTGAGGAGAAATGTTATATTTTCCTTGCTTGTGTGTGACTTCTCCTTCCCAAGTATGATGAACTGAAGATATTATAAAGTTTGGGGATTGAGCCCCTGGATTCACAGCACATTAAACTGAACATTGTATAACAATCTGGTGCCATAATGCTGCAAATAGTTGGCTGTCTGTTCCCCTCCCCAGAGTCAGAAATATCCAAAGCCCCAAGGATACATAGTAGGGATGGGAAAGGTGCAGTTAGTGTTATGTGCATGCAGAAAGCATTCTAGTTTTCAATGTCACCAGAAGTTTAATCCACAAGCAAATGTTGATAAGGTTGTTAAGAGAGATTGAATGCTCCTAGTAAGGTTTGTAAACAAGTGTGAATGGTGAAGACTCAGGGCTTGTACATACCACCACTTATGTTGCTCAAAGGTGTGAATAAGCCACCCTCTGAGGAAAATAAGTTGGACAGCACTATGTCAGTGGGGGAGCTTCTCCTGCTGACATAGCTACCACCTCTCACAGAGGTGATTTTAACAAAAACAACAAAGAGTCTGGTGGCACCTTAAAGACTAACAGATTTATTTGGGCATAAGCTTTCGTGAGTAAAAACCTCACTTCTTCGGATGCATAGAGTGAAAACACTATGTCAATGGAAGAGCTCTCTCCCATTGGCATAGAACATTTTCACCAGATGTGCATCGCTGTAGTGCTTCTAGTGTAAACTAGCCCCAAAATTTTGCATAATGACCATATTACAAATTTGCCATCACCCTCCACAGTACAATTCCCAATTCTAAAGTGATAATCCAATGGAAGTGCTCTGTGATGACTGTCTTTAATGTATTTATTGTCACAGGAAGCAAATGGCTAATAAGCTTTGCTTACAGGGGAACAAAACCCTCATAAAGCTATGTTGTCCCACAAGTCCTATTCCATTATGTGCTTTGCCAATAGCTAGACAAGGTCTGGAGGTGTTCCTCAGCACAAGCAGAAGTTTTTCTCTGCCTCCCTGATGTACATCCCTTGATTTCCACTGCCTGCTGGAAACCAGGATCAATGTACACATGGGTGGGTTTCGGCTGCCTGTACAGAGTTTGTAAATCAGACTTGTCCTGAGCCCAATAGAGATGGAAGCACTCCCCTTACCCTCAGAAACATTACAGAGTATGCAGCAGGCAACAATGACATGAATGACATTTGCCACACTGGCATCAAGTTGTGTGTATAGACAACACTAACAAGATTTCAGCCTACCAAATACAGTGCACAACCACTCTGCAGCGCCTGCCTTTTAACTGAATTTCTTTTTTTCTAGGTTATTGATATCAGGATGTAATTTTATGAGCCAAGTCAGGAGCAGGTATACAGCATCCCCCAAAATAACAGTTGGCACAGACACATCATACAGAGCAATATAATTTCTGGGGACTAAAGTCCCTTCTTCCCCCCCATAAATACAATCCCAATCTTCTCAGCACCCTGGCATCACAAACCTTTCCAGTTTTCCCCATGTTTGTATTCATGAATCTGCCTCTGTGGTCCACTAAGCCTTGCAAAACAAGTGAATAATAACTTCTCGTGTTCACATGCTTGCCCCTTGTGGCAGGCAAAGTATTGGGATGTGGGTGCTATTGATGGCTCCTCCACAGTTTGGAAACCCCATCTTCTGAATCCAGCTATTATTTCTGGAACTTTGCTTATGGCAACCACCTATGGGTAGATCAATGTTAATTGCCTCAAAAAAACCTGCACAACCATGCCCCCAATAGCATACTTTCCAACCCCAAAGTGGTTTGCAATGGCCCTATTGCTGTCTGGTGTTGCCAGCTTCCACAGGACAATAATCACCTTCTCTACCACTATGGCTTTCCTGAATCGAGTGGTCTGGCTCTGGAGGTTTGGTGCAAACTCTTCACACATCTCCATGAAGGTCTCTTTCCTCATTTGGAAGTTCTGAAGCCACTGCTGGTGACTCAAGGTTTCGAAAATAATGTGATCTCACCATGCTGTGCTAGTTCTCCCGCACCAGAAGTGATGGTCCATCTAAGGATATACTATGGCAATACCAGCATTCACCATCTCTGAAACATGTGAGCTGAATGAATTCTCAATGACCCTCAAGGTCAGCTGTCTTCGAAGTGTAAATGTTCTGCCCAAATTCCATCCAGCAACTTGCCAATTGCTTACTGCACTGCATAACCATTTGTCCCACCATAAGTAGCAGAAACAACCAGACTATCATCCCATTGCTCCATGTCTTTCACACAGTTTGGCAGGGAATAACAGTGAGGGAGATGTGATCAGGAACTGCCATCAGCAAATATGTGAAGGCAAAGGATAGTACCAACAACTCACAGCAAAGTAGTTCCTATAGTGTCTTTCTGCATGTATAGAACCTCGGGATACCAAATGGTAGCACTTATGTTGTGTAACAACAGTGGCAGTGTAGAGGCACGTATATTCATGTACATAGTGCTATAGATGTGTCCAGCACAGGATAAAATGTACTCTTAGGGTGGGTATGGGGAACATGAGCAAGAATGTACACAGTCCAGTACTCAAGTAGGCATGCCAATGTAGACATAGCCAATGTCAATGTAACCACACACACAAAAATACCCCTATTTTAGAATCTATCCATCCAAGGATAGAAACCATGTGAGGCAGAACTGTTTTAAATATACTTCTTCCTAGGAAGGCGTTAACCTAATTGCAGCACTGCTTTAATACACTCATTCTGTTCTAGCATGTTGTCCTGGAGCATGTTATTATAACCCCAGTTACAAGTGGGAACATGTTCAGGTGCACTGTGATTCATTGCCTTGCACTACAGGATTGATTTTAGTGATGATTAAACAGTGGCCAACTTCACAATATATCCTGATGGGCTAATTTAGGCTTGGCCTGAAACACTGGGTTTTCTCCCTACATGATTAGCAAAAAGATCTCATGACAATGAAGAAAACAGTAATGTAAAGGCACCATATAGATTCTTATTTCTGTCCTTCTCCTGATTTCTGCTTCCTTGATCAAACAAAAAGGCTAGTGAAAGATGAACGGAATAACAGATTAATGTGAACTCTGTGCAGCTCCATTTTTCACACACATTCATAAATTATGTTCTCGGAACTCATTGTTCAAGCCACAACTTTTCTTTTGCTTACCCTGTTACAACCTCATAAGAGCAGCACATCTCGGTGTAGCCAAGGACTCATTTGTTGTAATTCCTTCCTCAGAGGGTTGCTATGTTGCATTCAGCTTGCTCAGAATGCAGCAGCACAGTCATCACTGGTTTAAACTATTGTACTGGTATTGTGCTTGCCCTGCATTCTTTACCCTGCTGCCTACAAAGTGATGGATTGACTTTAAAGTGCCACAGGCAGTTTTTAAATCCCTTTATGGTATTGGCCTTAGCTACCTATGAGACTTGTTTCTTGAGCCTTGAGCTGCTGATGGCTATCTGTGCTCATACACAATCTACTATTTAGAGTTTACTGCTCATTTCCCCCCTCCTCTCTTTTATAAAAGAGTTTAAAGTCTCCTATGTCTATAATATAATATAACTATAATTAATTAATATTATGTTTTGTTATGATTGTATTATATTGTACTTGTTTTTTTAATCCAAGTGCTTTTGCAAAGCAATGAGATACAATATAAATAAAATTATTAATCATTGTTATTTTGGGTATTGAATCACCTTTTTGTTATGATTCCAATATTGATTAGACTGCTGTAGTGTGCTCTATATTGAAATACATCTGTAATCTATCCAAAAACTGAAGCTGGTACAGAATTGAGCAGCTTGTTTATTACAGGGTATATCTTTCTGGGAGCACTTTTTATTCCAGAACTAGGTAGAATTTAATCTGTTTTGACCTTTAAAGCCTCAAGTAGCTAGGGACCTCCTTGTCTGATGTACCACTCTATCTTGGTGCCATACTGTTACAGCTGAGATCAACATTGAGGCAGGGGGGCAGTTGGCAGGGTGTTCTCTGTGTGGGCCCATTGACTTGGAACTCGCTTTCCACCACTGGTTCGAAATAGACCTACTTTATCAACCTTTGCTGCATGCCGCAAGGCTCTCCTTTGTTTTCCCTGACTGTGAATGACTGGAAAGACTCTGTTGGGAGACTGTAAAGATCTTTACATCTGTTTTCAACCACTAGATTATTATATATGCTTATCACTGGGACAAGAAAGGTTACTGGGATAGTTTATTTTTACAACTGTATTTTTAAAAGGTGTTAAGAAACATATAAGGCTCCTTTCTGTGAAATGAGTGTATTAGTCAGAATAAATAAAATACAAATATAAACTAAATATTGCTATTGTATATTATTGTTACCGCCTTAGTTTTAACTACAAGGACATTAAGATCAGTTTACAAACACAGTGCTCACTAAAATATCTGCTTATCTGCCTTGTACATTACAACAGATCTTTTGGTTTCATAAATCTGAATTCCTGGCGGCTTCATTTCATGGTGCAGCAACATTTGAGTCCCAAGAGAGTGAGGAAAGCAAAGCTTAGTAATTTCATCATGTTTTAAGGTCAAAACACCTACCCATTCCCAAAAGGCAACAGAAAAACAAATATAAGTACCGGTTCTAATGTACTGTACAAATGGAACCAAGAGAGAGAAATGTGTTAAACAAACAGGGAACATGCATCAAACTGTGCTATGTTCTTTTCATATAGAAAATGTCTGATACAGCATTGACATTATTCTGTTTAATGTTGCAACAGACACATTCCTCACAGGTAATGAAGAGTATGAGCTTCAGTTCAGACTCTTTTTTTTTATTCCATTTTGAACTTTCACAGTGAAAACAGTTTTTAGATCCTTAATAGTGCAACTGTGTTTGTTTAAACTTTGAGACTTTAGGCACAAAGGGTCTCCTGATAAACAGAGAATAAAAGCTTCATACACTATATTTTGTTTGGTGCCTTTTCATAGAATCATCATTCTATGCCTGATATTAAAATCAACACAGTTAATTCACAAGTCAAATTAAAACAGAAACATCTCAGATTACCCTTAAAAATATGAGTGAAAAGGAAACTCCTATTGGAAGAAGTTGAACATGGCAAAACAAATTGGGGAAAATACATCCTTGAACTAATTCCAATGAAGTCAATGGAATGAGACCAGGGATGGATTTGGCTTCTAATGCTAACATCCCATCACATTATGGTCTCAAAACTATGGGACTAGCCCACAGTCCACTGAAGTCAACAGAAAATCTCCCATTGACATTGTTAGATTTTCGATGAGACCTTTAGTGGATTTTTCACACTGCAGAATGTAAACACCTTTGAGAAACACAGTGAGATTTGAACAGAAAACGGTACCTTTAAAATCAGCTCACTGACATACTCTGGTAACATAATGCCACTGCTACAGCACGAGAATAATCTGATAAGAAAGTATGCCTCCTGAGAGAAATCTAGTTGCTTCATGCTGACAGCTTGAATAACAGCAACTAAAAGAAAAAGGGGAGAATATGGTAATCAATCCTCTAGGAAATAAAATTGCAAATACTTCTACATTAGTTAAAAAAATGAAAATCTTATTCATCAAATTGTAGAGCTTAAAGTGATAAGCATGTGCTTGAACATAAAGCAAGGAAACCAAAATTACTCCATGATTCTTAACAAAAGCAGTGGCGAAGAGATGTATCCAATCAAAGTCTGGAAAGATCACTGCTCTATACAGGTACTTTGTATTGTGTCTATCAACAGCAATTTCCACTCATATGACTTATGAGGTCTGTTTATTAGGACTTGATTTTAGTTAAGCTACTGCACAGAAATAACCAGTGCAGTCCAGAAGTTGGGAAAATAATCCATCTTGTATGGTTTTTTTTTTCTTTCTTTCTTTCAATACATATATTTTTATTTTTTCCTAAACACACACATGTACAAAACAAATATTTAAAGGTTGTAAAATAGCCTCCACATTGTGAGAAAACTATCATAGTCTAAAAAATTCAGAGTTAAATTAAACACTTGATAACTCTTACACTTGAACATTCTATCTTCTTCTTTTTTAAACAAATTCTCATACACACAGAAACCAAGTTTCAATCCAATCTTTAAAACAGTTGAGTTTACATATAGATAAAATAATGAGTCTATCTGAAGAAATCCAAAATGAATTGCTCATTACAATATATGTAGATCTGTATGAAGTGTTCAATCCAATATGAATCACACTGTGAAAGCAACTTGGAATGATAATATTATTTATTTGTATTACCTCAGTTCCTAAGAGCACTAGTTGGAATAGGATTCCATTTTGGTAGATGTTGTGCACACAGAGAACATAAGGATGGCTTCTAGAGCATGGGGTTGGAACTCAAGAGACCAAGGATGAAATCCTAGCCCTGTTGAAATCAGAGGCAAAGCTCACTTTTTGAATGGCCAACATTTCACCCCTGGATTCTAATCACAGCTATGACAGTGACTGAGAGGCAGATCTAAAGTCCATTGAAGTAACTGCCTATGCCCTCACTGCATGATAAGGCAATTTTCTTAATCTCTCTGTGCATCAGTTTCTCCATCTGCAATATGGAGATATTAAATGGAAGTATTCAAAAAATGCCAATTATTTTGTGTGTGAAAATTTGGAAAAAAATCTCATCTAAATTTTTCCACAAAAATGTTTAGTTTCTCGACAAAAAAAAATTAATCTGTTTTTTTGGTGAAAAACCAAATGTTTTTTTAAAAAAGTTTTTGAAAACCCCAAAGCTGATCACTTTCACTGAAAACTGAAGAATTTTGTTGTAAACTGATTTTTTTTAAAAAACATAAATTTCTGTTTAATTAAAAACAGAAAATTTTGGCCAGAATTAAAATTTTCTGAATCAAAAAATGTTTCAACCAAAAATTTCAATTAGCTTTAGTAAAAAGATGGATGTTTTTCATATGAGGCACTTTGAGATTCTTAGATGAAAGAACCTGTGCAACTACAACATCTTTTTTATATTAACTTTGACCAGATATAAAAATTCTATGTCTATTCTTCAAATATATTCCTTAGTTGGGAATACAGTAATGAATAAACAGCATGAAAAGAAGAAAAGGGAGTAAAATGGACAGGTACCCTGTTTGTACATTAATATATTTACAATACTTTTAAAAATGTTCAGGATTCATAATATATCATTGAATCAGTAAGGTCTAATGTTTGATTTGTACAGCAGAATTATCCACTTTAAGGGTTGCTCTTTCAGAAACGACATTGGCTGATTATCTGCTTTGCCTAGCTGGGGACTCCTCATCCTTAGGGAAATCTCCAGTTAGAGGGATAAGCTCAGTTTCTGCTCCCTTTGCATCCCTTGTGTGGTGCAAAAGGAGTGCAATGGGTCACAGAGTCTGTCACAAAACCCAAAATGTATCTGACTACTGCACAGCATTATTATACTCTTTTGGTCACAAATCCATGACACCAGTTCAGCTCAGTTCCATGTAACATCAATAATTTAGTCCTTAAGAGGACTAGTGAAAGCATAAAAGAAAAGTCAATGAGTGAAAAATTAGTCTGTGGAGAAAACAGTCTCTAAGAACTTCTAAATAGCTAGACTAGAAATATCCCAGAAAAGCTGAATCAGTAATTTGAGACAGCACCATTTGTTATTCACACCAGTTTCATGAAGTTTTGCTATTCTTTGTCAAACTTCTCCATCTACTGCCAGACACTTCTCCATAAAATATTATCCTTTGATCTACAGTGACTTTAGCAGAAGCACATTAAAAGGTATTTTACTATTAACTACCAGTTTGGCATTGATCTTCACAGAGATTTTCATTGGAAAACACCAAAAGTAGGCTTAAAGACAAATCTACTAATATTTATAGAGCAAGAGTATATGAGAAAACCCCTTTTATGACACAAGTGATTATAAAAGATGAGTAAGTTATAAAATCTAATGCTTGAGGCATAAAATGTAATGTTTAATCATTTAGTGGTGTCTGCATGCAAACAGAATCATCATGTTATAAGTCTACAATTTTACTATTTCAACATGGATTACTACAATTATTGCCTATAGTTGCAAAGGTTTTAATTAAAAGAAATCCTAATACTGTGATTAGTGATAATTTCCTGCTCGTGTGGACAGGTGTTCCATTGCAGTTTAGGGAACAATGCCCCCATCTGCACATAATGAAATTAGCATTCTATAATCTATCACATTATTTGAGAATTTTCCTGTGTATTATGTGTTTTAGTGTGTTCTTCAATATAAAATGACTGCAAATAGATCAAAAGTAAAATTAAGTGATATGTAGGCAAATATAAAAAAAGCAAAGCAGCAATCTAGGGGATGCTACAACTCATTAAAGATATAAATTAAAAGTATCAAAAGCATGGCATTTTGCTTAACCTTTTGCCAAGATGTGGAATCCCACAAGGTTGGCTGATTTACTTGAGGCATTAACACTAAAAGTTCAGTGTCCAGGACAGTACTTTAATAAGGTAGGCTATGGTTAGTTTCAAACTGAGTCATGTGATAATGTAATATTACATTACACAACGATTTACTGAAGAATGATAATTTGGAAGTGTAGTTAAGGGGGTTTTAGGTGCTTGATTGTGGGGCAGAACCTGGAGAATGAGCACAGCCAATGACAGATCTTCCTTGTTAGGAGAGATGCTATTGGTCCATCACGGAATTTGTATAGACCACTATTATTGGGGAGCTACTGAGAGAAAAAGAGCCCCTTGGAAAGAGAGGACAATCTCAGTATGCACCCAGTCTAATCCTTATCTCTCACCGCATCGGTGAGAGCAGAGGCCAGTGACAGACAAGAGGCAAAGAATAATAAAAACAGAGTTTTGATAACTTGTGATTGTATTGAAAATCTTACAATATTGGTGTTTTTCTTAAAGCCCCAGATACTGGAATGAACAGATGTCATGTGAAACGTAGCTTTTATTTTTTTCCCTCCTACACAAGGAAGTTTTTAGCCATCATGGTTTCAGAGAAAAGCTTGAACAGTGTAATTTGAGTACACCCTGAAGAATCAAAAACTCTGCCATACCATGCTTCTGTAGTGAAAGATTTCAGTGGAGCCTGCTACAAATTTTCGTGCATGAGCTGGTACAGCCTTTGCATACTGGCTAGAACATTGTACTATGTGTTAAACTGGGAAAGGAGTGACTACCTTAATTTAAAACACTGAGCTTAGTCATCTTTACTGTTTGCAACCCTAGTGCATGAACACAACTGCCAAAATGGATATGGGGAGGAGGGAAAAACAAACCCTGGAATTTGCATAAACCACCCCTCTTTTCCTGCTTGCACACCCTGTCCTCTACCCCTCACCCAATTCAGATGATTTAGAGAACAGCTACACTTAGCATAGATTACACCAATATGCCAATAACACTCCCATATTTCCTTATAATGCCATTGTCTAAAGCATATCACCTCCCTTTATATAGTTCATAAGTCAAACCCATTATGTTCTGATACTTTTGACTGTAAAATTTTTGTTAACAAGACATAAAATTGTATATACCACTGATCAATAAGGAAAATAAGCAAAAATGTAATCTTTATTTTTTTAAAATTACATTTAGCATGATTTCTCTGCAGTTAATCTCAAGTATAAATCAATATCACATACATGTAAAAAGAAAAGACTCCTCCATACTTGTCTGGGTTTATCTTTCATCTTCCATTGAAATTCCACTAAGCCCACACCATAATTACTCCAGCTTTGCTGCAGTTAAAGTAACTCTGAGAGTACAGTTTGGAAACACTTTGTCACATGCCAAACAGAGGGCAGTAAATCTCTGACAACATAAATTAGTCACTAACTAAAATAAGGGGCAATGATTAATCACCTCAGAGAATACTTGGCAGAATTACCAGTCACTGGAACTACTATTACTTACTTACAAAAAACCCACAATAATTCTGGCATACGCTTCATCACCTCGCATAGCCCAGGACATAATCTTCATGAACTGAAAGGAGGTAAAATGCCCCTAAGGTATATCTTGGTTACACCAAGAGAGATAGCAAGTAAAGAAATAAACTTGCCAGTGCACATCTGCAGAAATCAAATTTGAATTTTATTAGCAATTGAGAGCATTTTAAGTTGGCTACTCAAATAGTACTGGCTATAATATATAAGAATGATGTTCATCTGAACAAATGAAATCATTTTCAAAGCCATAATTCTCTGTTCAATTTTTTAGAGTTTTTGTTCTATTTGTAATATTGTTGTATTTTATGGCTACCGTGTTCTTTAATTTAATTTCTGGTTCCCCATTAATAATATATAATATTTTACAGCCTTTTATATCCACAGATTTCCACAGTAATTTACAGTACACAATCATAAAATATCCTGCGATGAATAATACGACATATACCATTGCTTCTTAGAATGTCATGAAACAAAACCAATTTCAGTTGCAAAGGCAGTTCCATTAGAAACAGCATAACTGTGTGAGCTCCCAATTCAAATAACAGTGTTTCTGACCTTTATACTTTATGGGAAAAGGGATAAAAATGTGCCATAACATGTAAATCTACCATAACTCCCCCCAACAGAAATGGAACCTAAGATCCAAAAGTCAAAATTAGATAAACTAGGGAAGAGCAAACTAATTCATTTTAAATAACAATCAAATCTTTGTCCATAACTAAATGAAAACCATTATTAGGGCTTGCATGTCCCTGGACCCTGTCCCTGGCCTCTATCTTGTGCTCCTGTGCAGGACCCTAAGCACAGGAGTCTACTTAAGTCTATCTCTGGAGATCCCAGAGTGTACTGGAAGGAGTGGAATCATGGCAGATTTGGGCCCTCATGATAGGGAAGGCATGCTTTATCCTTTCTGTGGGTGGCAAAGCTGGCACACTACCTCCATGTAGAATCCCCTTTGGTGTAAAATGTGTCCTATCTTTTGATCAAAAGTCCTACTCATGCTCAGTGCAAATGCCATCACACTTATGCATTATGTTGGATACATATGAAGTCACAATCTTCCCAAGACTTCCCCTGAGTGTCCGTGAGAAGCTGGGTCACCAGCCCTTTAATTTACATGACATTTAATTCACAATTAAATTAAGCTAATGATGGTGGCAGAAGAATTTTTGAATTTCCACAATTTCCTTTCAGACTGTGTTAGGTGTTAAATTCTCAGGGAGTGTACTGAACAATCATACACCAGCATTTTAGGATGGTTGCAATCTGAGAGAAATTACCATCTTTATTTTATTCTTGTTTGTTGATCAAATGGAAATGATATCATTGTCATACTATTTTACACGTTCTTGGATGGCATCTTCAACAATTTGAACACTGTGGACCAGATCCTGAGCTGTATATTGAGGTTAAATTGGTGAAGTCAGTGGAGCCATGCTGATTTACACCAGCTCAGGATCTGGTTTAATATTCTGTTTTCTTTTCAGACATAGAATTAATTGGGACATTTCTTATCTCAGTAACCTCAAGGTAAATGAATAGTGAAGCTAAAGGGTATAAGAGCAGAAAGGAGCATCAGACCCAATAGCACATTTTCCCCTGTATGTATGTATGTACCTATTGTCAGGTCATTTCCCATCTTTGACTACATTCATTTTAGTGATGATTCTTTAATCCGACCCTTATATCTTTTTTTCTGTTCCTTTAATTAGAGTATCTAGTAGTGGACTTGTTTCTTTTCCTGATAAAATGTAAGTAACTCAACAGTACAGCAAAAGCTGTGTTTCAGATATTACAATTCAGATATACAACATGAAATTTACTTTCTGTGAACATTAATGGATTTCAAGCTTCAGATTCCCCTTTCATATTCACAGTAGTAAAACTTGAGCACTTGAACATTGATGGAAAGCAAACATGAAAGGGTCATAAACAGTTGGAATTCAAATGAATATTTGTAGAAGTATATTTCCTATATCCATTCATCTCTAGCAATTATTCAGTGTGAATTATGTTCCTGTTTGTCTATGATCTGATTCTTTTCCAGATCCAAATAATGGCCTATGCACGAATCACTGGTACTTCTAACCTGCTTGAAAGCAAGACGAATTAGAACTCTCTCAAGAAAATCTTATGAAAACTCCTTCCCAATTTTGCAAACTCCTATGGGTTAGATAGTTTGACTAATCATCCACATTTCTTAGTTCTTTTTTGAACAGAACATACATTCTTATTCAAACCTTTAGGTTACTAGCACTTGTATTTTGCACTGGTCCAATTAAAACAGCAAATAAAGCTAACTAGCACAGTACTTGAGAGTTTGACTTTTATATCAATCTTTATTAAGTTCATTGCAGAAAAAAATACTCTCTAACATATAACACAGTAGAGAGAATGTTAGCAGTGTCTCGATGAGTTTTGACAGTAATGGAAATCTATTCTTCTGGGCTGTGTACTAATTTCTTCATTTAAAACTATTATTTGTCATATGGTCTTCAGTATTAAAATTGCTTACTCCAGCCATGTGAAATTCAATAAACTATGTTTCTAAATTGTCGAGAGTGGAAAATTGGGTGATCTGTGATGGGCACCTTCCCAATTTTATGACCTGTGACAAGTGAACACTAGTTTTCTATGATGGTTGCAAGATTGAAATAAAGCAGAATGACTTAACTTCATTCTTTACTGGCATTCTCTTCTTAACAGAACCAAGTGGATTTATGTAAAATGCAATTATATCCACCATAAACTTTTTGACCATCACAGAATTTGTTACCATCTCCACTTAGAGTCTTGACTAGGAGCCAATTGTGCATATTTGTTCAATAATTTGAAATTCTGCCTGCTCTGCTGGTTACAGTTATGAAATTGTTGTTCTGAGACAGATGCCAATGCCTGTGGTGTTATGTAGCGACCCATAAATTCTCTCAGCAGCTGATTCACATGAAAGTGCTATCCAGATAGAATTAGATTATTTAACTGGAACCATTTGTTTAAGGCTCTGAATAGAGGCAGAATGGCTAGTAAGAGTAAGTAGCATTTCATCACAGAGTTAGGTAGTAGATGGCTGATATATTCAATAGTAACCAAATTATCAAATTCGCTTGATAATTACAACTGCTGTAACACTGAAGCACATCATATTGGTTTATTATCCTTTCAACCATCAAGAAATTTCAGTCAGCTGGTGGACAATCTCTGCAATATTTTCAGAATATCTGTTTTCACAGATTCTTCAAATCTTGTATGAAGTTGTACACTGCTACAACTGTTAGGGGAAAAATGTGGATGTTTTTGCATAACTGCTCCATGCCTTCAGATAGGTATTAACTACATCTGTAGCCCATGATATTGCAATGTGGTACTGTTACCTCAAAATTCAGACCTAAGGTACCCCACAATGGCCTTCCTACCCTAGCAACTCAATTGTCAGTTTGGTCTGTTTTGGTGTGCAACAGGAGATGGCCTACACTAGAGGCCAGGTTTTACCAAGGAGTTTGTCTCTGACCATCAGAGGATTCCCAGAGCAGGAGGATACTGATACAGCCTTCTGCTCAAAGGATTAACACTCAGGCAGTAATTTATTTGAAAACTAAATAACCTTTATTTAACATATAATATCCCCTATTACCATATGTCTAATACATATACAAAAGGAATAAACCATACACATAACTGGCATAAATTAGAATATAAACAAACTCTATCAGCATATATACATATTCAAATATCAAATACTATAATATTCAATACCCACTACTATGATACTATGTAATAAATATATACTATACTGTTAACATAGTTTGATACTATACTATACATTTGTAACTAACACAGTTTCAAATGGTTACATACTGCATGCAATGGCTGGTCACATGCAGAATGCTGACAGCAAGGCATTAAAACAATAAAATATTAAACATATAAACACATACACACCGAGACATCCAGCTTTATTAATTCAGGCATAAACACTTCAATAGATGTCTATTAAAATTATTAGGCTTACTTCTTCTGATGTCTTCTCTACCGGTGGGTGGTCCTTTTGCTCTGTCAATTGATGCCATCCGCCACTCCATTGCTCCTGCTTCAGCCTTCCTTCTCTCTTCGTGATTTCAGATCTTCTTGATCTTTCTTCCTCTGGTGACTCCTCTGTTCACTGGCACCTTCCACCCACATAACATGGACTGACTGAAGCCTGCCAGCACTTTGCCTTATATACAGTTGGCCCACCAATCAACTTAAAGCCCTTTAGAATGTGAACCTGATTAAGAACCTGAGCATTTAGAGCTGGACCTGCTTGAAGACCTGTGTTCTACCAGACAGATTCCTCCCTTCAGGTGTTTGGAGTGACCTTTGTTTCATCCTTTTCTGCCTATCTGCCATTGGCTGAACATTCTAAGACCTCTCACAGCTTTGATTCCTTGCTGCTGCCATTTTGTTTTCCCTCACTGTGACCCTATTAATTATTTATACTCCTATAATTTCCAAACAAATTACATGTTTCTATACACCTTAACATTGTACATCACTGACACCACTCCAATTTCACTAATTTACATCAAGCCCAAATCAGGATCTCTCCCTGCGTCAACTAATGATGACAGATTAGCACCATTGATTCTGGACAGCGCCTAGTGCTGAATAGCATTTTCAGTTATACAGGGAGTCCTCGGACTTATGACACAATTTGTTCCTTAGAATTGCAATATAAGTCAAAACCGCTTTTCCCATAGGAATCAATGGTATGAAGGGGGGATTGGTTCCTGAACCAAGGCTTGACACACTATTTTCACCACAATCACCCAGATTTTTGTACTAAATGAATTACAGATGACTAATGTTGTGACAGCAATGTATTTACTGTACACTGTATTTTGTAAACAGCATTCAAATAAGCATATAAACTCACATATGTTGCTCAGAATGCTGGCAACACAGGCTCAGAAAGACGGGGACAATGGCACACATGCTGAGCCTCAGCCAATCACTGTTGAAGCTTTCTGATTGGATGAGCCCGAGGCTGGGAGCCAATCATAGATTCATAGATTCTAGGGCTGGAAGGGACCTCGAGAGGTCATTGAGTCCAGTCCCCTGCCTTCATAGAAGGACCAAATACTGTCTAGACCATCTCTGATAGACATTTATCTAACCTACTCTTAAATATCTCCAGAGATGGTGATTCCACCACCTCCCTAGGCAGTTTATTCCAGGGTTTAACCACCCTGACAGTTAGGAACTTTTTCCTAATGTCCAACATAAACCTCCCTTGCTGCAGTTTAAGCCCATTGCTTCTTGTTCTATCCTTAGAGGCTAAGATGAACTAGTTTTCTTCCTCCTCCTTATGACACCCTTTTAGATACCTGAAAACTGCTATCATGTCCCCTCTCAGTCTTCTCTTTTCCAAACTAAACAAGCCCAATTCTTTCAGCCTTCCTTCATAGGTCATGTTCTCTAGATCTTTAATCATTCTTGTTGCTCTTGTCTGTACCCTCTCCAATTTCTCCACACCTTTCTTGATGCTATGCAAGGCTACCCAGCAACAAGCTACCCTGCTGCCTCAAAGCCAATCCGAAGTGACCCCTTCCAGCTCCATACCAGTATAACGCAACAATGAAGTGATTTCAAGAGAACTTATTCAAATTTCAGCATCATAAGGGTGAAACAAGCATTGTAGGGGCAAAACAGGCAGTCAATTGAAAAGCATTGTAAGTGGCGTCCAACATAAATCGGGCGTCATAAATCTGAGGACTCCCTGTATTCAGCACACAGAAAGCAGCTGAAAAATCCTCTACATGCAACATATATGGAAAATATTTGGCCATTCTTCCTTAAATCTAGGGAAAAAATGAATGTATAACTCTTCACATAGCAGTAGTTCCACTGTTGCTGGTACTATTACATTTGCGAATGTCACCAGGTCTTCATTCAAACAGTTGTGTGTGGCTGAAAAGGTAGCCTCTGTAATCACTTGCTGTATATCAAATAATCAATACAATCTCTATTGACCACTGCCATTTATTATCAAATTAAATCAAAACCAATTATACTTTTTCATTTGTGCATATGTGCATAGATTTGTTTCTACTAGTAAAGAAAAATTAATATGAGAACCTCCGTATACCATAAGTTTTCAAACTTCTATCACATAATTTTATATTATGGATATCTTGTTTACGTATGCCTTCAATAATCTTCAGATCAGAGAACAAGGTGGAACAATCACATTCTCAGTGATATTATTAATTAAGCTTACTGCAAAGTTTTTCCTCATGAAAAAGTTTTCTAAATTAAATCCAGATTCTGTTACAAGGAGCAATTGTGATTTCCTGCTTTCTTCCTTTGAGCGAAGAACTGAATAACTTTTCAACACAATGCTGAGGTGTTGGTCAAATATGTTGAATTGCTAGACTGGTGATAGACAACAGAAAGAACACCACTCTTAATACTGATTATGTCCTAAATCTAGCCTCCCTTTTTCCATTATCCTGCTTTTTTGTTGTTTTGTCTAGACCAATTAATCCATTGTCATTAAACAACATTTTCATGCAAGTCACTTTGATATGCACTATAAATAACATTAGAGTCTTAATTTGGTTTGTACCTCTGTGTTCACATCCAACCCCTATAGTCACATGAAGTTTCATAACACCTGGGCAAAATGAAAGAATTTTTCATAGCTATAGCATTATATATATATAATATATATATGGGATTCTCAAAACACTTAAGTGACTTCAATGCCCCAGTTTGAAAGTCAGTGCCCCTAAATCACTTAGAGGCTTTACATAAAGAATAGTAAAAGGTCTGCTTTGCTAAATAGCAACTAAACAAGAACAGCCCCATGCCACTGTTCAAAAAGCTAGATGAGGCTGAGTGACAATCATTGATATATGATTTCTCTCTGTCAACAGCTTTATTATTCCAGATCCATGGATCCAATCCCTGCTTTGATTATTTTGGCTGCTGCTATAAAATATTTAGAGTCTTGCTAGAGCCCGCACTATAAATATGCTTTCCCAGTTTCTGCTCAGTTATTTTGAGGTAAATCTATAGTAACTCCCTTAATTTCAACAGAGCTACTCTGGATTTACATCAGGACAAATGTGGACAGAATTGGGCCTACTTAATTCATTTCTACAGAATATTTAAAATCTACTTAATGTGAAAACAAAGGACAACTGATTCCATTTCACCCTAAATGGAGGATGTAATGCTATAAATCATTGGATTATGTGAGGTAAGCAAAGATATTGTCTAAAGCTATATGTGTTACTCATTTTCAGAGTGAAACTGTTTAGACAAATATAAAGGGGATTCTAAATAACTGACATTTATATTTCATAAGGATTTGGGGTGCATTCGGATGTTATGCACAGTGAGGTTGAAATTCACTGAACAGGTCACCAGAAGTGACTTTGGAAAGTTGTAAAACAATTTTATGGAAGAAAGTAATTGTCATTATGAATGTGGGCCTGGATAATGTGCTGAGCATCTTCGCCAGGGGATGGGAAGTGAGAGTATTCAGCACTTTGCCGAATAAGGGTCTTAATTTTTCAATTAATAGAACATTTTCAGCCATTTTTGAACATGTTATTGGAAGTGCTATACTCAAAAAGGATTTCTGTTGGAATTCAGCATAAATTACTTGGACCATTGTTTTTAAATATTACTAGTTTTACACTCTGGTGGAGATAATCTAGTAGCTAGACTAGTGAGTAAATATTTGACAAGCAATACTTTTTAAGTAACGAAATTGATAATTACGGTTTTCTCACATGGCAATAATTGAATATATCTAATTGCCTCTTCCATTTAACTTTAATGCTAGGTTTCAAACTGGTGAATGGACAGGAAAGCAACATTAGAGAGATTATTCGACTGTTGCTTTCCCTCCTGTACAATGATTTGAACTCAAGCAATAAAGTTAAATGGAAAAGGCACTATACTAGATTTTCAATTACAGCAGAGGCAGGGAGCCACAATTATCCCTTTCATTACTGAAATACTCCTCATAGCTGCCCAGGCAAAATCCCTGCTGCTGCTACTGCTGCTCTTCCTATTGCTGTGACTGCGGTTCTTAAATTGAAGTGCCCTTGAAAGCCGTTGAGGTTAAAAGTCACAAAACAAAATGAAAAAAAAAAGTGGGAAATCTATATTTTAAAAAATTGGGGAGAAAAGGAGAAGTATACAAACCTTCTTTTCTCTAGCTCAAAGGTTCCCTCTTTTCTCTAGCTCAACGAGAAAGAAGCACTTACATTTTTACAATTTTTATATATATTACAGTGGCAACAATACTGCAATTAGGCTGTCTACATATATTAAATATGAGCTGGACTGGTGCATATTTTAAAAAGGCATACAATTAGAATTTGGTCTACTAATCTTCAGTTTTGGGCAATAGATCTCAACTAGTTGTGAACAGCAAAGAGTTCTGTGGCACCTTATAGACTAACAGACGTATTGGAGCATGAGCTTTCGTGGGTGAATACCCACTTCTTCGGATGCATGTAGTGCATGGAGTTGGCATCTCTGCCCACACATCTACACCAGTGACACCATCAAAGGACCTAACCAGATCAGCCACACCATCACCAATGTAATATACACCATCATATGCCAGCAGTGCCCCTCTGCTATGTACATCGGCCAAACTGGACAGTCCCTACGTAAAAGGATAAATGGACACAAATCAGATATTAGGAATGGCAATATACAAAAACCTGTAGGAGAACACTTCAACCTCCCTGGACACACAATAGCAGATTTAAAGGTAGCCAGCCTGCAACAAAAAAACTTCAGGACCAGACTTCAAAGAGAAACTGCTGAGCTTCAGTTCATCTGCAAATTTGACACCATCAGCTCAGGATTAAACAAAGACTGTGAATGGCTAGCCAACTACAAAAGCAGTTTCTCCTCCCTTGGTGTTCACACCGCAACTGCTAGAAGAGGGCCTCATCTTCCCTGATTGAACTAACCTCGTTATCTCTAGCCTGACTCACTCTTGCTTGCATATTTATACCTGCCTCTGGAAATTTTGACTACATGCATCTGAAGAAGTGGGTATCCACCCACAAAAGCTTATGCTCCAATACATCTGTTAGTCTATAAGGTGCCACAGAACTCTTTGCTGCTTTTACAGATCCAGACTAACACGGCTACCCCTTTGATAGTTGTGAAAGGTAAAGTACATTTTACCTTTCTCTCTTCTGTTTTCTCTTTTGATGTTATTTTTGCTACAAAATGCCAATATACATAATTCTGGCGAATAGTTCTAATTTTAGGGTACTGTGATGGGGTGTATCAACCCCGCATTGGACCAGTGGGGATGGACCAATGACTATGGACCCAGGGTGTCAAGCCCCTTTTCCCTTGCTGTGCATGCTCCAGCTAGAAGAGCCAAATAAAAGGAGACAGCCGAGCTCAGTCAGGGCTGGCTGTGGAGGAGGAAGGACATGTACTGCAGGTTCCTGCAGAGGTGCCTGCGACACTCCAGGCAGTACAATCCAAGGACCCGGACTACACTGCAGGTGACTCACTGACTTCAGAGACTGCCGGGGAAGCCAAGCCACCGTCTGCTGAGGAGGTGCCCAGGATGCAACTTGTGGTAGAAAGTGACCCAGGGAAGGTAGAAGAAGCCAATGCCTGAACCCTTAGCAGGGAAAAAGCAACAGAGGGTCCTGTGGCACCTTTGAGACTAACAGAAGTACTGGGAGCATAAGCTTTCGTGGGTAAGAACCTCACTTCTTCAGATGCAAGTTGCTTTTTACAGATTCAGACTAACACGGCTACCTCTCTGATCCTTACCAGGGAGTTACCTGGCTTCATTGGGCCCTGAGTTGGAATCTGGTGGAGAGGGTGGGGCCAGGTTCCTCTGCCACCCTCATGGGCTACTAGGTGTAGCTGCTGTCTGCTCTACATCCCAGCCCAGATGTGTAGGGGCTATAGACTGTTTGTTTTGCCTTGCCCAAGGGCTACAGACTGCGCTGTAGGACAGAGTGTTCTGCCCTGTCCAAAGAGGTGAGGACTCCAGTTGTGGGTGTCATTCCCAGCCCAGAGGCTCAGGGGCCATAGACTATTTGTTTACACGGTCCTGCCAGGGGACCAGGGCCCACCTTGCTGCAACTCCCTGTATTAGCAGGAAAACCCGATGATGGTGTGACAGGCAACAGAGGGTCCTGTGGCACCTTTAAGACTAACAGAAGTATTGGGAGCATAAGCTTTCGTGGGTAAGAACCTCACTTCTTCAGATACACTTCTTGCATCTGAAGAAGTGAGGTTCTTACCCACAAAAGCTTATGCTCCCAATACTTCTGTTAGTCTTAAAGGTGCCACAGGACCCTCTGTTGCTTTTTACAGATTCAGACTAATACGGCTACCCCTCTGAGGTGTGACAGGGTGTACCAATCCCGCACTGGGCCAATGGGGCAGCCCAGCTCAGCACCCAGAGCCCCTGTCACAGGTATCAGTACCGAGGAGTCCCCTGGCCAATTCACTTCAAATTTGCAAAAAAATATTTCTTATTTGCCCCAGACTTACCTACCAGTTTTGAAGATGATATAAGTTTATTTGTGGAAATTAAGATGTGGGGAATCACAAAACTCAGACTTATAATGAAAACTCACTTGTGACCTTAACTAAAGCTATATTTACAGTACAGCCTTTGTCGACATAATTTATGTAGCTCCCGGGGGTGAGTAAACCACCCCTCTGAGCGACATACGTTACACTGACATAAGTGCTGGTGTGCACAGCTCATCCATCAGCATACAGCATCTTCACCAGACACACTGCAGCAGCACAGCTGCATCAATACAGCTACACCAGTGCAGCACTGTACATGTAGACGTGCCCTCAAATTCATAGATTCCAAGGCCAGAAGGGACCATTGTGATTATCGAGTCTGAACTCCTGTACAACACAGGACACAGAATTTCCCCAAAATAATTCCTAGAATATTTATATTTTAGAAAAAAAAACATCCAATCGTGATTTAAAATTTTCTAGTGATGGAGGATCCACCACAACCCTTAGAAAATTGTTGCAATAATTAATTATGTTCACTGTTAAAAAGAATGGCTCCAGTTTTAGAATTTCCTTCATACATTCAGCCATGAAGACTGATGCAAATAATTCATTTAGTTTCTCCACAATAGTCTTATTGTGCTTGAGTGCTCCTTTAGCATCTCGATTATCCAATGGCCCCACTAATTGTTTAGCAGGCTGCTTGTGATAGAGGGCTTTTCCTTCACTCCCTCCTCTGGTTCTTGTCATGCAGACAGAAAGCAGAAGAGCAGAAGTCCAAAGTGCAGACAATGCAGTGTTTATTGGGGTTTGTTCCAAGCAAACATGCTCATAGCTCTACACGCCACAGAGTCTGTTTCCCAGTGTTCCATTCCCAGCTGTGATACCATACAGCATTTACCCCATGTCCTCCTTCCCAGCTCTGACACCACAGAGTCTTGTCCCGTTCCCCATTCTCATTCCCCATTCTCCAATTTCCCTATTTCCACCTCCTCCTTCTTAGCAGGCCCAAATATACCTGCAATATATGCTCACAGTGCCACCCCTTACAAGGTAGGGTCATGTTCCATTTTGGGTCTGGGGTTTAAGTCCCACCTCTTTTGTAACCCATGGGAGGGATAAGGAATGAGGTTGTGCTGCAGTCAAGGACAGGTCTTTTAGTGTTTTATATCTCTCCCCACTCCCTACACCCCACAAGCCCTTTTGCCCCTCCTGACTGGTTGCTTCACTTTGCCTTGAGATAGGGGTTGAGGCAATCTTAAAGTATTATTGGAGAGCACACTTTAACTGCTCTTATCTGTTCCCATTTTACTAACAAATCCAGCTGACTAGGCAGAAGCAACATCACAGTCTCTTTTTCCTTTGTTTACATGTTAGTATAGAAGTATCAAGAAGTCAAACCCAAAATTAAACCCTAGGCTACCAAACAGACCTATATACTAACAGCCTGCTTCAACATTTGTTTTTTGTTATTATGTTTTGAGTCTTTGGCTAGATGTTCTTCAAATTCTTTTTTGGCCTTCCTAATTGTATTTTTACACTTCACTTGACAGAGTTTATGCTCCTTTCTATTTTCTCAAAAGGGATTTAACTTCCAATTTTTAAAGAATGCCTTTTTGCCTCTCACTGTTTCTTTTACTCCCAGGGACACTACTCATAGAACGTCTCTACTTCTATTCAAAAGTCCCCTGTTTATGTATCCAAGGATTACATTAGTACTTTTGGTCACAGAGTTGCACTGGGAGCTCAAACTCACAGATTCCAAGGCCAGAAGGGATAATTGTGATCATTTAGTCTGCTTCCGGTATAACACAGGTCATATAACTCCCCCCAAATAACTCCTGTTTGCATACTATTTTGTATGATTTCATGTTTAACTGATTATCTACTATGACCCCAAAATCTTTTTCAGAGTCCCAGCTTCCCAGGATAGTATCTCCCATCCTGTAAGTATGGCCTACATTGTTTGCTCCTAGATGAATACATTAATATTTAGCTATATTAAAACATGTTAATTACACTCAGTTATTTTCAGCTTTGTGAAATTGGCCAAAGTATGTGTGTGTATATATATATTCTATTTGTATATTATAAATGTAATCAAGTCATGATCATTTGTATTTAAATTACCATTAATTTTAAGTTTTGTGATCAGTTCCTATTTATCGGTCAAGATGAGGTCTAATATAGAATTCCCCCATGTTGGATGTAACATTTTTTGAGTTAGGAAATTGTCATATATAATATTAAGAAATTTGGAGGATGTTTGTACTGGCAGGCATGAGATCTCCAACATATGCCACTTAAACTGATGTTCCCCCATGATCACAGCTTTTTTTCCTAAACATGATAGATACTTAAGAAGATGGTCAACCAGTTCCTGGTGTGATTTGGTTGTCTGCAGCAGAAACCAACTAACACCCCACCTTGTGCTTTATTTGTTAAGACATTGATCAATAAACAGTCAAGACCATTTTCTTCTGAGGTGTCAGTCACTCAGAAACAGGTAATGCCAATTTTGATAGATTGCCACTCCTTCTCCCCCTTTTGCCCAGTCAAGCCTTCCTAAATAGTCTCCTGTCTTTCTTGCCCCCCCCCCCCCCCCCCCCCCCCCCCCCCCCCCCCCCC